>NW_028317926.1:3877000-4217500 GCF_062004578.1 Staurois parvus | reverse complement strand
GCATATATTCAAAAACAGCAAAACAAATACAAACATGGATTAAAGCCTTGCCACACTCGGCATCTAACTGCAAACACAGGTTCCTATCTACCTGTCTGGATACAGCCTATCGCTGCCCAGACACAGGGGGTTCACACAGAGCGTCTCCCAGTCCAAAATCATACTGATTTACTCTCATGCAGTATTGTTTGGTTGCTCCCCAGTCTGTCCTGCATAGCAAACTGGTTCCAGGTTGGAGCATTCTCTCTAAGCAACCTGGGAGTTTTATAGAGCCCTTATCCTACTACAGCTGAGCTCATGAAATCATCAGTGAGCCAAACAGGCTGACTACACAGCGCAAAAGGAGAAACAGTCAGTGTAGAGCATGAACCTGGGACAAATATACCTCCCATCCTGGACACATCCCTTAGTTCTTCCTGCCTTCCTGTCATATACCCCCCCTCTTGTTTCAACCTTGGGGTTGGAACACAGGTTGCTAAGCATGCGTGCACTCGGGACAGGGCATCTGCATTCCCCATTCTAGCACCGGGGCGGTGCTGTATGATGAAACAAAATTCTTGAAGGGCCAGGAACCACCTATTCACTCTCCTATTGGTCTCTTTGTTCTGTGCCATCCACTTTAAGGGAGCATGATCTGTTACTAGTTCAAATTGTCTACCCAAGAGATAGTAGCAGAGAGAATCTAGAGCCCACTTTATTGCTAAGCATTCTTTCTCAATAGTGGCATAATTTTCTTCATGGGACCTTAATTTCCGGCTGAAATATATGACGGTGTATTCTTCCCCTTTTAAAACTTGAGACAACACAGCTCCTAACCCAACATCTGATGCATCAGTCTGGACCACAAATCCCTTGAAAAATCAGGGGAGTACAACACTGGCTGTCTACATAAGGCCCGCTTTAAGGCTTTAAAAGCTGCTTCTGCTTCAGGGGTCCATTTGACCATGACAGACTCCTTCCCTTTTGTCAAATTTGTCAGGGGAGTAGCCTGTGAGACAAAATGAGGAATAAACCTCAGGTAAAAACCAGCAATTCCCAAAAACGCTCCTACCTGCTTCTTGTTGGTGGGGCGTGACCAGCTTTGTGTGGCTTCAACTTTGTTGACCTGGGGCTTTATCAGACTTCTCCCAATGGTATATCTCAGATACTTGGCTTCCTCTAGCTCAATGGTACATTTTTTTCGATTGGCCGTAAACCCAGTTTTCCAGATAGAATCTAGCACTGCCTGGACTTTCGGCAAATGTGAGTCCCAATCTTCACTATGGATGACCACATCATCTAAGTATGCTGCAGGGGCTGGAGGGTCTTCTCCATCACCTGTTGAAATGTGGCAGGAGCATTCTGCAACCCAAAAAGCCTCCTCCAATACTGGAAAGAACCCACTGGAGTTACAAATGCCGTCTTTTCCTTAGCTGATTCCGAATCTGCCAATCTCCAGTGTTGTCATATACCGGGCTGTCCCTAGGCGATCAATCAGTTCGTCTATACGGGGCATGGGATAGGTGTCAAACTTAGTGACTTTATTCAGTTGGCGAAAGTCATTACAACACCACTAACTTCCATCTGGTTTGGGCAATAACACAATAGGACTGGACCAGTTGCTAATTGACTCCTCTATAACCCCCAGTTCAAGCTTATTTTTTATTTCTTGGCGAATTGCTGAGCTTCTGGAATACGGTAGTGTTTCAACTTGACCCTTTCCCCTGGAGGGGTAATAATATCATACTCAATCCGACACCCAGCCAGGGAATGCTGAGAATTTTTCCTTATTGCGGAGCACAAATTCTCTAGCTTCCTGTTGCTGCGTTTGTGATAGAGTCTCTGCTACCCCGACCTCTGGGACTTCCAAGGTAGGCGGAGCAGGAATCGGGGAAGTTTCAGCGACCAAGGATTCAATATCCTTCCAGGGTTTTAATAAATTCACATGGTACACCAGCTCAGGTTTTCACCTTCCTGGTTGGCTAATTTTATAATTCACATCCCCCATTTTTTCCAACACTCCATATGGGCCCTGCCATTTGGCCAGGAATTTACTTTCAACCGAGGGGACCAACACCCTATCACCAGGTGAAAAAGAACGGTTCCAAGCTCCACGGTTGTAAATTCTTTGTTGAGCCAACTGGGCTTGAGCCATATGTTCCTTCACAATAGGCATTACTTGTGTTATTCTGTCTTGCATTCGGGCCACATGTTCAATTACACTTCTAGGAGGGGAACTCTCACTCTCCCATGTTTCCCTTGCAATGTGCAAGGGAAACATGGGGTGTCTCCCATACAGTAGCTCAAAGGGAGAGAACCCTGTGGATGATTGGGGAACCTCTCTGATTGCAAACATTAAATAAGGTAGTAGACAATCCCAATTTTTTCCATCTTTATCGACCACCTCCTTCAACATTTGTTTTAACGTTTTGTTAAACCTCTCTACCAACCCTTCTGTCTGAGGGTGATACACTGAAGTACAGAGTTGGGTCACCTTCAGAAGTTTGCAAAGTTCTTTCGTTACCCTAGACATAAACGGGGTGCCCTGATCAGTTAGTACTTCTTTGGGAAGGCCTACCCAGCTGAAAACCTGAAAAGGCTCTTTGGCAGTTGTTTTGGCAGAGGTGTTTTGGAGAGGAATTGCCTCTGGGTAACGGGTGACATAGTCCATTATCACCAAGATGTGTTGGTGCCCTCTAGCGGACTTTAGCAAGTGGCCAACCAAATCCATGGCGATTCTCTCAAAAGGGACCTGAATGATGGGCAGGGGAACCAAAGGACTGCGGAAATCTGGCATTGGGGCAGAAATCTGACACACTGGACAGGAAGAAAAGTACATTTCTACTTCCTTAGTGATCCCAGGCCAATAGAACCTCTGTACGATTCTCTCTCGGGTTTTTTCAGCTCCTAAATGTCCCCCTAGAATGTGCCCATGGGCCAGTTCTAAGACCAATTTGAGGTAAGATTTAGGCACCAGTTGTTCTATGGTTTCCTCCGCCCTCTGTGACACCTGGTATAATAGGTCCCTTTCTATGATGACGTATGGGAGGCCAAGCCTCTCATCGGGATTCACAAATTCCCTGTCTATTTTTACAACATTCTCTCGGGCCCTTAGTAATGTAAGTTACTTCAATTGTTCAGTGGCAAAACTTTCTCTATGTACTTCTAAGTCATTAAATACTAGAGGTTGCTGTTCCACTTCTGAGGTTGTAGGCTCCTCCCTATGTCCTGTTTCCCTGCTAATACTGACAAGGGAAGCTCAGGCGAATCCTCACCCTCAGAGGTTTCCCTAGGAGAACCTTCAGGCTCTGAAGGACCGTTTAATGGGAAATCTGGGCCATTCCAGAACTTCCAGAATTTTGGGAAATCCCTTCCCACAATGGCATCATGTGGTAGTTGGGGAACCAGACCCACCTGATGGTACAGGTTACCCAGGGAGGTCTCAAAGGACACTGTTGCCACAGGATACTCTTGAGTGTCCCCATGAACGCAAATGTCTGCCGGTTTTCTAGGGTGCAAGGTTTTTTCTGTTACCAGTTCAGTTTTGACCAAGGTAACCAGGCTACCTGAATCCAACAACACAACATTTTTACCATTGATACACATTTTGCATAAAGGTTTCTCATTTCCCTTTACAGCAATGCCAGTAATAGTTGCAAATAGGGACTGCCGTCTCTCTGTAAGAAAGTCACAGTGCATTGGTTCATCAGTACTTGGGCAATCTACTGCTATATGACCCTCTTCCCGACAGCGGTAACAAATTATCCTTCTGCTAACTTCCTGCGGGCTTTGCCTTCCAGGCCGCTCTCGCCAGACATTAGAAAAAGCTCCCAAAGTACCTTCAGTTCCCCCTTTTCCATTCTCTCCACCCCCATCCCTTGGTGTAATCTTACCAATAGCCAGGGATAATCTGGCCTTGGGGTGGAAAGTCCGTGAGGGAAGAAGTAAGATTTTCAGTTGCTAGGTACCTCTCCACAAGGTCCACAAGCTTGTCCGCTGTTTCCAGATCTCCATGACTTACCCATTTCTTCAAGGTAGTAGGAAGAGACCTGTCCATAACCACCCATTCCACTATCTTTGGTCCAGACAGTGTATCGGGTTGCAACCATTTCCTGGTCAAATGAATCAGGTCATACATTTGGGATCGGGGTGGTTTTCCCAGTCAATAAGTCCAGTTGTGTACCCGGTTACACCCAACCGTGCCAAAATTTCCATTTTCAAATGATCATAGTTCTTGGCTTCCTCAGGCTCGAGGTCAAAATAAGCCTTTTGGGACTCACCAGATAGCAGGGGGCCACTAGTCCAGCCCACTGTTCTTTAGGCCAACTTTCTTTTTCCTTTCAAAAGTGGTCAGAAACATCTCAGGGTCATCATCTGCAGTCTTCTTTGGCAGCAGGTGACTTACACAGAAAGATGGTATGGTAGTAGATTCACTCCCAGCCTCAGTCTGCTGCCTCTGCTGAAGCGGTTTCATGATGGCTGCAATTTGCTATTGGAGTATCTGTTCCTGCCGTTCCAAGAATTCCCTATGGCGGGCCTCCATCTGTTCCAGGGCTTGCTGCTGGACTGCAAGGCTCTGTTGTGAACTTGTATTTGTTTGCTTCTGATTTGCATTTGCTTGCTGCTGATTTGCGTTTGCCAAAGCAAGCTGTCTTAGGATCTCTTCCATGCTGGCCTTACTTCACCTGTCTCGTAAACCTCGCACACACACACTCTCACACACTATATTTCCAAAAGTATTGGGATGCCTGCCTTTACATGAACATGAAATTTGATGGCATCTCAGTCTTAGTCCATAGAGTTAATTATTGAGTTGGCCAACCCTTTGCAGCTATAACAGCTTCAACTCCTCTGTGAAGGCTGTCCACAAGTTTTAGGAATGTGTCTATGGGAATGTTTGACCATTCTTCCAGAAGCGCATTTGTGAGGTCAGGCAATGATGTCGGATGAGAAGGCCTGGCTTGCAGTCTCAACTCTAATTCATCCCAAAGGTGTTCTATCGGGTTGAGGTGCAGGCCAGTCAAGTTTCTCCACCCCATACTCACTCATCCATGTCTTTATGGACCTTGCTTTGTGCAGTGGGGCACAGTTATGTTGGAACAGGAAGGAGCCATTCTCAAACTGTTCTCCCAAAGTTGGGAGCATGAAATTGTCCAAAATGTCTTGGTATGTTGATGACTTAAGAGTTCCCTTCACTGGAACTAAGGGGCCAAGCCCAACCCCTGAAAAACAACACCACACCAAAATCCCTTCCCTCCAAACTTTACACTTGGCACAATACAGTCAGGCAAGAACCGTTCTCCAAATAATAAATATATGCAGCGCTAAAGATAAATAAGTCAAATCCCCATTGTTAAAAAGTCCAATAGATTACACAGTTTCTAGGTTTAACATATCGCATTAACGTGACTTCTGTGATATATCAAAATCTGGGAGACTGTAATGTTCGTGACTCTTGTGATAATACACTGAGAGTAGATTGCACTAACCGGATATATATGCAAATGAAGCATGGAGTAATTAAGACCTACTCCTAGTACTCTGGAAGTAGATCACTTGGAAGGGTAGTTGTCATCTCCAAACTTGCCACTAGGTGTCATATCTTACAGGACAGGCAGAGGTAGAAAATCCACAGACAGCAGCAGCAGCCAGATGAGGAGTTTAACCAGGGATATCAGCCAGCCGAAATACAGGATATATATAGAGCCACCCTCAATGAAGGAAAGGAGCCACAGGCCAGAATCTTTGATAGTGTAGCAAGGGTTTTATTGGTAAAATACAAAACATACGTAGAAACCACTTACAAAGTGAGAGAAAAGGTCCACAGCCGTCCAGCAATGGCCATGCAATTGTAGAAGATATCTGGGGGGCACCGTTCTCCAGCCAACTGCTGAACCCAGACATGTCCATCGAATTGCCAGAGAAGTGTGATTCATCACTCCAGAGAACACAGCTTCATTACTCTAGAGTCCAGAGGTGGCGTGCTTTACACCACTGCATCAGACGCTTTGCACTGCACTTGATGATGTAAGGCTTGGATGCAGCTGCTCAGCCATGGAAACCCATTCCATGAAGCTCTCTATGTGCTGTTGTTGTGCTAATTTGAAGGACACATGAAGTTTGGACGTCTTTAGCTATTGAATCTGCAGGCAGTTGACGACATCTGCACACTGTGCACTGACCCCGCCCTGTCATTTTATGCAGCCTACCACTTTGTAACTGAGTTGCTGTTGTTCCCAGTTGCTTCCACTTTGTTATAATACCAGCTGACCATTGAATATTTAGTAGCAAGGAAATTTCACAGATGGAAACCTATCACGGTACCATGCTTGAATTCACTGAGCTCCTGAGAACGACCCATATGATCACTCGATGTAGTAACACATTGAAGTCTCCTTCCTAAAGAGATCCTATGTTCTAACTAAATTCAAAAACTGTAACTATCAAACATTAACTGCAGCACCACCTGCTGGTAAAATCTTGTAGCGTGCTATAATAGTGTACTTTTATGGTAGGACATCCGACTGCCAAGTGTGTAAGTTTGGTTCTACTGTAGGTTGGGAAATGTATAGAGCCCTCTATTATACTACAGGAAGAAATCCCAAGTAGTATCAGTAGTTCTTGAGAATCTCTATTAATCCTCTTTCTCATTTGTTATTATATGTTTAGTTTAAATTGCCCAGGTTTTTGACAGGGTTACCATAAGTCTTTATTTAGATAATGGTACTACTTTTTTTTACTAATGTGATATGTAATTAATATTTTGCCAACATGAAACTATAACTGATACATTGGGGCATGCCTACCTAATTGCATTGCATCTCTACTTTGAGACAAAGATGTCTCAAAGTAAATTACGCTTTAACCATATTTGAGAATAGGATCTATGCATTTCTTCAAAGTGTGACTTACATTTGCTGTCATGATGCAATACTATGGGTGAGAATGAAAAAAAATTGCATTATCACATATTTGTAGCTAGTAAAATAACCTAGTGAGAAATACAGATACAAGCCCACCAAGATACATCACTTAAATAAATAGTTAAAATAAGGATAATACATTCAATAATACAATACAAAAGACATAGCTCAAATTATACAACAAAGAGGGGTGCCTGATTTTCATTTTATTTGTTTGGTTTCTGGTTCACCCAGCTCCGAAATTATTATTTAAAATGAATTAATTGTACAGAGATAAATATTTGTGAACTGATAATGAGAAGATTGAAAACAACTTTAAATTTACATAGACAGGGTTTCAAACAAATATAATGCAAATAATGAATAATGCAAATTATACCATTATTAAAGGCATTCACTAATACCTATGATAACATACTGTTTACTGTGGACCTGAACTCAAAACATGAAGATTTGCTTTTTTATATGGAACATTTAGAAGTATTATTTATGCATAGGAAAAAATATACCAGCACACTTTCTGGTATGTGACAGTGCCTAGTGTCCTGTGTCTATAGCTTCAAAGTTTTATATCTTCAGTGTGAGATACAGTCAGGTCTATAAATATTGGGACATCGACACAATTCTAATATTTTTGGCTCTATACACCACCACAATGGATTTGAAATGAAATTAACAAGATGTGCTTTAACTACAGACTGTCAGCTTTAATTTGAGGGTATTTACATCCAAATTAGGTGAACGGTGTAGGAATTACAACAGTTTGCATATGTGCCTCCCACTTGTTAAGGGACCAAAAATAATGGGACAGTTGGCTTCTCAGCTGTTCCATGGCCAGGTGTGTGTTATTCCCTCATTATCCCAATTACAATGAGCAGATAAAAGGTCCAGAGTTCATTTCAAGTGTGCTATTTACATTTGGATTCTGTTGCTGTCAACTCTCAAGATGAGATCCAAAGAGCTGTCACTATCAGTGAAGCAAGCTATCATTAGGCTGAAAAAACAAAACAAACCCATCAGAGAGATAGCAAAAACATTAGGCATGGCCAAAACAACTGTTTGGAACATTCTTAAAAAGAAGGAACGCACCGGTGAGCTCAGCAACACCAAAAGACCTGGAAGACCACGGAAAACAACTGTGGTGGATGACCGAAGAATTCTTTCCCTGGTGAAGAAAACACCCTTCACAACAGTTGGCCAGATCAAGAACACTCTCCAGGAGGTAGGTGTATGTGTGTCAAAGTCAACAATCAAGAGAAGACTTCACCAGAGTGAATACAGAGGGTTCACCACAAGATGTAAACCATTGGTGAGCCTCAAAAACAGGAAGGCCAGATTAGAGTTTGTCAAACGACATCTAAAAAATCCTTCACAGTTCTGGAACAACATCCTATGGACAGATGAGACCAAGATCAACTTGTACCAGAGTGATGGGAAGAGAAGAGTATGGAGAAGGAAAGGAACTGCTCATGATCCTAAGCATACCACCTCATCAGTGAAGCATGGTAGTGGTAGTGTCATGGCGTGGGCATGTATGGCTGCCAATGGAACTGGTTCTCTTGTATTTATTGATGATGTGACTGCTGACAAATGCAGCAGGGTGAATTCTGAAGTGTTTCGGGCAATATTGTCTGTTCATATTCCGGCAAATGCTTCAGAACTCATTGGACGCCGCTTCACAGTGCAGATAGACAATGACCCAAAGCATACTGCAAAAGCAACCAAAGAGTTTTTTAGGGGAAAGAAGTGGAATGTTATGCAATGGCCAAGTCAATCACCTGACCTGAATCCGATTGAGCATGCATTTCACTTGCTGAAGACAAAACTGAAGGGAAAATGCCCCAAGAACAAGCAGGAACTGAAGACAGTTGCAGTAGAGGCCTGGCAGAGCATCACCAGGGAAGAAACCCAGCGTCTGGTGATGTCTATGCGTTCCAGATTTCAGGCTGTAATTGACTGCAAAGGATTTGTAACCAAGTATTAAAAAGTGAAAGTTTGATTTATGATTATTATTCTGTCCCATTATTTTTGGTCCCTTAACAAGTGGGAGGCACATATGCAAACTGTTGTAATTCCTACACCGTTCACCTGATTTGGATATAAATACCCTCAAATTAAAGCCGACAGTCTGCAGTTAAAGCACATCTTGTTTGTTTCATTTCAAATCCATTGTGGTGGTGTATAGAGCCAAAACTGTTAGAATTGTATCGATGTCCCAATATTTATGGACCTGACTGTATAAGACACTGTGCATCTGATTGCTGTTATTATGAGATTAGGAATGATTAGGAGATATTAGTACTGTTCTGATCACTGTTTTCCTTGCTGGAAGCTCTGACATGAAGAAGCAAACCCCGGTCTCTATTCAAATGGTCACCTCCACACAAATAAACAGTTATATGCTGCAGTGCTACATATAAACATAAATGAAAAAAATATATATAAATATACTCTCTAAATAAATATAAATGAGCCCGTGATATGATCCTCACAGGATCTAAACATAATGTGGTAAAAGTGAAAAAATGTCCTTTGCTTGGACCAAAATTATATTAATAAAATATTGGTTTGATTCATATTTGTTCACTTTTACCACGATATGTTTAGATCCTGTGAGGATCATATCACTGGCTCATTTATATTTATTTAGAGAGTATATTTATATATATATTTTAAATGTATGTTTATATTTAGCGCTGCACCATATAACTGTTTATTTGCTATCACACCTATAGGTATAGGATTGAGGTGCTAGTGGCTTATTCTATATTTTTTAGGTACATATTAAGTGCAGGGGGAACACTACCTTGATTTGTTCATCCACCTCCACACAAAGACACAGGGCAGAACAAAGCATGGCAGGTCAGTGAGCTCCTGGTCACGCTGGATGCAATCTAAAATCGCGCTTTTTGTTTGCAGCGTTTTTTGAAGATTTCCCAACGATTTCTTATGTTTTTCATTGCGTTTTTGAAGTGCAATTACTATTATAGTCTATGTGAAATTGTAACAAATTGCAAAAAAAGTAATACAAGAACTACTTTTGAAATCGCGCTGCAGCAAATCATGTATGTTAAGACACTCACATTCACATTCATTAGATCCGATTTCAGGTACGATTTCAATTCCCAAATCGCGGCAGTGTGACCCAGGGGCTAAGAGAGGAAAGATCTTCTGAAGATAGACCACAGGCAGTGTTGCAATACTAGTAACTGTCCTATGCCTATCTGACCTATGGCATTTATGGTACTGTGTTGCCATTTAGAGTTTGAAGGCAGAAATGCTTCCTTTGTAGAAATTGATGTGGTGGGAAACTGATGAAGCAAGTGGGAAGGACTACAACTGAATGTGAAGGGTTGAAAGCTTCCCAAACAAAAAGATTGCACCTAAAGCTGAAAAGAAGTCCTCAAGAGAGACTGCAAAGATCAAGAACTTTTTTTCCTGCAATCACTAGAGGTCGGGAGTCCTGTTCACTCAGGTTTTTGGTGGACTGACTACAAAGGAAGCTAAGTGACTTTCAGCGTATCCCTATGGCATGCAAACTATTGCCAATGTTCATTTGATACTACATAAATGTGTGTATGTATATATGTATGTATATTCCTAACACCCTGAATGAGCTGCGTTGTTTTCCTGTACTGGTGAGGAGTTTGAATGCCATCACTCTTGTATACGAAAACCACATTAATATTCTACTGGGTTTCCTTCTTTGAGGTTACTGCAAGAATTAGACAAACAGCTTAAAAGAAAAAGTGAATTACAAAAGCTCATCGCACACCTCCTTCAGCATTTGACCAAAGCTCTCAAGGCACCTGCTCAGGGTTCTCAGTTTTCCAGAGACTCCTTAATGACCCACATCACTGTGATGCCCAAAGATGTGAAATATCCCTTTTTATGGACCAGTTACAGGCCCATCTCCCTCTTGAACCTTAACCTAAAGATCCTCACCAAAATTGCAGCGAACAGCCTACTCCTCCCACATCACGAATATCATCAACCTGGACCAAATAGGTTTTTTGCCCAACAGAAAGGCCAGGGATAACATAATCAAAGTCCTCAATCTTATACGTGCCATCTTGTTCTCCAAAACCCCATGGATTTTCTGACTGATGCCGAAAAGGAAATTCCTATTCACTACATTGAAATACATTGGTCTGGGCCCAAAATTCCTCAACTGGTCTACACGATATATCCCATCACATCAGCAGTAGTCAAGGTGAATGGAACCCTGGCTAGCCCATTCACAATCACCAACAGAACTAGGCAGGAATGCCCCTTTCACCCCTTCTATTTCTCTACTTGGAGGCACTCTTGGTCAGAATCAGAGCGAACCCAAACATTTGTGGGATGACCATAGGAGATACACAATATAAAATCTGGATGATGACCTCCTTGTTTCTATTACCTATTAAAAGTATTGGACTTATATAGCAAACTTTCCTTTTTAAAAAGCAATGCTCACAAATCTGAAGCAATAGGAGCTGCCCTATCTTCTTCCCAAACCCTTACTCTCCAAGCAAGTTATACATTTCATTGGGCCCCCAAAGCCCAAAAGTATCTGGGCACCCATATGTCAACAGACCTGAAGAATACATTTTGACCGTAACTTCCCTCCGCTCCTTAGCAAGACTCGTCAACTTCTGCAAATATAGAATACGGTCTATTGTCTTGGTTTGTCCATTACAATATCCTCAACAATCTTCCCGAAATTTCAATACTTACTTATGACACTACCTATTCATATCCTCACCTCTTTCCTTAAATCAGTGAATTTGATTTTTGCTAAAATTGTATGGACCCAGAAACACCCCAGGCTCAAAATTAGCATGTTAGCTTCCCCCAAAAATATGGAGGCCTGGCATTCCTAGACATACAGAAATATCATACTGAAACTCACCTTACCAGAATAGTGGATTGGCACAGACATAGCAAACTAAAAGAATGGGTCATCCTAGAACAACCTACCACTACCATCCTCTTGCGCCGCTTACCGTGGTGCGCTGCTTACTGCTGCTTACCACTCATGTTCCCACTTCACTGAAATCGCACCCATTGATTGGTCCCACTATCACCCACTTGGCGAGGTAATGTAAATCTCTCCCCTGCCCCCCTCATTTATACCCAGTTATCTGCAACCCAGCATTCCCAACAGACAAGAGTCCAGGCCCCTTTACGGACCATTTTAAATGGGATTTCTTTTAAGCATCTCACTTTCTATCCACTACCCGCTGGCCCCTGACAGGGACCCTCACTAATGACACAGGCCCCTTTCCACTGGACTTCTGGAGAACATCATAACTCTGCCACTTCCTTCTTACACTACCAGCCTTGTCAGGCTTTCAAAAAACACCCACTTTGATTCTCTCTGCACCACGCAAGAACCCTCAGACATACCATCCTCGATATACTCCCTTGTTTCTCAACCAGAGGATGATTATTGTCCTTCGTTCCTAATCATATGGGAAGAGGACCTCAACTTTACATTCTTTTTACAGCAAAGACAGAGGATCCTCTACTTTGCTCAGAAATCTTCCATCTGCACACACACTCAAGAAACAAACTTCAAAATCCTCACATGATGGTATAAAACACCCACAAAACTCCAGAGGTAATTTCACAACTTCGCAGACCTATGCTGGCGGTGCAATGAGGCCACGGGCACACTCTTGCACATTTTCTGGTCTTGCCCGCGACTCTGACCTTTCTGGACAGAGGTTAGATCGATCACGCAACAATTTAACGACTTAAGGGTACCCAAATGGCAAACATTTTTGCTCCTACATCACTCCTCTATCCCTTTCAAGACATTAAAAAATCTGTACTTTGACAACTTTAAAAATGCAGCCAGAGCCCATAACCCTCCATCTGTTGCACTTTGACTTTGAAAAGTGTAGGGCACGAACCACACAGAAGACCAATAATAAACATGACATGTACAAAAAGATTTGGTTCCACTGGGACTATTATATCTTTTCAGGTGAGGGAAAGGCACGTTTAGCTGGATATCATTTCTCCTCATTGGGGGATTCTTCAACTGTTTAGACCAGGGGTCCTCAAACTACGGCCTGCGGGCCACATGCGGCCTGCTGAGGACATTTATCTGGCCCGCCGGCAGGGGCGTATTTGCCGCGAGGAAGGGACACTAAGTACAGGGGCAGGCAGGGGGCTGCTGTATCTTACCTGGCTCCGTGTCCCAGTCCCACGACGATCCAGTCCAGGAAGCGCTGCTCCTTCATTCACTCTGGCCACTCCCTTGCTTGATGTTCGCGCTGCCGCTCGGCTCCGCCTCCTCACCGGTGATTGGGCGCCAGAACTGTAGCTCAGGAAAGGCACACAGGCGGCCAATCACCTGCGAGGAGGCGGAGCCGAGCGGCCCCGCGAACATCAAGTGAGTGAAGGACAGCTGACAGGTAAGTGTGCCGTGCAGATGCTGGAACAGGGGTCAGCAAGTTAAGTGTCATTGGTGTCAGTGGGAGGAATAGTGCCCCATCATTGGTGTCACTGATACTAATGATGGGGCATTATTCCTCCCACTGACACCAATGATGGGACACTATTCCTCCCCCCACTGACACCAACAATGGGGCACTATTCCTCCCCCCACTGACACCAACGATGGGGCACTATACCTACCCCCACTGACACCAACGATGGGGCACTATCCCCCCCCCACTGACACCAACGATGGAACACTATTCCTTCCCCCACTGACACCAATGATGGGGTACTATTCCTCCCACTGATACCAATGTTGGGACACTATCCCCCCCCCCCACTGAAACCAATGACGGGGCACTATTCCCCCCCCACTGACACCAATGATGTACTATTCCTCCCACTGACACCAAAGATGGGGCACTATTCTTCCCACTGACACCAATGATGGGGTACTATTTCGCTCCATAAGACACACTTGGGGGGAAATGTCTGTGCGTCTTATGGAGCGGCCGGCCCAGTATTCCTGCCGCCGTTGTATGTCTGCAGTCTCTGGCCATCTCCTGTACTGTGTCTGCAGTCTCTGGTCATCTCCTGTACTGTGTCTGCAGTCTCTGGTCATCTCCTGTACTATGTCCGCAGTCTCTGGTCATCTCCTGTACTGTGTCCGCATTTATTCATAGTTTTTTTTTTTAAACTATAGTCCGGCCCTCCAACGGTCTGAGGGACAGTGAACTGCCCCCCTGTTTAAAATGTTTGAGGACCCCTGGTTTAGACCATCCATGCCTGAGGGAATGGGGATACCCTCCTCCACTCCTTATGCCCCTCAATACCCCTTCCCCACATTCTATTTATTTATTTATTTTCCTTTTCTTTCCCCCTCTTGCTCCTCTTACCTTCCCCCTATCACCTCCCCTATCCCTCCTCCCTGCTGTACTTTCCTTACTATAAAAACTAAAAAGAATCACTGATGCTGATGATGTAAGACTAGGTTTCCTCTCATTGTTAAGAGGGTACACCCAACAGAGGATTATTGTTCCCTTTTGTATGCTGACAAGATGTTCCCGTGTAACTAGTACTCTGTTTTTTTTTTTTGGGGGGGGGGGTTTGTACCCTGTGGGATCACCACCTCTCACACTATGCAAATGTGTTTTATGTCTGTATGTGTAAACTTCAATGTGATTCTTTATATACATAAAGAATTTTAAAAAAAGTGAAGTGGGGGTGTATTGTTAGTTTACTAAGCTTTTGAGAGAACTGGAAAACAATTGCTTTTTTATTGCTTGGGTTCAAGATTAAAGACAAACCCATGCAAACATTGAAATAAGCAGCTGAAGTAATTTAATGTAAACTATTTTACCTTCCAATGGATTTGCAATTCTGTAGCAGCCAGAGTAGCAGCACATAGGCAAGGTCATTTATGTGTTTTCATTTCCTGTAAGTATGTTCCCAGAGTTAGACCAACAACACTGAGCAAAGCAGTAAACTTACAGTGCTGACTTCCTTTGACAATGTGAGTGCTGCTGTTTAGAGTATTACAGGAAACAGTTAAAGACATACAGTACTTAGATACTTATACTAGTATAAAAATGCAATACATGTAACAATTTCTAATGAACACATAACTTGGTTAATAATGTGTTTTTACATATGCTTGAAGGCATATTATTGGAATATTGACAAAATAACTTTCTTCTAACTTCTTTTATCCAACTTTCTGGAAGAATTAACCCATTTGACTTTATAAGTTCAGTATATAAACAGTGACTAAAAAAAGTACACGTAAACAGCACTGTTTATGTGTACTTTTTTTAGTCACTGTTTATAGATTTTTTTTTCATTTAAAACGGCAGCTTGGTTTATATATTTAATTATTGGTTTAATAATTTTTATTTTATTTTTGTGTACCAATATTTTCACCATTTCTTGAGCGCGGGGATATAGACTGGTATCATCCTATATATTTTTAATTTATAACTGAAGTGTAGTCATACTTTTTGTTATAGATGAAGCCATCATACAGAACATTCATGACAATGGGATTCATCAGAATCTTCATTATATAGAAATAGTGCGTATATGGTACAAACTTCTGTAGGTTCAGGTAGTGCTAAGATCTAGGCTCCTTCTGCCCTTCTCTCTGCCATTCCCAATTTTTTCCTTGGCTGCAGAAATTCTTAGTTATCAAAAATCATTGTAGCTGCAATTTGGAAAAACAATCAGTTGAGTAACATTTGTAAGCATTTGATAATCATCAGTGACTGATGGAGATCCCACATGCCAAATAACATTATGTTGACCGCCCCATTATGCCACAAACACATTTCACAGTCAACTGAGTATAAGGGTTATTAAAAGGTTAGCACACACAAAATACAACAAAACATAGCTAACATGCTCAAAAACATACAATTTATTGTTTGTACATAATTGTCCATAAATTTAAAAGGTGCATAAAAACCCACAATATTTCCATATTAGTATAAAAGTAACCCTTAAAAACACCCAATTGTATCCTATGTGGATCCATGCACATCCTCCTATGAGAGACAACAATTTTCCAAGGAAGGGATGGAGGGAACAAGAAAATTATGGAAGAAAGGAAGGCACAGGGGGAAGAGAGGAGGAAAGCGAAAAGAAAAAGAGAAGATTAGGAGAAGGAATTTTTAATTTAAGAGATACTGTTTTAGCAGAAAATGAAATGAAAGTATTCGATTTGGGTTTAAAATATGTACCAAGGGCCAATATCAATAAAATTGATACATTTATGGATGTGCAGAAATTTGTGAGGAAATTAAATATAAAGAAATTTTTTGAGACAAACAAAGGGTCAGTAAATAACGAGAAAACACAAAATGTAAGTAATTTTCCACTTAGTAATTTAAAGAATGCTTCTGCATTCAATCCAAAAAACAAAGGCAATGAACTTCTTGAAGTATTTAAACATATGGTTGAAGATGACATTAAAGATATTCAATTTAAAAATAAAAAGAATAAAATCCCTCAAGATATTGCGATGGGTATAAAAGAACTTGAAAAAAAATAAAAATGTGGTAATTAGAGCTGCAGATAAGGGGGGCAGTATAGTGATATTAAATAAAATTGATTATGAAAATGAGATGGAGAGATTATTGAATATTAAGGATACCTATATTTTATTGATCAAAAATCCTACTAAGTTGTTAAAAAATCAATTAAAAAAGATTATTAAAAGGGGTACTGATTTAGGAATTTTGAACAAAAAAGAATCAAGAGATTTATTATTAAAAAAAACCCTAGAATTCCCATGATCTACTATCTGCCTAAATTACATAAAAATAGAATTAAACCATTAGGTAGGCCAATTGTAAGTGGCATTAACTCGATATTTGAAAGAATTGGTGAGTATATTGACCACTTTTTGCAAGAAATTGTAATTAATAATGAATGTTTTTTAAAAGACAGTGGAGATTTGATTAAATATTTGAAACCTTTGAGGAATGTAGATGACTTCTTGTTGGTAACAATAGATGTGGAGTCATTGTATACTAGTATAGATCAGAATGCTGGGATTGAGGCAGTGCAGTAGGCATTGAAACATAAAACTAAACTTAATAAAATTCACAGACTATTTATCATCAAATTATTGGAATTTGCAATGAAGGATAATTTCTTCTGGTATAATAGAACTTTCTATAAACAATGTAAGGGAGTGGCTATGGGAGCCAAGTATGCACCAAGTGTTGCTAATATACAGTTGTGGCCAAAATTATTCAACCCCCAATGCTGTAAAGGGGTTTAGGGACTATAGTGTACATTTGGAATTGTATTCAGAATCAAATCCTACAAGGACGTTGTAACTACCCAAATGCAACTAAAATGACATCAATTGTTTATGTAATACAGTAGTAAATGGTTCTTATGTGGTTTCTTCATTGCCACAATTATTCAACCCCTTAAAGACTACCACTCTGAAGAACAGAGGTTCATACAGGTGCTTTCCATCAGGTATTGAAAACACCTATGGATGTCACCGAGCAGCAATCAAGCATAATAAGCACCAATTAGGCAGCTTTAAAATGACTGTGATACTCAGCTCCTTCTAGACATTTACTGGTGTGGTTACAAACATGGTGAAGGCAAGAGAATGGTCCAGGAAGACAAGAGAAGAGGTGATTTCTCTTCACAGGAAGGGCAATGGCTATAAGAAGATTGCAAAGATGTTAAACATACCAAGAGACACCTTAGGAAGCATCATTCGCAAATTCAAGGCAAAGGGCACTGTTGAAACGCTACCTGGTCGTGGCAGAAAGAAGATGCTGACTTCGACTGCTGTGCGCTACCTGAAGCGTAGAGTGGAGAGAAGTCCCCGTGTGACTGCTGAGGAACTGAGAAAAGATTTGTCAGATGTGGGTACAGAAGTTTCAGCCCAGACAATAAGACGCACACTGCGTAATGAAGGCCTCCGTGCCAGAACTCCCAGGCGTACCCCCTTGCTGTCTCCAAAGAATAAGAAGAGTCGACTGCAGTATGCCAAAAGCCATGTGGACAAACCACAAAAGTTGTGGGATAGTGTTCTGTGGACTGATGAAACAAAATTAGAACTGTTTGGGCCCATGGATCAACGCTATGTTTGGAGGAGGAAGAACAAGGCCTATGATGAAAAGAACACCTTGCCTACTGTGAAGCATGGTGGAGGGTCAATCATGCTTTGGGGCTGTTTTGCTTCTGCAGGTACAGGGAAGCTTCAGCGTGTGCAAGGTACCATGAATTCTCTTCAGTACCAGGAGATATTGGATGGAAACGTGATGCAGTCCGTCACACACCTGAGGCTTGGGAGACGTTGGACCTTTCAACAGGACAATGATCCCAAGCATACCTCCAAGTCCACTAGAGCATGGTTGCAGAGGAAAGGCTGGAACATTTTGGAGTGGCCATCGCAGTCACCAGACTTAAATCCGATTGAGAACCTCTGGTGGGACTTAAAGAAAGCAGTTGCAGTGCGCAAGCCTAAGAATGTGACTGAACTGGAGGCCTTTGCCCATGAAGAATGGGCGAAGATACCCGTAGATCGCTGCAAGACACTTGTGTCAAGCTATGCTTCACGTTTAAAAGCTGTTATAACTGTAAAAGGATGCTGTACTAAGTACTAAGATTGAATGTCACTTGGGGGTTGAATAAAACTGATAATGCTGTGAGCACAGAAAAGACATTTGTGGTTATTTCATTATAACTGTTATGTTATATTTGTCTGACCTACAAGTGCCTCTTTAATGTAAATGTAAGCAAGATGACTGAATGATCAAAAGCAATGTCAAACTGGCCAAAACACTCAATTTCAGTGGGGGTTGAATAATTTTGGCCACAACTGTAGTAATGGCCAAATGGGAGGAAGAATTTATCTATAATAAGTAGCCAGAGATGGTATTATATAAACGATACATTGATGATATTATAATAGTATGGAAAGGCACTAAAGAAGAACTAAATCTCTTCAAAATCAACTAATATTAATAATAATAATGATTTAAAATTCACCATGACAAGTAACTTTGATCAAATAGATTTTTTGGATCTGTCCTTATTCAAATGCGAAGGTCAAATTTATACTAAAACATACTTTAAGGAAGTGGACTGAAATAGTTATATACCAGTATCTAGTTATATACCAGTATCTAGAGGCTTTATAGCACACCTAGGAGTCAATTTACTCATATTAAAAGAAACTGTAATTTAGATACTGATTTCTTGTCACAAACCGGTTTGTTGATAAAAATCTATCTCTCAACCCCCCACCTCACCCCCTTGGTCTCCGCCCGAATCACACACCTACTGAGCGACATATCAGACTGGATGTCGCTCCACTTCCTTAAACTGAACCTCTCCAAAACAGAGTTTCTTGTCTTCCCCCCAGCCCGGACACCACCCCCCATTGACTTCTCCATCACATCCAACAATGCCACCATTAAACCCGCCCCGCAGGCCAGAGTACTTGGTGTCAGTCTGGACTCCAACCTATCCTTCCAGCCCCAAGTCCAATCTTTAACAAACTCGTGCAGACTCCACCTCCGCAACATCGCCAAAATCTGCACGTTCCTAACCCCAGAAACTACTAAACAGTTCATCCACTCCCTCATCGTATCAAGACTCGACTACTGCAACTCCTCCTCACTGGCCTGCCTCGCCGCTGGCTATCCCCGCTTCAGTCCATCCTGAATACGGCTGCCAGACTCATTCACCTTTCCAACCACTCCATCTCCGCCACCCCCCTCTGCCAATCCCTCCACTGGCTTCCGATTGCGCAACAGATCAAATTCAAAATCCTAACACTGACGTACAAAGCTGTCCACCATACTGCCCCGTACTACATCACTGACCTAATATCCAAGTACCGCCCAGCACGGACACTCCGCTCCTCACGAGACCTCCTTCTCTCTAGTTCCCTGGTCTCCTCCTCCCATGCCCGCCTCCAGGACTTCTCCAGGGTGTCACCCATCCTCTGGAACTCCCTGCCCCAACCCATCAGATTATCACCTACTCTCCTCTCCTTTAGGCGCACCCTGAAAACCCATCTCTTCAGGGAAGCCTACCCCACCCCCTGCTAACTTGCCGACCTCCTCCACTCTTCCTACCACTCCATCCCCCACAGCTATCTCCTCCTGTACCACCATCCCCTCCCTCCTAGATTGTAAGCTCGAAAGAGCAGGGCCCTCGATCCCCTCATGTTTTGCATTGTATTGGGATTGTTCTGTCACATGTTCTGTCCCCCTTTGTAATGTACAGCGCTGAGCGAACCATTGGCGCTTTATAAATACTGTATAATAATAATAATAATAAAAAGATTTATAGAGAAAGGATATGATGAAACCTTTTTAAACAAAGAAAGAGATGTTATAAAATCTAAGAATAGAGATGCTTTATTAGAAAGGAAGAAAGGTGAGAGTAAGAATGTAAGAGTTGGGTTTATTACTGATTTCAGTGCTCATTACAAACATATAGAAAAAATTATTAAGAAACATTGGCCTATACTAATGAGGGATAAAGTGTTGAGGAATATTATTCCAAGTAAACCAAGCATTATATATAGAAAAAATAAATCTTTTAGAACAAGAATCATACATAACATTATCGATCCACCAAAATGCATGAGCTTGTTTCCCGGTCTGGAGGGATTCCATTATTGTAACAAATGTAAAGCATGTAAAAACACCCCTAAAAAGAGAAATAGGGTAATAAAAAATGTTAGGTCTTCTTCAACCAATCGATAATTAAAAATTAAATCATTGATATCTTGTGAATCCAAACATGTGGTATATATGCTGGAATGTCCTTGTCATTTACAGTATGTTGGAAGAACAGTTAGAACTTTAAAAACAAGAATTGAAGAATATATAAATAACATTAAGACAGGATTTGATAAACACAGTGTATCTAAACATTTTATGTATCATGATTTTCTGGGAGAGGGATGGACATGTTAAAAGAAGTTTCTAAAAAGGAAACTTTTTGGATATATAACTTAGATACCCGTAGACCACAAGGGTTAAACATTGATATTGATCTCAATTGTTTCCTCACAAATTTCTAGATGTCATGATTTTTGGATTATTAGCCTATGTGTTAAGTTAGAGTTTTTCCTTAATACATTGGACCTTTAAAAGATTGATAATAATAAAGTGTATGGTACACTACTTTGTTTATAGGAGTGGATAATATGAATTACATTTTTACTAGCTCATTTATAAATGTGTGAAGTTAGAGTTTTTCTTTAATGTGATGGCCCCTTTAAAAAGATCAATAATAGAAATTAGAAAATTCAAGCGAGCGCTCATAAAAACCAGCAGCTAGAACACTCAAAGGAATCACAATGACCTCACAAGACAAACCATAAAATATAGTGCAGCGCTGAAAATAAATACATTTTAGTTCAATACATGTTCATAGGAATCTTGTGCAGAATCATGAAAAGCTTCCTCTCCTAAGATACACTGATGACAAAAATCATATAGCAGAAATGCGCACTCACCGACCGCGCATTAGAAATGCACATATAAGTGACCATCAACCCGAATGGCTGGCAACAGGTGGTACATCCCTCAGGGGTAAATCATCAGCCTTGGGTGAAGTAATACACAGCAGGGCGCAGAGATCTCCTTAAGAGCAAATGGACAGCCTAGATGAATGGGCTCCCTCCTCTGGATAATAGATGAACTGGGAAACTGCTGCTGTGAATCTGAAACCCTCAATAAACCCTCAATAATTGTTTTTTTTCTCAATATTGTCGTTTTTTATTGATAGCGCAAAAAATAAAAAAATGCACAGGCGAGCAAATACCACCAAAAGAAAGCTCTATTTGTGGGAAAAAAAGGACTTAAAATTTTGCATGACCACGCAATTATCAGTTAAAGTAACACAGTGCAAAAAATGGCCTGATCAGGAAGGGGGGTAAATCCTCAGGAGGACAAGTGCTTAATAGACTGATTTATTTAAAAAAAAGCATACATTGAAGAAACATACATAATGAGATTATATATATAATAACAAAACGTGTCTGTGTTTTTCAGTCCTTTTCACTGCATGTTTTTAAGTCCAAGACCGATTATCCTCTCTGGGGATGTGAGCGGTGTGTGCATGTGACAACTGAAAATCTCATGAAGTAGCAATAAGCATACTGTAAATTATTGATTCTATGTGAAAAATAATAATATGCATATAGATTTGTATCTATTATATGTGTACTCTCATTATGTATGTTTATTTCATGCATGATTTCTTAAAGTGGAGTTCCACTCAAAAGTGGAAGCTCTGCTTATTTGCCTCCCCCCCCCTCCACTGCAATATTTGGCACCTTTTGGGGGGGAGCGGATACCTGTTTTTGACAGGTACCCGCTCCCACTTCAGGCTCAGTTCGCTGTGGCGAAGTGAGCCGGAAGTTCAGCACTCTCCTCCCTCCCGCAGTCTCCTGGGAACATTCACAGGACCAATTAGGAGGTGCAGCGCGACTCGCGCATGCGCAGTGGGCACCAGGCTATAAAGCCACAAGCTGTCACAACATGGTGCCCACAGTTGAGATACCAGTGCCATGTAGGAGAGAAGGGGAGAAAGGATGGTGTGGGTGTGAGCATTGCTGGACCCTGGGACAGGGTGGTCCAAGGTGTGTTTATTAAAAGTCAGCAGATACAGTTTTTGTAGCTGCTGACTTTTACTAAACACAAAAACGGCTGGAACTCTGTGGCATGTAAATTGATATTTCATATACTTTTTAACAAACATATAACTGCATTATTTTTTATTTTTTTTTAATTTCTGCCTGAACTTTCTCTATCTGACATTGCATGTCATATTTTCTTACACTAACAAAGTACATTCTGTTAGACTATTATTTCTTTTCTCATTTTCTTGTTAGAATATGTACACATTCAAATTCATAGGATACGTGACAGAGCTAGTGAATGCATACAGGCTCAGGGAGAGCTTCCTAGCGTATCACCATTGTTGCAAAACCGTTTGCTGCCATTAAAATTTAGCCCAACACATTCTTTAATAATCCCATTTGCTACAGACGCAGCAAAATTTAATATGGTGAAAAATAACTTTACAATTTCCTGTAGCCTTTAGAAACCTAGCTCAGACAGTAATTATCTGTAACTGTATTTGCACCCTGTGCTCTTACAGTCCATTTTCCATAAAACACAGAATTCAAATTAGTTCCAGCTAAATAACACCCTATCTATACAGAACCAAATGTTAAAGCACACCTTAATTTAGCATTAAAGTATGTGCTTGGCTAGTGCTGGATAAATTAAATGGAAAGATGTTATTTTTATCAGTGAAGCTTTAAAGGTGATATCCGGTTTTCAATATGTTGACTGTTTGGAATCCTTTAATGTAATAACTCTGGACAATAAACTTGTTGCTGTTTGAATTTATTTGTATGACTAAAGTTTACCCTTTTTGCAAAGAACACTCTTAAAAACGCAATACCAAGCAGAACCAGCAGGTGGCACTGCACATATTATCAAGAAATGCAAGTCCATTAAAACCAAGTGTGTGTGTTGGCTCCTGGGCTGAGGTCAAAGTTTGAAAAGATTGAAATTTGGTTTAATTAATTTACGGTAGGTCAGAAATATAATCGGCGTTGGAAAGCTAGGGTTTCTCCTAATATTTGGAGGAACTACAAAATATTTACATTTTTATAAACCCTTGCTGTTACTCACATTTCTTAGCTAAAACTCTCAAGGAGCTGAGAATTATCACTCAATAAATTGTTTTCACGTTGAATACCCAGTCAATTGCATATGAAATAAATAAACAGGATTTTGCTTTTTCCTTGATCGGATAATTAAAGTGAATCTCCTCTCTAATTTATTGAACAAATATTCTCAACTATTTTAGTAAAACAGCCTTAAGGTGATATTACCTACTTTATGTCCGGACACTTTCACCACCTTCCAGTCCAGGAAAATTTTCAGCTTTCAGCACTGTCACACTTTGAGTGACAATTACCTAGTCATGCAACACTGTACCCATATGATATTTTTATCATTTTTTTGAGACAGGTAGATTTCTTTTTGTGGCATTTGATCACAACTGGGTTTTCTATATTTTTTGCAATATCAATGGAAATATACTGAGAAGTTTGAAAAAAATCTTTTTGCTTAGTTTTTGTTAAAAAATTTTCAAATAAATACTTTTTCTTCATAACTTTAGGCCACAATGTATTCTGCTACATTTTTAGGGTAAAACCGTCAAAAGAGTGTATATTATTTAGTCTGTGTGAAAGCTAGAGAGTCTCAAAAATATAGTGGATGTATTTGATAACTGATCAGTTGAGATCCTAAAATGCCGGATGCTGGTATGACGTCTGGCAGTGATCAGGACACTGGTATGGGGTATGGAGGTGATCAGGATGTTAGCATGCGGTATGGCGGTAATCAGGATGCTGGTATGGCGGTTATCAGGATGCTGGTATGGGGTATGGCAGTGATCAGGGCACTGGTATGCTGTATGGCAGTGATCAGGATGTTGGTATGCCATACGGCGGTGATCAGGGTACTGGTTTGGCATATGGTGATGATCATGGTGCTGGTATGTGGTATGGCTGTGATCAGGATGCTGGTATGGCATATGGGGTGATCAGGATTCTGGTATGGGGCATGGTGGTTGTCAGGATCTTGGTATGGGGTAAACAGGAAGCTGGCATGGTGTAAGGCGGTGATCAGGATGGTTGTATGACATATGGCAGTGATCAGGGTACTGGTATTGGGTATGACTGTGATCAGGACGTTGGTATGGTGTATTGTGAGCACTGGGACAGGTGATAGGGGTTGACTGCATTATTTATTAGAGACTACACAGGGGCAGTGATCAGGGATACTGGGGCAGTGATCAGAGAAACTGGGGTGACTGGCATAGCAGTCTGTGAGTGTACATGCAGCCTGACAGGCTGCTGTACACTCACAGGCTGCAACATTGGCTCTCTCTGCTCTCACAGTGAGAGCAGAGAGAACTGATGCTAAGTTTCAAATTCTATGGTTTACTGTGTGATTGGTGATTGCTGTGTCCAATCACATGGTAAAACACCATGTGATCATCCGGACACAGAGGTAATGTGATCCGCTGTGTCTGGGTGACACGGATTGCTGGCTCCCATGTGCACTCTCTGCCATTGAGGAGGGGGATTCCCGGAGAGCCGAGGCTCTCTTGCGCATCACTGGACCACAATGGGGCTCAGGTAGGTATTAGGGAGGGCTGAGGGGCTGCTGCACACAGAAAAAACCTTGAGCCTTTACAGCCACTTTATTACTGTACCTAAAAATAACATAAATGCTTTACCAAACTGAATCAGTAGGCGGCACTATAATTATAATGCAGAAATACAACTCCTTTAAAATCAGGAGTGTGCATGGTCCAGAACACTGGGCAGCACTGGGCAGCACTTGAAAGCATTTGATCCCGTTTAAAATAACTAAAGCATCTAGGTGATCTAAACCAGGTATAGCAAGTGTAGTCCAAGGACATGCAGGTACGTGTAATTCTTGAAACAGTAAGTATTGCTCTCGCATATAAATGGACAGACACTGCATATCAATAGGTACTTTGTAGTGGCATCAGCGAGTGATAGTTTCATAGGTTTTCCAATGGATTTGAAATGGGAAAGAAGAGGAAGAGAGAGCACCTATATCTAAGTGTAGTAATTGTGAGGAGACCCGTAACAATATAGAAAAGGTAGGTATTGTACTCGCATATATATGGATAGGCACAGCATGTCAATAGGTACTCTATAACAGCATCAGCAGGTGGCAGCTTCAGAAATTCTCCAATGATGTGAAATGGAAAATGTGTAGTTATAGTGAGAAGGACCCGTGGTCCGTGGCCAAAAGAAAGGTAGGTATTGTTTTCAAATAAAAATGAATGAGTACAGCATATCAATGGGTATTTTATGGCATCAACCTGTGATGACTCCTTGGATTCTCCAATAAGTATGAAGTGATAGGAAAAACGGGAGAAAATATATTGTGGCGTTGCCTAATTAGTAGTAGCGGCAAAAACTGGCGAGCTAAATTGAAACAGTACGTATTGCACTCACATATAAATGAATAAATCCAGCATATCAATGAATAATCAGTTAGTGGCAACAACTGCAGTCAGCAGCTTATTAAATCCTCCCACAAATATGGAACGCTAAAAAAAATAGAAGGAGAGAGGACAAACCGCTCTCCGTGCAATACCAATAGAGAAATCGATATAGTCCTAGTGAAAGGTACACAGGCAATAAATCTCCAATTGCTATAGGCAGATGGACATAGCAGTAACTGCTGTGATCCAAACATAGATTGAAAAGCAAGAAGAACCAGTACTGCTAATCTGCAGTATGATAGGGGACCACAGTGGACAGCAAGGAAGTATTGGTGAAGATGAACAAACAGCCATGATGACATCACATGTAGGGGTGGAACAACATGAAAGCTGAGACCTGCTGACCTTGTTATAGAGTACCTATTGACATCCAAAACCCACCATTTTTATACTGTTAGCAGTCTCCGCATCATTACTACACTTAGATATTGCTCTCTTTCTCTACTTTCCCATTTCATATCCAATGTATGAAACTGTCACTTGCTGATGTCGCCACGGAGTGCCTATTGATATGCTGTGCCCATTAATTTGTATGTGAGTGCCATACCTACAGTATATTCTCAACATTGTTACCCAATACCGATTTTCTCACTAATACTACACTTGGACAGTGGCGCTTTCTCTGCCTTTCTCCTGTCTTGCATGAACTGTTGAGAAGATTACAGAGCTTATACAAAGAGATACTATTGAGTACAGCCATTATCCAGGGAACTTGTTTGTCATTTTCCTTCTACTACCAATGGAGGGACGATTTACTGGTTTTACTCTTTTTTGCAGTGGGTTATAAGTAGATCCTCCTCCAGGGGTTATAATTGTATTCAGATTTCTTTACATGTAATTCTCAGAGAACTCAAAGGTACAGGCTGCCTGTGACCTTTGGGTTTTTTACCTCTCTCTTTCAGAAAGCCCTTAACAAGAACTCCCCAAGGAGCAAGGTCCACCTTGCTTTGGCCTAGGTGCACCAAAGTACCCCACCCCTGTCAGGGGGTTTGCACCCTGGGGGAATTTAGGAGATGAGAGACCCTTCCTACCTTCAGAGGTTAATCCATTGCTGTACCCTCATGCACTTTCTTCATGAGTTGTGATTACACTATTCACTTTTCTGTTCACAGG
This sequence comes from Staurois parvus, assembly GCF_062004578.1. Lineage (NCBI taxonomy): Eukaryota > Metazoa > Chordata > Amphibia > Anura > Ranidae > Staurois > Staurois parvus. The sequence goes on along the minus strand of NW_028317926.1, from coordinate 4,190,435 downwards.
AATTCAACAAGTACTAAACAGCAGAGTTCCATATAAAAAGGTAAGCAATTGAAATGTAATTTTTTTAGATTTAGACAGAGAAGGGTGGGGTTAAACCCCCGGCAAATTTACTCTTTGCTGTGTTGTCCCAAAAACGCAGCAGAAAGTTAGAATAAATCTCTTAAAGTGGACAGTAATTTCCCTATTAGACAGTTGCCACATTGGAAGATTTCCCCTTTCTTTTGTTCTGTGGACAACTCTAAAATCCTGGGCTGTCACCAGTACAACAGAATGATGGATATGGATCCCCCCAAAGAGGAAGCAGACAAAAATAAAAACTGACAATGGATCTAACCCCTCCAAAACTATCAAATTAAATAAAAAAACATTTTTTCCTAGAATTACAGTTTACTGTAATTTTTGTTGTTTTCCATGCAATACAGTCTTGACAGCTATATCCTTATAAATATAAAAAAAAATGTAATACTCTCATTGTATGTTTGTCTACACATTGTCATGGTTTATTACAATCTTGTGTTGCATACAGTACAATGTTTTAACATAAGTACTCTTTGTGTAGTCTTGACCCGACTACCTACCAGGGGCGGACTGACAACTCATGAGGCCCCCGGGCAATAGGGGATCCTGGGGCCCCTGTGTCCTTGCCCACACTCAAAGCACACCCAAAAAAGCCTATAAACGGTACCTGGGGCATTTAATGGGGCCCCCTACTGACCCCAGGCCCTCGGGCACTGCCCGAGTGCTCAAATGGTCAGTCCGCCCCTGCTACCTACATATCTAAGTGTATTTTAAATGCAGAAATAAAACAACTAACTGTACATTTTACCAAAATAAAAATAATATATCAAAAGGGGTCATATTAAATTTGCCTGTAACAAAATTTGTCCTAGAAAGCTAATACAAATAAAACTAACAATGTATTAAAACAATAAAATTGCAATGCTTTTAAAAGCATATTTAACAATTGGAAAGCATTTCAATGGACTCGTGTGTTTTCTATTAGATGTTCTTGGTTTCTATTAGTTTGGTCTTTTGTACCTGATTTAGGAACATTTTGTGATCTATTATCGAGGTTTGTAATGGATTGGCTTAATTAATTAGCCCTAGGCTTGCACATATCTTACATCTTTTTAATCTTGCCAACAGCTTCTGTGAGCCAACTCATCATTCAAGAATTATATGACTGCAGTTGTTGGAAACAGTGTCAAATCTCCACTAACAAAACAAAGAATGTGACAGAAAAACATATTTATTTAAAATATTATAAGACCACTATGGATATGGCATTATGTGTAATGTTATGTAGTTCCCAATGTCTTTGAAGCCTAGATGTCAAAGATTATTTTCATTTTAATTTGGTGTACTGTTCTAACCTATTCTTTTTAACATAGGTTGACATGAAGACAAACATTACCATTTTTAAATTAATGTATACATTTTAAACTATTATTATACAGGATCATTTGGAAACTCGGCAGTGCCCGAGGGCCCGGGGTCAGTAGGGGACCCAATTAGATGGCCCTGGTATCTTTTTCATAGGCTTTTTTGAGTTTGGACAAGGACACAGGGGCCCCATGAGCCCCTATTGCCCGGGGGCCCCATGAGTTGTCAGTCCGCCCCTGTACAGGGATTACGTATATAGCGCCAACAGTTTGCTCAGCACTTTACAATATGCCAGGAGACAATACAGCAACAATACAGTCCAATACAAGAGGGTTAGGAGGGCCCTGCTCCTTGGAGCTTACAATCTAAGAGATAATTATATCAGACAATTACAGCATTAAACAGAGACACACTGCTACCTGCAAGCTGCAGTGGCCTCAGAAAGCTGAAACCATTTTTTCTCTAAATTAAGCATTCAGCTGGCAAATGTTTATAGCTGACAAGGGCATCACATGACCAAGCAGGCCTCTGATTGGTTCAAAATTGTTAAATGGACTGAGGCTCTCAGCGACAGTTGGGTTTGGTAGCTAGCAGCCATGTAAAGTATTGGCTGCTACCTGTCAAAAGGATATTTATAAAGGCATCCTTTGCATGGGACATTGTGCTGAGAAGTGTTCATAAACAAATTGCAGGTAAAAAGAAGTTGAAAGGACTTTGTTAATCTGCCCATTCAAGTTAAAGTAACAGAGCCTCTTGCTCGCTCAGCCCCCAACCCACTTATACTCTACTTTTCATCTCTCAGCCACTTATGTCCTCTATTAGAATTTTAAGTCAGGCTCTGCATAAGCTCTTTGTCAGAGGATGTCAGAGCTACCACAGGGATGATGACTTCATCTCCTTCCACACAAGTAGCAAGCATGCAACTACTGTAATTCCTACTCAAAACCTGCAAACTTGTTTTGAGTAATTGACTTCTTGGCTAGCATTTTCACCACTAGGTCAGAAGAGACAACAACATAGTTCTTGCATGATGGGATCCCCCTTTACCAAAACCCACTCTTTGTTTTGTGTAGGAAGACATAAAGGTAAAGCGTTTTTTGACAGAGTAGGGACTGTTTTTTTCTTCCATCTGTGTCATATTGTGATGGTTTCCTAATTTCTATTTGGTTCCAACCCTGCAAACACAAGAGGAAATGAAAGGTAACCTCAAAGTGAGAGAAATCCCTTTTTAGACCCCTTTTGCCAAACCTGTGGCCCTTTGGGAATTTTTGCATTGCCCTCTGGGCCCCAGCAGATATTATTCTGTGTATTTCCTATTGCCCTGTTAAAGCAGTGATTTCTAGCAGTCTCAAATAACATGTCTCATGACAATGACTGTGTCAGTGCTCCCGGGTATGACCAGAGGTGTGTGACTGACGCAGGGAAACGCAGACTTCAGATATGTTATAAACAATATAATTTATTAACACTAACAATACAAACATAAACGCAGTGCAATACTAAAACATAAAACAGTGCAAACAAACCAAACCAACCACCCACAGATAACAGTACATACAATGCAAGCGTCGTCAAGCAGGCCGGGTCAATATCAGTCAGGCAGGTAGGTACAGGGGGAGCAAGCGGAGAATGGTCGGGGTCACAGGCCAGGTTCAGCAGGTAGCGGGCAGCGTAGTACAGAGGGTCAGGCAGAGGAGAATGGTCAGACAAGCCAGGGATCAGGAGCAGGAGAATGGTCAGACAAGCCAGGGATCAGAGCAGGGTCAGCAGAGAATCAGACAGGAACAGGGAGCAGGAACAGGAAACAGTCTGCAGGTCTGAATGTCCCTTAAATACACTAGTATAATTAGTTCCAGGTGTTTGACTGGCTGCAAGGTTGAGTCTCTCATTGCTGGGAGCACCCGCTGGCCAGCCCTGGTACTGCAGCTCATAAGGCAGGTGAGTCCCACTATTGCTGGCCAGTCCATTCCTGACAGTACCCCCCCCTCAAGGAGCGGCCTCAGGACACTCCAAACAGTCCTAGCTGGGCAAAATGTTCCACCGCCTGGGTCTGGTAACTGGCGGGATATCAAAGACTGGCACACCGGGCAGGACTCCGGGCAGCGGCACACCGGGCAGAGGCACATCGGGCAGGACTCCGGGCAGAGGCACATCGGCTGGACTCCGGGCAGAGGCACATCGGGCTGGACTCCGGGCAGAGGCACTCCGGGCTGGACTCCGGGCAGAGGCACATCGGCCTGGACTCCGGGCAGAGGCACATCGGGCTGGACTCTGGGCAGAGGCACATGGGGCTGGACTCCGGGCAGAGGCACATCGGGCTGGACTCCGGGCAGAGGCACATCGGATTACCAGGCGAAGCAGCAGGCAGCGGGCCACCGGGCGGAGCAGCAGGCACCGGGCCCCCAGGCGGAGCAGCAGGCACCGGGCCCCCAGACGGAGCAGCAGGCACCAGGCCCCCAGGCGGGGCGACAGGCACCGGGCCCCCCGGTGGGGCGACAGGCATCGGGCCCCCGAGCGGAGCGGCGGGCGCCGGGCCCCCAGGAGGGGCGACAGGCATCGGGCCCACAGGCGGAGCGGCGGGCGCCGGGCCCCCAGGAGGGGCGACAGGCATCGGGCCCACAGGCGGAGCGGCAGGCATCGGGCCCCCGGCGGGGCGACAGGCATCGGGCCCCCCGGCGGGGTGACGGGCATCGGGCCCCCCGGCGGGGCGGCGGGCGCCGGGCCCCCAGGAGGGGCGACAGGCATCGGGCCCCCAGGAGGGGCGACAGGCATCGGGCCCCCAGGCGGGGCGACAGGCATCGGGCCCCCAGGCGGGGCGACAGGCATCGGGCCCCCAGGCGGAGCGACAGGTCTCGGGCCCCCAGGCGGAGCGGCGGGCGCCGGACCCCCAGGCGGAGCGACAGGTCTCAGGCCCCCAGGCGGAGCGACAGGTCTCAGGCCCCCAGGCGGAGCGACAGGTCTCGGGCCCCCAGGCAGAGCGGCGGGCGCCGGACCCCCAGGCGGAGCGGCGGGCGCCGGACCCCCAGGAGGAGCGGCGGGCGCCGGACCCCCAGGCGGAGCGGCGGGCGCCGGACCCCCAGGCGGAGCGACAGGTCTCGAGCCCCCAGGCAGAGCGGCGGGCACCGAGTCACCAGGCACGACAGTGGGCTCCGAGTCAACTGGCAAGACTGCGGGCACCGAATCAACTGGCAAGACTGCGGGCACCGAGCCAACTGGCGGAACAGTGGGCTTCGAGTCGTCTGGCAAGACTGCGGGCACCGAGTCGTCTGGCAAGACTGCGGGCACCGAGTCGTCTGGCAAGACTGCGGGCACCGAGTCGTCTGGCAAGACTGCGGGCACCGAGTCAACTGGCGGAACAGCGAGCATCGAGTCAACTGGCGGAACAGCGGGCATCGAGTCAACTGGCGGAACAGCGGGCTTCGAGTCGTCTGGCAAGACTGCGGGCACCGAGTCGTCTGGCAAGACTGCGGGCACCGAGTCGTCTGGCAAGACTGCGGGCACCGAGTCGTCTGGCAAGACTGCAGGCACCGAGTCGTCTGGCAAGACTGCGGGCACCGAGTCAACTGGCGGAACAGCGGGCACCGAGTCAACTGGCGGAACAGCGGGCATCGAGTCAACTGGCGGAACAGCGGGCTTCGAGTCGTCTGGCAAGACTGCGGGCACCGAGTCGTCTGGCAAGACTGCGGGCACCGAGTCGTCTGGCGGAACAGCGGGCATCGAGTCAACTGGCGGAACAGCGGGCACCGAGTCGTCTGGCAAGACTGCGGGCACCGAGTCGTCTGGCAAGACTGCGGGCACCGAGTCGTCTGGCGGAACAGCGGGCATCGAGTCAACTGGCGGAACAGCAGGAACCGAGTCGTCTGGCAAGACTGCGGGCACCGAATCACCAGGCACGACAGTGGACTCTGACTCAATTGGCACGACAGCGGGCACCGGGTCATCAGGTACCGGATTGTCTGGCTCGACAGCGGGCATCAGGTCACCAGGTATGACAGCGGGCACTGGGTCACCAGGCATCAGGTCATTTAGCTCGCCAGCGGGCACCGCGTCATCTGGCAAGGCAGTGGGCACCGAGTCACCAGGCACGACAGCGGGCTCTGAGTCAACTGGCATGACAGCGGGCACCGGGTCATCAGGTACCGGATTGTCTGGCTCGACAGTGGGCATCGGGTCACCAGGCCTAATAGGATCGTCAGGCTGGATCAGTTCATCATGCTGGGTAAAGGCATCAGGCTGAATGCAGGCATCCGGCTGAGTAAAGGCATCAGGCTGAGTAGAGGCATCAGGCTGAGTAGAGGCTTCAGGCTGAGTAGAGGCTTCAGGCTGAGTAGAGGCATCAGGCTGAGTAGAGGCTTCAGGCTGAGTAGAGGCTTCAGGCTGAGTAGAGGCTTCAGGCTGAGTAGAGGCTTCAGGCTGAAGAGAGGCATCAGGCTGAAGAGAGGCATCAGGCTGCGTACAGGTATCAGGCTGAGTAGAGGATTCAGGCCGAGTAGAGGCTTCAGGCTGAGTACAGGCATCAGGCTGAGTAGAGGCTTCAGGCTGAACCACGGAAGGCAGGTTCACCGGTTTGGATACTGGCAGGATGGTATTGGTTGGAAAGAATTTTCGCTTTTTTCTGGTTTTAACTACTGGAGCACTGCAAGTAAACGCAGGTCTGCAAACAAATGGAGCAGCTGGAGACAGAGAAGAACTGGAGGATGGAACAGGGGAGGGAGCAGTTGCTACAGAGGGCTTTTTTACAGGGTTAAAGGCAGGATAGGTGCAGCGAGTGGGAACAGGGTACTGACATGCGGTAGATAGCAGGGCAGGAGGAGCTGTTGGGAATGCAGGAATAGAGCTTTGAGGAAATGGATTAGAAGCAGGACTGGGTTTTTGTAAGCTGACTGAGGCTGGGTGCAACAAATCTGTCCATGTCTGCAGTATGGGTTGAACAAAGCTGAGCTTACACAAAGCCTGTCTGACCAAAGACTGCACTGCGTTTATACAATCTCTTAGTGTCTGTGGTGAACATGCAGCATAATGCTCCAAGAAGCAATCCACATCATCCTCTAATAACCATACCAGGGACTCTACCTGGTCGGCACTAAATGGCGGCAAAAATTCATCCCTGCATTCAGGGGTACCAGATGAAACCAACTCCGCACAAATCTGAATCAATGGCTGCACCTCAGAGAATTCTGTGCCCTGATCTACTAGATCATGAGCGAGCCGTATACATTCTAGTAGTTGATCCCGGGTATACTCCTTCAGAGTTTGATAAGCATACTCTCTGTCATCAAACACTAGCAGATATAAATACACAACCTCATCAAGATCCATCCTTCCCATCAACAAGCCAAGATGGCTTCCCTGTGCAGCCACTTTTGGTCAGGATTGGCCTTGGTGTAATGTCAGTGCTCCCGGGTATGACCAGAGGTTTGTGACTGACACAGGGAAACGCAGACTTCAGATATGTTATAAACAATATAATTTATTAACACTAACAATACAAACATAAACGCAGTGCAATACTAAAACATAACACAGTGCAAACAAACCAAACCAACCACCCACAGATAACAGTACATACAATGCAAGCGTCGTCAGGCAGGCCGGGTCAATATCAATCGGGCAAGTAGGTACAGGGGGAGCAAGCGGAGAATGGTCGGGGTCACAAGCCAGGTTCAGCAGGTAGCGGGCAGCGTGGTACAGAGGGTCAGACAGAGGAGAATGGTCAGACAAGCCAGGGATCAGGAGCAGGAGAATGGTCAGACAAGCCAGGGATCAGAGCAGGGTCAGCAGAGAATCAGACAGGAACAGGGAGCAGGAACAGGAAACAGGGCCCAGGAGAAACACAACACCAAGGCAGAGTCTGCAGGTCTGAATGTCCCTTAAATACACCAGTATAATTAGTTCCAGGTGTTTGACTGGCTGCAAGGTTGAGTCTCTGATTGCTGGGAGCACCCGCTGTGAGGGACCGCCGAGCGGCACCACTAGCACTCCACTGGTCAGGTGTGCCCAGAGCGCGGAGTCTAAGCCCCAGGGTACTTGTTCACCAGGGCCCCTGATGGTGGGGATGGACTTGTAGTACCCCGAGACCAGGTCGCCTCTACTGAGCACACCTGTCAGTGGTAGGGGTGTTCGCCAGGGGCTCCAACCAGGGAGAGCCAGATGTGAGGAGGTCGGGTGACCCCGATGGGATGGATGGATGGATGGCTGAGCAAGTGCGTAGTCAGACAGGCCGAGTCGGTAACGTAGAGGATGGTAGGGTACAAGGGAGCAGGCAGAGGATCGTCGGGTCACACGCCAGGTCAGCAACAGGAGGTCAGATCTAATGAGGGGCATCCAGGGAGAGAGGTCAGGCAAGCAAGGGTCTGGGCAGGAGAAATCAGCAGGTCAAGAAACAATCCGGGTCAATAAACTTACTAGGCACAGGTACAGAATCACAGGAAGCAGGTAAGACCAGAAGGCAACGAAATGACAGCTCAGGGACCTTTAAATATCCCGCCCTGCGCTGCCATTGGTGCCCAGCGGGCGGCCGCGGCTTCTACTGCGCATGCGCGAACTCGAACGCCGCGGCTGGCCCGGACCTAGTGCCCGTGTACAGGGCGGAGCAGTGCGCCTGCGCCGGGACCATCGCGGGAGGGATCGAGGAGATCCCTGACACCCGCTGGCCAGCCCTGGTACTGCAGCTCATAAGGCAGGTGAGTCCCACTATTGCTGGCCAGTCCATTCCTGACAGACTGTATCCTAAAGCATGTCCTCAGTCTCCCAACAACTCCTCTAGCATGTTTACAGTCTCTGACAGTCTCCTTCAGCATGTCTGCAGTCTTTAACCATCTCTTGTATCCTGTCCACAGCCTCTGACCATCTCTCCTGTATTATGTCCTCAGTCTCTGACCATCTTTTATATAATGCATATACTCTTGGACCATATCCTGTTGTGTGGCTGCTGTCTCGGACACTGAATATTTTACATGCTGCCCTTTGGTGATGTTGAAGGCCACACTAGAAGCCTCCCATATCAAGAAAGTTGGCCACCACTCTTTTAGACAGTTGTCCTGGCAATAAGTTACTCCATTAGAAAACGTCCCTTCTATTCCTGTTCCAGTAAAAAATCTAAATTTTGCTTTTTTCTTTACATTCAATCCTGATGACAATAGTTACCAGAATATATAAAGATGGTGAATCTTCCAAACGGGAGTATAAATCGCAATAAAAACAAGGTTGCTAACACTTTCTTACTGTATACAAGAATAAAAAAAGATGGCTTTACATACTCTTTGGATATGTCAACGCTCTTCAGCACTGCCCTCTTCTATTGCTGTTCAGAAATTGTTAGTATTTTCCTCGGTTTCACACTTATGAATGTATCTAGTCCTTGGATCCTAATCATGTATGGAGGGCTGAGAACAGAGTGACATCCAGCATAGTTCAGCAAACATAAGACTTTTACGGAGAACTGCTTTCATCCAGAGAGAACTAATTAAAAAGCAGGAGCTCAGGACACCACTTAGTACAGCTAATGTAACATTTACCTATTGCTCTTTGGTGGGAGAATAGATAATGTGCAATCCAGGACATCCAGCATCTTAAAAAAATCTTATGTAATTGTACAAAACTTCCAATGCATCCTGATTGACATCACACTTATAGAAGAGGCTAAAAAAGCACCTATTGCATTATAGGAGGTAAATATTTTTAATGAGACATGGTGAAGAGTGAGGCTTGGTCACACCTTTACACTACACAATTTAAAGATCACACCTGATAGAGTGCACAGTGCAGTGGCTGTCATGCATGGCAACTCACATACATTGTCAAAAATGCTATATGTGCACTAACCAGTCCTTTGAGGTGAGTTGGCAGCCCTTCAAATGAACTGACTACCTTAACTCAAGGTGCTTACCAATTGTGAGTTAAGGCTTTCTTGATAAGTCTTAGAAACAATTGAGTACTGTCCGTGATACTTTTTTTTATTTTATTAAAACAAACAATTTTAAGGACAAGCTTCCGGGGAGTGTCCCCTTCTTCAGGTCAAAGCAGTACTGATCACAAAGGGTTAGAAGAGATGTTTTGGAGTTGGAAGGAAAAAAAAAAGAACAAATAAGATAAGACACAGCAAAAGCAAAGTCTGGGGAGGGGGGAGACTACACTCACAGAGGCAGTGATGCTTGAGGTGATAAAACTGTTGGATAATGAGTGAGGAATCCCATGTCCAAATTCAGGCCGTTATCATGTGTGTCAAATAGAATTATCATTCTTAGTTCAAAAGTTTTTCTTTCCTGGATGGATTTGAAATTTCCTTTAAGAACTAAAATATTGAGGTCTTCCATAATGTGGTCTGGTTGTGCGAAATGGTGTCCCACAGGTGTGCAAAAGTCATCTTCTTTATGTTCCTTGATGGTATGTCTGTGCAAATTCATCCTTGTTTGTAATTTCTGTCCTGTTTTGCCAACATAAGATCCTTTGTTACATTTTCTGCACTGGATAAGGTACACAACATTACTGGAGGTGCAGCTGTATGATCCGGAGATATTAAAGATCCCTTTTGAGTGTCTGACACTTTTTGATGGATTGATTTGGTTGCACAGTTTGCAGCGTATTTTATTGCAGGGTTTGCTTCCATTTTTTGTGACATCATAATCAGAAGGAAGTTTCCTCAGTTTATTTCTGAGGTTGGGGGGTTGTCTGAAGGCCAGTATTGGGGGTTGCTGGAATATTTCTTTCAGACTTCCATCCTCTGTTATGATGGGTTGTAAATCTTTGATTATTTTTCTTATTCCTTCTAGTGCTGGGTTGTATGTGGTTACTAAAGGTACACGGTTGTTTGTTTTAAGTCTTCAAAGCATAAATCTGGGTAAGACATCCTTAAAGCAGAATGTCACCCATTTTAGCAAAGTCCTCTCACCTGCCTCTACCCCTTACACATTTGCAAAAAAAACTTTTTTTTTAACTTGCTAAATCTTCCCTTAGGTAGGGATGACATTGTGGGCACCTGCACATCTACACACACCATGGGTCTCTGCTAGTTCTCTGGTGGAGACCCCTTGATGTGTCTGTGCATGCTCAAGATCTCACAAACTCTCAAAAGACAACCCAGAATGCACTTTGCTAGGTCTTCCGCAGGCATAGACACTTTGCAGGGTCTCTGCCAACATATTGAAAATCAAACATATGCGCAGAAATGGTGTGGGGTCTCTCTAAGGTGCCATAGACCAGGCAGAGGTTTTTGGATTGTCTAAGAGCGGCTAAGGGAGAGCTTCTCCTTCTAGCAAGACAATGCTGTATTCTATGGTGGTCATTTTTTTTTGAGACAGGGTCAAATGTTAGGGATTTTTATTTTTCTGGGGGCTTAGGTAGGGTAAAGTTCACTTTCAACCAGTTGCAGTCTGAGCCAAATCTGACATTCCTCTCCTACATGGAAAAATCTGTAATTTTTTGCTAGAAAACTACTGATAACCCAAAAACATTATTTATATATATATATATATATATATATATATATATATATATATATATACACTTTAATGACTTTTAATGTACAAAATACAGTATAATGCCCAATTGTTTGAGTAAATAGATACTAAACATGTCACATTTTAAAATTGCGCATGCCCGTGAAACAGTGCCAAACTACGGTGCCTAAAAATGTCCATGGGCAACGCTTTAAAAGCCTTTACAGGTAACCAGTTTAGAGTTACAAAGGAGGTCTCACATAGGATCTTTTTTCCCTGTCTGTGCCCTGTTCAAGAGATTTCCCTACATTTCCTGTCTTGTAGACTTAAAAGGATGTGAGGTAAATCTTCTCTAAGTCTCCCTGAAACAAGTGTCCCTTGCCTCCTGTTCTTGTGGCAGCTCAAAATTTCAGATTGTCCCTTCACTTTTATTCCTATTGTTAATGGACAGGATAAACAGAGGGGTGAATCTTCCTAGCTGGAACACAAATAGCAATAAAAACCTCACAGGGGTTCCAACCAGGGGCGGACTGACACCTCATGGGGCCCCCAGGCAATAGGGGATCATGGGGCCCCTGTGTCCTTGCCCAAACTCAAAAAAGCCTATGAAAAAGGTACCAGGGGCATCTCATGGGGCCCCCTACTGTGCACGATTTTCCAAATGGTTAGTCCGCCTCTGGTTCCAACCCTTCCCCATTCTATTCAAAACTAAAAAAACTTATTGTAACACTTCCTCGCTTAGAGTGGTAATGGACACTCACTGTATTGTATGGATGTAGAGAGGTGCAGTGTTGTCACTTTGGGATGATTTAGACTACATAAACCTCCCCTTTCTGCTTATCTCTATTGCAACAGGAGGAGAGATTTTTGTAGTTCACAGACTATAGCTGGGAAGGCTGATAAGGTTCTTTCAGAGTTAAGCTCAGTGCATAGGATGGTACTAGGACATTGGATTTCTGGCAGGGTCAGCTTTACTTAACCAATAAAAAGAATACTAATACAGCCAACGAATCGAAGGACTGGTAAACCGCAATATATTTTTGTTCTTAGTTTTAGATATGCTTGATAAGTGACATTTGACTAAGGGCACGGTCACACAGTTTCATTTCGGTAATGCATTTTCATCTTCAATGGCTTTTGAATGCACAGATGCATTGCAGCACACTTCAGTGCAGCTACCTTTCACTGGAGTGGGCTGTGTTGCAAAAAAAGGTGCATTCCCATTTTATCAAATGTTTTTGTGCGTTGCCAGCTCACTGACTTGCACCAGGAGACTAAAGTGTGCATATGCCTTAAATGCTGCTTCTCTGTCTGTATTTTGTCTATAGAGACCACCATCAGAAATGCTACATCAGAAATAAACTATTCTCTGTAAGAATTTTTGCCATTTTAATCCAGAATACAAAGGTCCCATAGTTTTTTTTTCTGGAGATTACAAATAACAATACAACTTCATTCTACATTTGAATAAACATGTTTTGAATTGAATAAAAACTGTACATGGAAAACTATAAGGGCCAAAAACTCTAAAAGTGGAACATCACTCTCTCAATCAGGGCTGCTGTTAGAAACCACGAGGCCCCGTACAACCAATGTAAAAAGGCCCAAAATAAACACAGTTTACTAGGCTTTGGTTATAAATGAACACAGTAATTGCAATCACTATTGTGTTCATTCAGGAAAGGAAGGGGCTGGTAAATGTGACATACAGTTGCAAGAAATAGTATGTGAACCCCTTGGGATTACGTGGAGTTTTGCATGAATTGGGCATAAAATGTGCTCTGAACATCATCTAAGTCACAACAATAGAAGAACACAGTCTGCTGAACATAATACTACACAAACATTAGATGTTGCCATGGTTTAATTGCACATAACATGTAAACTTCTTCTAGGGGGAGGTGCTGCCCCCCTGAAAAATGCCACCCTAGGCAAGTGCCTTGTTTGCCTTGTCGTAAATACCCCCCTGCATACAGGGGATCAGTTCCAGTAATTGCTCCCCCCCCCTGCTGTGCTGATCACCCTCCTTGTCCACATCTGAATCACCCTGATGCTTGGGCCTCCCTGCTGGTCTGGGCCCCGTACAGGAGGACCAGTAGTAGCCCTGCTCTCAATCAACATAGACTATTTTTAATCTTGCTGCTAGCATTAGTAAATAGATAGGAAAATATGTCATATTTACTTGTTTTCAACTTTGTTTTACATTTTTTCAGTTATATCCTGGTTTCCATGCCTAGGCAAATGATGTCATACAGCCCAGAAGTCTTCAGGAGGGAGAGTTCTCAGCTTAGCCTATCCCTGAGCTAAGGGAAGATGGATTCCAAGAGGTAAATGATACATGAATCATCTGCCCTTACTCAAGATGGCCACTGCCAGAAATGCACAAGGGGTGTTTTTCAAAATTATTTCTCAGCAAAATAAAGCATGGAGACATGGATGGACACATGAGTTTGCTTTGAATATTAAAAATGAATTAAATAGCATTTTTTGGTTTGTGTTGCTCAGACGCAGTGCAGTTCCACTTTTAAGTTAGTTGCACTTGGAAGTAAAAATCTACTGAAGTTTAGGCCGCATTCACACTTTGCATTTCCTAAATGTGCCACATAATGCACAGGAAACGTGCATTTTACAGCTCATTCAGAAACTCCTGAAGAAGTGTTGCGAATGTGCATGTGAATTGTTAATGGTACCCCAAATGCAATTAGCACATGCAAACGTGCCAAAACATGCACTGAACAAGGCTGCCCTATGTGTGACACATGGAAAAATGCATAAAGCACACATAGCTCACTACAAGAAGTGTGAATGGGGCCTCATACTCTGGATTTTTTAAATAGAAAGATCCTGAATAAAATGTTCCATAAAGACCTTGCGTATATACAGTACATGTATTAGTATACATGAGGAAAATTCTTCTTCTCCCATTTCTTCTAGTTTCCAGTGTTGCAATATTACACGTATTCGCTCGTATACATGGTTATACAGTACATTTGTATGTCATCATCCAAAAAACATTAGTGTTTTAAATAAGTAATTATAGTGTCCAAACATAAATTAGTGTCCAAAAAATATATATATATCTTCAGTGACTTGAACCAATTGTGAAAAATCCACCACCAAAGGAGATTAAATGAACTCACCAGAGCTAATGGCTGGTCAGATTATAAACCAGCAACAGCGCTTGTGCTCTGGGAGCAATGAACCCGATGTCCAAATAGATATGGTGATGTTTCAGATACTTCCAGATAATAATAATCACAGACAAACAACTTTGCAGCCCAAGCTCTTACGATGAACTTCTCCACTCTTTTAATTAGGATTATTGTTGCCAAAATTTATTTTGGGTGGGATATGCTGCTGACATTTTGGTATTTTTTGTAAGTGGCGCTTCTTTCTTTTTTAATTTGACATTTGTATGTGTGTAAATTACTAAAACAAGTTTTAGGTACTCATCTCTGTGTTTCTGATCTTTACGCAGCTCTATGCATTGTTCCATTGACAATAATACATCTATGTTCAGTTAAAAAAAAGTCAAGTTTTTTCACCCCTGTCTAAAGCTGAAGTTTAATAGCAGGTAAAGGGATACACACCGGTACAAATAATATCAGTCACAGACACAGAACAATCAAGCCATTCAGAACTTCCTTACTGCATACTTGTTCCAGGTCAGTGGTTCCCAAATATATTAAAACCATTGTATAGGAATGGCAGCCAGGCAATCTGTGTTTTCCAAATGGGAGGTCTGCCCCCATATTCTCTCAATCAGAATTTATTTTCAAGTTTTTGTTGAATTTTATGTTTCCTACAAACATCCTTAGTCTTATGAAAATTCATTGCTTTGGTTATTAAGTGAAACTGAACCAAATGAAAGTCTAATCAATGTGTATTAAATAGAGGTAGATGGAGGGAAGATCGGTATTGTTATTTGGAAGAGGTTTTGTTTGTCTGCCATTGATTTTTGTCTGACTGGTGCTGTGTTTATTGATGCTTTACACATCTTGGCATTATTCTTGCATGGCTTTTCCATTACACCAACTCCTAAAAAGTAAATGTGCTGCAAAATGCATTTAACTAAGTGGCTGCAGTAATTGGATGGCCTAATATACCAGCACAATATCATGCTGGATCACTATTACTTTTAAAAAAGGTTCTGTAAATATCTTCAAGGACCCCAGCAATCCTCTAGTCTAATGCAATATTCATATGCAGACTAATTCCTATAGAGTGGATGCAGGTGATAGCAACATCTGGTCCTTAGAGCTTCACCATTTAAACACCCAGTTGGGTTAATATGTGTTACCAGAATAAGACACTGAAGAATGAAATTACTCTTGAGGTCCCATTCACACCTGAGCGATGCTCCCATGTTGCCATTCTTAGCTTGTTTTTGAAGCAGCTCTATTCATTTGAATGGTCTTTCCACTGCTACAAAAATGTGCTTAACCAATTGCCAACCACGCTATAGCCGAATGACGGCTACAGCGCGGTTGTCCAGTTCTGGGTGGGTGTTATAAGACCTCCCACGCGCCCCCGTGGCCACGCACCCAGCGATCTCTGTGATTACTGTGTCTACGGACACAGCTGATCACGTGATGTGGTAAAAGGCCAATCACAGTGGCCTTTTACCATGTGATCAGCTGTGTCCAATGACACAGCAGATCACCGGTAAATGCAGTTGCCAGTTATCGGCTGCACTTTCCTCACACTGTCACAGCATAAGGAATGCACTGCCGATAACCGGCAATTGTTAGAGGACAGATTGGTACCGATCATCAGGGCACTGATGATCAGTGCCCTGATGAACAGTGCCCAACAGTGCCACCCACCAGTGCCGCCCACCTGTGCTAGCAGTGCTGTCTACAAGTGCGCAGCAGTGCTACCCACCTGTGCCCATCAGTGCCACCCACCTGTGCCCATCAGTGTCTAGTAGTGCCACCCAACTGTGCCCAGCAGTGCCACTCACCAGTGCCCATCAGTGCCACCCAACAATGCTGCCCAGCAGTGCCACCCATCAGTGCCACCCAACAATGCTGCCCAGCAGTGCCACCCATCAGTGCCCAGCAGTGCCACCCATCAGTGCCACCCAACAATGCTGCCCAGCAGTGCCACCCATCAGTGCCCAGCAGTGCTGCCAGTTGGTGCCACCTATCAGTGCCCATCAGTGCTGCCTATCCGTACCACCTCATCAGTGCCGCCTATCAGTGCCCATCAGTGCTGCCTATCAATGCCCATCAGTGCTACCTATCAGTGCCCATCAGTGCTGCCTATCAGTGCAGCCTCATCAACACACATCAGTGAAGGAGAAAAGTTACCTGTTTGCAAAATTTTATAATAGAAACAAAGAAACTTTTTTTTCAAATTTGTTTCCCTTTTTTGATTTATAGCACAAAAAATAAAACACCCAGTGGTGATTAAATACCACCAAAGGAAAGCTCTATTTGTGTGAAAAAATGATAAAATTTCATATGGGTACAGTGTTGCATGACCGTGCAATTGTCATTCAAAGTGCGACAGAGCTGAAAGCTTAAAATTGTTAGAGGGAGTTGGTTCCTAATTTGTTGTCTCTTAATTATAGTCAGTATTAAACTAAATGACCATCCAAGACTGCCCTATCCACAGGGAATTATGCTAGGTGCTTTCACCAGAGAATAAACAGTGTTGTCACCCTATTACAGGAAGTGTTTGAGTAACTGGTCTACTAGCAGGATCAACAGGTAATATAACTACAGTATGTTACTGGGGGAAAAACCGTTGTGTTATTGCTAGAGACAGACACTATCATATGGTATATGTCATTTTTTATTTTCCCGTAACACCACTTTAATTTGGTCTTTTAGGACATACTGTACATATAACAATTGATAAGCATTAGTAAAGGGATTCCTTAGATAGTCATATGAAGACACAAAGATTGAAATTCTGGCACAAAAAAATATGCACATAAGATTATTATAATAAAATCATGAATTGCAATCCTCAAACAAGGAACCTGAGATGTACGCAGAAAAATGCATTAGGCTACAGTGTGTATTGAGATAGATTGCAAAAAATGCAACAAGAACATAATTTTCAGGTGTTGGGTGCGTTAGCCAAGTATACAGTATATTCTCACAGCAGTATTTAAACAAAATGTATATATATATATATATATATATATATGTGTGTATATATGTGTATATATATATATATATATATATTTATATATATATACACACTAGATGGAGCTGAAGATCATAGGAATTTAGGAATTCATCTATTACAGAAATTGCACCCACAATTTGTGCAGCCTTCATGAATGTGTGTGATATTTGTCCAATTAAAGTTTTATAAATAGACCCCTTTTTGCCTTGGTGACAATGGTCCCTAGGACAACTACAGAGGATTGAGCTGTAACTTTTCCACATTCTATCCAAAACTTGATAAACACTTTGTAGTCTTACATACTGCATATATTTTAGGAGTGGGTGTTTAGTTGAATTCAATAAATGAAAATGCAGAGCTGACATTTTTGTTAGAATGCTCAGAATGTCTGTACTCACAATTTAAGATCAGTATACGAACCTATTAAAGATATCATTTTCTTTCTTTATTGTTTTTTTAATTGGCTAACAATCATTACAGTCCCTTTTACTGGTCTATCTATGTTAAAGCTGAACTCCAGCGTTACCCAGGGGCGGACTGACAACTCATGGGGCCCCCCAGGCAATAGGGGATCATGGGGCCCCTGTGTCCTTGCCCAAACTCAAAAAAGCCTATGAAAAAGGTACCAGGGGCATCTCATGGGGCCACCTTGTGACCCCGGGCCCTTGGGCAGAGCCCGAGTTTCCATATGGTCAGTCCGCCCCTGGCGTTACCTTTAGAATTGCAAAGTTGTAGAAAGCTGTAAAAGCTGCAATAAGTCAAACAGACCCCGCCTCATTTCCTGGTTAGAGGACGTCCAGCATCATCCATCTCTGTCTTCCCCAGCCTTACTGTTCCTGTCCAGATCCATTCATTCAATGGAGTTCTATTCTTTTATTCAGGGAGGCTCAGCATCACATGTAGATATTACCTAGATCAGCATGGAGCCTGTCTAAAAATGCCCACTTACCCCCAACTGATATCAACCTATTAGGGGATTTTGACATTTGTGTAACTCCTCACAAGAGTTAAAATTGAAATATCCTCCTGTGCTCAACTATGAAATTACCTAATAAATAGCCAGCTGCTATCACCTATTCCCTATACCTCAGGATGTGTAAATTATAACAAAAAATAGTGAAGCGCTATACAAGTGCCTCCTCACCTCCTAACATTGACCCTTAAGGGCCACAATACCTTGGGTAATCCTCAAACCAGACGGCTTCCCACACTATGGCTCCACCGACTCCACCAACTCCAATCCGGCTCCGATTATAACTCAGCGCATCAAATATCCCTTTCACACAATAGGCTCAGTCATGCATGACACGGGTAAAGAGAAAGACCTCCATAGTGTAATACCGCTTTATTAATGAAAAAACGCCAAATAAATGGACACTCACATTAAAATCCTATTAGTACAGCAGTTTCCCATGTCCTATGGGTGTACTAGGGGACTTGGGTGTACCAAGATGGCGTCAAAACCGGAAGTGCATCACCGCTGCAACCGGAAGTGTGTCACCGCACATGCTCTCTACGAGTTACACCACGATAGGACACGTGGCTTCCTCAGGATTTTAATGAAGTGTTACTGAATAACAAATTTTTATTTTTTTGTGAAAAGTTGACAGTCTTCTAATTCCCAAGTCTTGCTGCTTCCCCTCTCACTGATCTATGCATTTGGTTTCATTGGCTCTTATAGAAAGGTTAGAGGTGTCACTGACATGCAAGCTGTGACTGACAGCCTAGAATTTCCTTCTTCTTCTTGCCATGCAAGTGGGGAGATGGTGTTACCCAATCAGGAAATCAGGAATTCGGGAAACATATTGGAAGGATTTTCCTTCTAAATATGTTCTATATATTTAAATATTTTCCAATCGCTGATATTGATGCAACTATGTTTGCTAAATAGACAACACATTTGTACGTATCTACTGATAACTGTAGCATAAGCAGGGCTTTTTTTAAGCAGGTACAGAGTGGTATGCAGTACCAGCATCTCCAGCACTGATTGTAGGGGTACTGGAGTATGCTTGAGGGTCTATTGATGCTCACTACTAGGGAATCTATTGTTGCTGGGGGACATTTACTGTTGAAGGAGGGCCTATTGTTGCTGATTTTTGGAGGTTCTATTGATGCTGCCTGCTGTGGGGGATCTTTTCTTGCTAGCGGGGGTCTGTTGCTGCTGGTGTAGATCCATTGTTGCTGGGTAGGATATATTGCTGTTGGGGGGTCAACTGTTGCTGGGGGGAGGTCTGCCGTTGCTGGGGTAACTTTTATTGCTGCTGGGGTCTATTGTTTCAGGCTGCAAGGGATCTATTTAACAACCTTTCTTATTATTATTAACAAGTTTCATTCTAAATTATACTAAATGATATTTGGATTTGGATTCTCTAAAGATACTTGGAGATAGGTAGAGTGCAGAGACAATGAACAGTGCTCAGAGGAGGGTAGGGGTGGTGACAAGGAACCAGGGGCAGACTGACAACTCATGGGGCCCCTGGGCAATAGGGGATCATGGGGTCCCTGTGTCCTTGCCCAAACTCAAAAAAGCCTATGAAAAAGGTACCAGGGGCATCTCATAGGGCCCCCTACTGACCCCGGCCCTCGGGCAGTGCCCGAGTTTCCAAATGGTCAGTCCGCCCCTGCAAGGGACAGTGCTCATAGGTGGGGAGGGGGAGACATGGGGTGACTCGTGGGAGGGGGAATACCTGCATCTATTCTCTGAGGAAAAAAGCCCTGAACATGAGGGTTAAAATATCTAAAACCAAGCAGCAGAGATCTGCAGTGTTGGTGTACTAAACCATAGGATCCAAAATTTAATGGGAACATTCATTTACCTAAAGGGGTCAACATTCATGAAAACATGCATCCACAATGAAGAGAACCCCATTAAATGGTATGAAGATAAGTAAATGATGAATCATCGGATTTGTAAAATATCTGACTGTATGCAGCCAGTTTCCTTTGACTACGTTTTAAAGTCCTGTCTTACTTGTCTGTATTACAGTACTTGTTTCTCCTTCCAGTGATTAAATAAGAGCACCTTAAATGTCCTTTATTAACTTTCAAGTATTGGGCTTTAGAACATACAGTATATAACTTGGCAGATGCAAACGTAATTCATTTTATTCGTCTTCAGTAATTCACTTAAAGGGTCTCAATCAATTTCTTAATGCTTCATCAGGTTCAATGCAAATGAGACAATTTGTGTTATTAAGCTTTTTGCCTAATGAAGTTGAAACTGTATTTTCAAAGTCTTAACTCATTTTTTAATCATGATATCATTATCTACATTGTTTAATCAGCATCACTTAGAGCACTTTTATTTTATTCAGTAGACACTCGATACACTGTTTCATAGTTTAACAGGTATAATATAAGAATAAAAATATAACACATACAGTATAAGGGTGATAACTGATGGGAAACGATTCCATTGTTTCAGTACAATAAATTAGTATTATCGTTATACAGGATTTATTTAGTGTCAACAGTTTGTGCAGTGTGTTACCCCAAAAAAAGGGAGACAATATAGTTACAATATAATTTAAGGGCTAAGGGGCTTTATTTCTGAGAGCTTGCAATCTAAAAAGAAGGGGAAGCGTTGCTAACAGTAGTAACTGTGTGGTATGAGTTGTTCAATAAAGAAGCTGTTAGCTAGAGGCAGGATAGGTTTGCCAAAAGGGATGAGTTTTCATGGGTCACCCAAGAGCAGACAAAGTAGGAGACATACAGGTTGGAGTAGGAATTTAGAGGATGGTAGAGGCTCTGGAGATGAGCATGAACAGAGGTGATAAGGGATCCAGAAAGAAGGAGGTCTTGGGAAGAAAAAAGAAGACAGTGTAGGCAGGGGCGGACTGACAACTCATGGGGCCCCCGGGCAATAGGGGATCATGGGGCCCTTGTGTCCTCGCCCACACCCAAAAAAGCCTATGAAAAAGACAATGAAAGGTACCAAGGGCATCTCATGGGGCCCCCTACTGACCCTGGTCCCTCGGGCAGTGCCCGAGTGCTCAAATGGTCAGTCCGCCCCTGAGTGTAGGTGATATTTTGAGATGAGGTTGGTGATGTAACTGGGGATAAAGTTGTGGGTGGTTTTGTAAGTTGTTGTTAGCATTTTGATTTTTTTTTTGTTGGGTGATCGGAAGCCAGAGGAAGGAATTGGCAATGAGAAGTGGCTAACATTGAGCAGTTGGTAAAGTGGATGAGTCTGTTGGCAGCATTCATGATAAAGTATGTAAATCTGATATACAGTATACAGTCATGTCATGTAAAAGTATAGCCTTTTCACAGTGTTCATAGTTATATACAGTACTTGTGTAGCTACATAGGCTGTAGCCTCAAAACACAAACTTGTGGTTGATCCAGAAGGAGGCAAAAATCCTTAAAGTGGTTCTAAAGGCTCAAGGTTTTTTACCTTCATGCAACCCTGATGAAGTCACGACGCACGTGACGCTACGCGTCGGTTTGTCTACTTCCTGGTGACGTATGTCCGGACACAGTGGCCATATTGGATTCCCCCAGGTGCATGCATATCTACCCACAGGCTGGGAAAAACGCTTTTTTATGGAAAGGAGCATGTGAGTGGAAAACTTTGTAATTTTTAACTTTGCCTATTAAATTTACTACACTATGGAAGGCTTTCTTGTCTTTTTATGAGTTGCATAAGAGAGGAGGAGGAATAAGGAGTCTGCCAGAGGAATACACCACTGAGGTGGTAACTGCTTTGAGGCCCTGTGTGGGTCGAGGAAGGGAGGTGAGCAGGCATTGCTGCCATTTGAAGGAGAGTACTTGCACTTAGAAGTGGAGATCACGTGTGTGTTCCAGCTTAAAGCACAGTCACATGCATGGAATATTTTTTTCACCTTTGATATTGTCTTGTTCACCTATGGCATATATCATTTATGTATAATTTAGACACCATTGTATGTGGCCAATATTCTGTTTTCACGTATATATATTCTGTTCATTATATTTGATTTATGCACTATATATTTAGTTTCCTAATGTGTGTTATTTAGCTATTTTGGTTGACACTATTTTTTCTTTTCACTAGAGGGAGTCAACACACATTTATTATATATAGTGGTCACTTTGATTTATAATTACACTATATGGAGATACATGATTGTATTCATGTGATACAAGCGCTTCACTAATTTTTAATTTTATTTTGCACTTATTGGTATCAGCTAAGTGACAGCAGCTGTATTTTGTCAATTATTCCCATGAGCGCAGGAGGATCCCTTATTATTTTGCCTCCAAAGCAAGCTGTTTACTGTGGGGGCACCCGCCAGGAAGGAGGGGCCAGAAGAGCCTGCGGGGGACCAGAGAAGAGGAGGATCCAGGCTGCTTTGTTCAAAACCATGACACACAGCAGGTGAGTATAGACATATTTGTTATTTTTTCTTAAAAAAAATAAACTTTTAGAATCACTTTAATGCTCTAATATGCTCCAGTAAGGAAAATATTCATTCCTGAATTCCTGATCCCCTAAGACAATTGGATCCTCCATGGATCAACAATCTACAGTGTTAATTACCTTCTGAGGAAGTCTATTCCACATTTTCACAGCTGTTACTGCAAAAAAAATGTATCTATGTAACCTTTTTGCTCTAGGCGTAAAAAAATGCCTCCTTCTTATTTTCAATTATCTTGAAGTGAACAATTCTGCATCGTGTACTATATTGACCATTTATGTATTTATACAAGGTGATCATATCACTTTAAACTTCTCTTCATTGGGAAGAATAAATTCAGTTCAGTTAATCATTCAAGTAAATCAATTTTCTCTTTTCATTCTCCCTAGTTTCGCAATATTGTTTTTATGAATCGCATATTCAAGATTAGATCTTACTAATGCTTTATATTAGGGCAAGATTATGGAGGGGATTTTCTAAAACTGGAGAACATAGAATATGGTACAGCTTTGCATGGTAACCAATCAGCTTCTAACTTCAGCTTGTTCATTTAATCTTTGAAACTAAAACCTAGAAGCCGGTTGGTTACTATGCACAGGTTCACTACATTCTGTGAGCTCCAGTTTTAGTAAATCAACCCCTATATCTTTCTTTTGAGTGTATAACTTTTTTATACAAGAAGATATCTTTCTCACTATATGATTATCTAATGTAAACAACTTTGAATGTAAATGTTTCTATGAATAGTTTGCTAATATATACAGAAAACAGAGAAGCAATATTTTTTATTATAAATTAAGGACCTGTACTACATCATAGCTGTCAGGGCAGTGTATAAGGGTGTACCACTGCTTCTCCTATACGGGGCCTGGGCCAGCAGGGTGAATCAGATGTAGGCAGAGAGAGTGATCAGTGGTGGTGGTTGGGGGAGGGGCAATTACTGGAACCCTGTATGGTTCTTTCTGCAGAAGCTGAAAGCTAGCTTCTTCTCTCCCTCCAAGGGAGCCATACAAGGGATCAGTTCCAGTAATTGACCCCCTGCCACACTGATCACCCTCTCTCTGACCCACACATTTCCTAATGCTGCCCAGAACCCCCTGTGTGCCCATTTCCCGCAGTGCTGCCAGCTTTCCTCCTCTCCTTTCCGCCAGCAGCTGCAAGCACACAATAGGATCCTTCAGGATGGAGAGCGAGGGAAGGGTCTGGTAATTATGTCATATTTATCAGCCCCTTCCTGTCCTGAATGAACACAAGGAGTGATCAGTACCAATCACTCACTGTGCTCATTCATAACTGATTCATAGTAAACTGAGGGGGGGGCACTGTCAGGTTGGCTGTATGAGGCCCTGTGGTTTCTAAAAGCAGCCTTGATGACTGCCTTACTGCTTCTGTCTCTTAATAAAAATCTATGGGACAGGTCTGATCTTTCTATATACTGTAGATGTGAATTGACACTAGAAGGTAGTCAGCCATTTTTATACAAGGTATATTAAATTCATAACTGTGCACATGAATAAATAAGGTAACTGTTTAAGGGTTTACAAGCAATATATTCCTAATACAGTTAAAGTGTTAATAAACCCAACAGATCTAAAAATATCTTCACATACAATATTACATTATAATCATAAATACATCATTTCACATTCATTTTATGTAAAGTGTAAGAAAAAAATCTGGTTGATCCCGCTAATCACTGATGTTGCCTCCCTGGTTGTGTCCCCCTGCAGCCTCAGATTCTATGGTTTGGCCATTGCCACCGACACTGCACATGCTCCTTTATTTTCTGTGAATAGGCAGCCGATGTAGGCTGCGCACATGACTTAAGAACCCTGGTACCAAATCTGCGGTCCAATGGCCATATGCTACCCTTTGGTTTTTGAAATGCAGCCCTCAGTCCCCAACAGTCAGTAACAGGTAACAGACAGTAACAGACTGACCATTTGGAAACTCGGGCACTGCCTGAGGGCCCAGGGTCCATAGGGGGCTCGTTGAGATGCCCCTGGCACATTTTTCATCAGCTTTTTTGAGTTTGGGCAAGGACACAGGGGCCCCATGATCCCCTATTGCCGGGGGCCCCATGAGTTGTCAGTCCGCCCCTGGTCAGTAATAGTATAATTGACTTATATAACAGTATTCTCTAGTAGTTTTATGAACAGTGTCCCTAGTCTCTGACTCTTTCCTATAGCAGGACTTCAGTCCCCAACCACTCCTGTAAAACAGTCTCAGATAATTTACTTGAGTAAACCTTTAATCTATGACAGTCCCTGTAGCATTACAAATAATAAATATTGTAAGTGATCCTTTGGAGATAACAGGGGAGTTATATCACTTTAATTCTGTTAATGTGTCACACTCAGAGATACATTATAAACATAGGCAGGTCAGGTAAAATGATCAGTTAAGCAAAAGGGATACTTGGCTAATTTAGTCTTTTTAAGGAGCAGTGCCATTACAGAGGCTGTCATTGCTTAACCACTTGCCCTCCAGAGGATTTACCCCTCCCCGGCTTCCTGACCAGGCCATTTTTTGTGATATGGCACTGCGTTACTTTAACTGACAATTGTGCGGTTATGCAACACTGTACATAAATGAAATCTATGTCCTTTTTTTCCCACAAATAGAGCTTTTAGTGGTATTTGATCACCTCTGTGGTTTTTATTTTTTGCACTATAAACAAAAAAAGTGCAACATTTTAGAATAGAAACAAAGAAAAAAAAATTTTTTTCAAATTTTTTGCTAACAGGTCATTTTTCTCCTTCACTGATGTGCGTTGATGAGGCTACACAATTAGGCAGCACTGATGGGCACTGATAGGCGGCGCTGATGAGGTGGCATGGATATGCAGTACTGATGGGCACTGATAGGCGGCACTGATATGTGGAACTGATGAGCTGGCACTGATGATGCTTCACTGATGATGCTGCACTGATATGCAACAAAGATGGGCACTGATTTGCGGCACTGATAGGCAGCACTGGTGGATGGCACTGTCTGACGGCACTGACTTGCGGCACTGATGGGTGGCACTGATGGGCGGCACTGTTGGGTGGCACTGAAAAAACAATATTTTTGAATTTTTGCTATAAAACATATCCAGTAAAAAATCAAATTCCGTCATAAATTTAGGCCAAAATGTATTCTGCTACATGTCTTTGCTAAAAAAAAATCCCAATACAGGTAAATTGACTGGTTCACGTGAACGTTATAGCATCCACAAATGGCGGTATATATACTGGAATTTTTATTTTTTAATAGTAATGGCGGCAATAAGCGACTTATAGCGGGACTCCGGCAGGCATTCTGACACTGGTTGGGAACTGACTAACTGCCACTGACATCCCGATGACACTAATACAGTGATCAGTGCAAATAAAAAGCACTGAGACTGTGCTAATGACATTGGGGAGGAATGGGTTAACATCTGGGGCGATCAAAGGGTTAACTTTGCTCTGTGCTGTGTTTTACTGTGTGCTGTGTGTGTTTTACTAGGGAAACATACTGCTGTGTATTTTTCTGTTGTGCAGAGAAATACAGAGCAGCATGTTTCTGCTGGCAGGAGAGAAACTTGTGTTGTTTACACACAGGTCTCTCCCCTGTCAGTGATTAGAGATGAGCGAATCGAAGTATCCGAAGTGGAATTCGAGTCGAATATCGGAAAAATTTCGATTCGTGCCGAATCCGAAAAACAGCCTAATTCGGACGCGCGAATCGAAATTTTTCCGAAAATGGCGGCTGACATGTGCGGCGACGGAGCGGGGATGTCGGGGAAGGCGCGCAGACAAGGCGCGCTGCCCCATAATGCATTCCTCAACGACATGTGATCGCATCAGCCAATCAGCAGCCAGCCAGCCAGCACTGTGTAATGGTCGAGGTATATATAGCGGCCATTTTGGAAATCTTCATTTGCCTGCAGTCATTGAACAGAGGCAGACCGCTCTGTACTAGGGACAGGGACAGAGTTAGGGCCACAGAAACGAGAATTGGGGACAGAGAGAAGTTACTTAGGGACAGAGAACCATTACTCAGGGACACAGACTTGTTAATGAGGGCCACAGAATCGTTATTTAGGGACAAAGAAACGCTAGTTAGGGCCACAGAATTCATACTCAGGGACAGACAGAATTTTCACTCAGTGCCAGAGAATTGTTACTTAGGGCCACAGAAACGTTATTAGGGCCACAGAATTTTTACTCAGGGACAGACAGAATTGTTACTGAGTGCCAGAGAATTGTTACTCAGGGACAGACAGAATTGTTACTGAGTGCCAGAGAATTCTTACTCAGGGCCACAGAATTCATACTCAGGGACAGACAGAATTGTTACTCAGGGACAGACAGAATTGTTACTGAGTGCCAGAGAATTGTTACTCAGGGACAGACAGAATTGTTACTGAGTGCCAGAGAATTGTTACTCAGGGACAGACAGAATTGTTACTGAGTGCCAGAGAATTGTTACTCAGGGACAGACAGAATTGTTACTGAGTGCCAGAGAATTGTTACTCGCACAGACACAAAATTGTTACTTGCACAGACACAGAATTGTTACTCGCACAGACACAGAATTGTTACTCAGGGCCACAGAATTCATACTCAGGGACAGACAGAATTGTTACTGAGTGCCAGAGAATTGTTACTCAGGGACAGACAGAATTGTTACTGAGTGCCAGAGAATTGTTACTCAGGGACAGACAGAATTGTTACTGAGTGCCAGAGAATTGTTACTCGCACAGACACAAAATTGTTACTTGCACAGACACAGAATTGTTACTCGCACAGACACAGAATTGTTACTCAGGGCCACAGAATTCATACTCAGGGACAGACAGAATTGTTACTGAGTGCCAGAGAATTGTTACTCGCACAGACACAAAATTGTTACTTGCACAGACACAGAATTGTTACTCGCACAGACACAGAATTGTTACTCAGGGCCACAGAATTCATACTCAGGGACAGACAGAATTGTTACTGAGTGCCAGAGAATTGTTACTCAGGGACAGACAGAATTGTTACTGAGTGCCAGAGAATTGTTACTCAGGGACAGACAGAATTGTTACTGAGTGCCAGAGAATTGTTACTCGCACAGACACAAAATTGTTACTTGCACAGACACAGAATTGTTACTCGCACAGACACAGAATTGTTACTCAGGGCCACAGAATTCATACTCAGGGACAGACAGAATTGTTACTGAGTGCCAGAGAATTGTTACTTAGGGACAGACAGAATTGTTACTGAGTGCCAGAGAATTGTTACTCAGGGACAGACAGAATTGTTACTGAGTGCCAGAGAATTGTTACTCGCACAGACACAAAATTGTTACTTGCACAGACACAGAATTGTTACTCGCACAGACACAGAATTGTTACTCAGGGCCACAGAATTCATACTCAGGGACAGACAGAATTGTTACTGAGTGCCAGAGAATTGTTACTCAGGGACAGACAGAATTGTTACTGAGTGCCAGAGAATTGTTACTCAGGGACAGACAGAATTGTTACTGAGTGCCAGAGAATTGTTACTCGCACAGACACAAAATTGTTACTTGCACAGACACAGAATTGTTACTCGCACAGACACAGAATTGTTACTCAGGGCCACAGAATTCATACTCAGGGACAGACAGAATTGTTACTGAGTGCCAGAGAATTGTTACTCAGGGACAGACAGAATTGTTACTGAGTGCCAGAGAATTGTTACTCAGGGACAGACAGAATTGTTACTGAGTGCCAGAGAATTGTTACTCAGGGACAGACAGAATTGTTACTGAGTGCCAGAGAATTGTTACTCAGGGACAGACAGAATTGTTACTGAGTGCCAGAGAATTGTTACTCGCACAGACACAAAATTGTTACTTGCACAGACACAGAATTGTTACTCGCACAGACACAGAATTGTTACTCAGGGCCACAGAATTCATACTCAGGGACAGACAGAATTGTTACTGAGTGCCAGAGAATTGTTACTCAGGGACAGACAGAATTGTTACTGAGTGCCAGAGAATTGTTACTCAGGGACAGACAGAATTGTTACTGAGTGCCAGAGAATTGTTACTCGCACAGACACAAAATTGTTACTTGCACAGATACAGAATTGTTACTCGCACAGACACAGAATTGTTACTGAGTGCCAGAGAATTGTTACTCAGGGACAGACAGAATTGTTACTGAGTGCCAGAGAATTGTTACTCAGGGACAGACAGAATTGTTACTGAGTGCCAGAGAATTGTTACTCAGGGACAGACAGAATTGTTACTGAGTGCCAGAGAATTGTTACTCGCACAGACACAAAATTGTTACTTGCACAGACACAGAATTGTTACTCGCACAGACACAGAATTGTTACTCAGGGCCACAGAATTCATACTCAGGGACAGACAGAATTGTTACTGAGTGCCAGAGAATTGTTACTCAGGGACAGACAGAATTGTTACTGAGTGCCAGAGAATTGTTACTCGCACAGACACAAAATTGTTACTTGCACAGACACAGAATTGTTACTCGCACAGACACAGAATTGTTACTCAGGGCCACAGAATTCATACTCAGGGACAGACAGAATTGTTACTGAGTGCCAGAGAATTGTTACTCAGGGACAGACAGAATTGTTACTGAGTGCCAGAGAATTGTTACTCAGGGACAGACAGAATTGTTACTGAGTGCCAGAGAATTGTTACTCGCACAGACACAAAATTGTTACTTGCACAGACACAGAATTGTTACTCGCACAGACACAGAATTGTTACTCGCACAGACACAGAATTGTTACTCAGGGCCACAGAATTCATACTCAGGGACAGACAGAATTGTTACTGAGTGCCAGAGAATTGTTACTCAGGGACACCTAATCGTTGAATTAAATAGTATGTCAGACAACATGCAGAGGAGTGGCAGAGGAGGCAATGTTTTAGGAGCGAGCAGACGTGGCAGCAGAGGAAGGGGTCGAGGCAGCAGTATTCGCAGCCAGAGGCCAGTGCTCCCGGTGTCATCCAGCGGTCGTGTCTCCACCGACAACCCTGCCGTCATTGATTGGTTGGCTCGGTCGTCTTCCTCTTCCCAGGTCACCTCTGACACCTACAGCCAACGGTCGGTGGGTACGTCAGACACAACCGTTAGTTGGCATGGCCCGGGAGCAAGCCCACTGAAATCACGTGTCCTCTACCTGCCCCTGTCCTTTGCTGTTCCCTCACCAAGCGAAGTATCGCATGCTGTGGGCTCAGCCCCACTGTACAGTGAGGAAGAGCTAACAGAGGGCGGTCAGGAACGGGGGGAGACATCGGCCTTTTCAGCAGCCAAGCGAACAAGTACTGGCGAGGAGAGTGGCTCGGTAGCCGGTCTAGAGACAGGTCTGTCTCCTGACCCAGACGCAGCCGAGGGGGCTAGTAGTGAGGCGGAGACCCTACTTGATGATGAGGAGGTTGATCGCACTTGGCAGCCTCGTCGTCATCAGGCAATTTCTTCCGCATCATCAGGAGAAGAGGGTGGCAGCTTGGCAGCGAGCAAAACAGTCGGTGGGTTGCCCAGGAGACAGCAGCAGGGTCGCATCAGTGTCAGTGGAGCCAAACGTCCACGGAGTAGAGCACCAGCTCCACTGCAGCCTACCACCACGGCCAGTAGTGGTGCCGGTGCGCACGGAGGAAGTAGCAGTCAGCCAGTGAAGAGTAGCGGGGGCAAAGTTTCCTACTCGGTGGTGTGGCAATTTTTCCTCAAGCCGCCCGAGGAAGTAAACGTAGCCGTATGTCGACTATGTGGCCAGAAATGCAAGCGTGGCCAGGGGGCCCATGTTGGGACTACAGCGTTGCGTCAGCATATGCAGCGTCACCATTCGGTGGCCTGGGAAAACCGTGATAAACATACGGCGGTTCTGCCTGCCCCAGCCCCCGCTCCATCACCCGCTCCGTTACTTGCTCCGTCACCCGACGTCGTCAATCGCCCTCTATCAGCCAGTCAAGGCTCCAACACCTCTGCTGAGGGGAGTTGTCGCTCTTTGGCATCTTCCGCTCGTTCAGATGCTCCTTCTCCTGCTACTCCTCTTCTCGGATTCCGTCAACAGTCTTTCTTGGAATCCGTATCCAAGAGACAACAGTTTGCGAGCACGCACCCGACGGTGCAAAAGCTGAACGTCCTCCTGTCCAAGTTGCTGGTGCTGCAGTCCCTCCCTTTCCAACTGGTGGACTCAGCACCTTTCCGAGAAATGATGGCTTGTGCCGCGCCGCGGTGGAGAGTGCCAAGCCGTCATTTCTTTGCCCAAAAGGCAGTGCCAGCCCTGCATTCACATGTAGAAGAGATGGTGGGCCAGTCTTTGAGCATGTCGGTCTCTGCCAAAGTGCACGGCAGCGCCGACGTGTGGAGCTGTAACTACGGTCAGGGACAGTACATGTCATTTACGGCCCACTGGGTGAACGTGGTGCCGGCACAGCCGCACCAGCAACTTGGACAGGTCACGACGCTTTTGCCTCCACGTTTGCACGTCCTTGGTCCAGCAAGCATGTCCGCCTCTACCACCTCTTTTTCCGCCGTGTCCTCAGCCGCCACCCCCGTGCCAAGTCCCATTACCCGACCGGCATATCACATGTGCAGGGCGCAACGGTGTCACGCTGTGCTGCACCTGGTATGCCTTGGCGAACGTAGTCACACAGGGGAGGAACTGCTGAGTGTAATGAACAGAGAAATCGACAGATGGCTGTCTCCGCGCAAACTAAAAATCGGAACCATGTTGACTGACAACGGAAAGAACATGGTGTCTGCTCTGCGTCAAGGAAGGTTGTGCCATGCGCCATGCATGGCTCACGTGTTCAATCTGGTTGTCAAGCGGTTCCTAAAATCCACCATCCCACTGCAAGACATCCTTAAAATGTCACGTAAACTGTGCATGCATTTCAGCCATTCCTACACCGCAAAGAACACCCTCATTGAGCTGCAGCGGCAGAACGGAATTCCACAGCATCGCCTGATCTGCGACGTTGCAACAAGGTGGAATTCAACCCTACACATGTTAGACCGCCTTTACGAGCAGCGAAAGGCCATCACCGATTTCCTGATGTTACAAGCGGATAAAGGTACTCCCCTGTGTAACTTAGATGTCAGCCATTGGCAGCTCATGCGTGACACCTGCCGCTTGCTCAGGCCCTTTGAGGAGGCCACGCTATTCGTGAGTCGGCAGGACTATGGGATGAACGACGTCATTCCTCTGTTGCACGTCCTGGAACAAATGCTGTTAACAATGGCTGGTCAGGGTGCGGTAGACGTGGCGCACAGATCTCAACGCCACATGACCCCTGTGGGGGCAGGACAGGAAGAAGAGGAGGAGGTAGAGGAGGACATTTGTGCTCAGGAATTATTGAGTGAAATGGGTGGTTTTTCCACTCAGCGGACAGGAGTGGAGGAGCAGGAGCATCTGGTAGAGGAGGAGGAGGAGGAGACAGAGGACCCAGACGCACCGTGGCAGTATGCTGTGGAGATGGAGGCAGGGAGTCCCTCGCATTCCTTGGCACAAATGGCCCATAGCATGCTCGGTTGCTTGCGTAGCGACAGCCGAATAATAACCATCAGACAGAGGGATGACTTTTGGCTGTCCACCTTGTTGGACCCTCGCTACCGGTCCAAAATGGTGGCCTTTTTCACACCTGCTGAGAGGGAGGCCAAAATTACGTACTATAAAAACCACCTATGTAGTCAGTTGGTCTCTGCCTTTGTGCGCCAACGTCCATCCTCAGACACTGTGGGCCCTGTGCGCTCGCGTTCCGCTGGCATGGCAGCAGGGGAGGGGTGGGGTGGTAGGAGCAGTGGCAGCTCCACCAGCAGCGGCTGCCTCAGTCTGCAGTCGATGATGAGTAGCTTTCTTCACCAGCGCAGTGAGGAAACTACTAACCAGCCGCAGCAGCAGCAGCAGCATCAGGTGGACCTGGAGCAGGAGCTCAAACAACAGGCTTGGGCCTACTTGGACAGCACCCTGCCAACCGAGGTAGACAATCCCCTTGACTACTGGGCAACGAAACTTGACCTTTGGCCCCAACTAGCTGAATTTGCCCTTGAAAGGCTGTCATGCCCGGCCAGTAGCGTGGCATCGGAGCGCGTGTTTAGTGCGGCAGGAGGTATTGTAACTCCGCGGAGGACACGACTGTCCACCCAAAGTGTGGAGAGACTCACGTTTGTGAAAATGAATCAGGCGTGGATTAGTCTGGATTTCAAACCACCAGTTCCTGACACAACTGACTAAATCCGCCATGAATCATGCCTCAAACATGTGCCACTTTCAGGTCTCCTCACACTGCTGGTGTGTTTAATATTTTGACATAGGGTGCTGGCAGATTACGGGCCTCCTATAGCTGCTGCCAGGCCCCTAATCTGCCATAGGCCCCTATATACCGCCTCCTCATGCTGCTGCTAGGTCCAGAGTCTCTCATGGGTCCCTGTATGGCCTCCCATTGCTGCTGTCTCCATCGCCACACTCTGCTGCCATGTGCCACTTTCAGGTCTCTTCACACTGCTGGTGTGTTTAATTTTTTGACATAGGGTGCAGGCAGATTACGGGCCTCACATAGCTGCTGCCAGGCCCCTAATCTGCCATGGGCCCCTATATACCGCCTCCTCATGCTGCTGCCAAGTCCAGAGTCTCTCATGGGTCCCTGTACGGCCTCCCATTGCTGCTGTCTCCATCGCCACACTCTGCTGCCATGTGCCACTTTCAGGTCTCTTCACACTGCTGGTGTGTTTAATTTTTTGACATAGGGTGCAGGCAGATTACGGGCCTCACATAGCTGCTGCCAGGCCCCTAATCTGCCATGGGCCCCTATATACCGCCTCCTCATGCTGCTGCCAAGTCCAGAGTCTCTCATGGGTCCCTGTACGGCCTCCCATTGCTGCTGTCTCCATCGCCACACTCTGCTGCCATGTGCCACTTTCAGGTCTCTTCACACTGCTGGTGTGTTTAATTTTTTGACATAGGGTGCAGGCAGATTACGGGCCTCACATAGCTGCTGCCAGGCCCCTAATCTGCCATGGGCCCCTATATACCGCCTCCTCATGCTGCTGCCAAGTCCAGAGTCTCTCATGGGTCCCTGTACGGCCTCCCATTGCTGCTGTCTCCATCGCCACACTCTGCTGCCATGTGCCACTTTCAGGTCTCTTCACACTGCTGGTGTGTTTAATTTTTTGACATAGGGTGCAGGCAGATTACGGGCCTCACATAGCTGCTGCCAGGCCCCTAATCTGCCATGGGCCCCTATATACCGCCTCCTCATGCTGCTGCCAAGTCCAGAGTCTCTCATGGGTCCCTGTACGGCCTCCCATTGCTGCTGTCTCCATCGCCACACTCTGCTGCCATGTGCCACTTTCAGGTCTCTTCACACTGCTGGTGTGTTTAATTTTTTGACATAGGGTGCAGGCAGATTACGGGCCTCACATAGCTGCTGCCAGGCCCCTAATCTGCCATGGGCCCCTATATACCGCCTCCTCATGCTGCCGCCAAGTCTAGAGTCTCTCATGGGTCCCTGTACGGCCTCCCATTGCTGCTGTCTCCATCGCCACACTCTGCTGCCATGTGCCACTTTCAGGTCTCTTCACACTGCTGGTGTGTTAAATTTTTTAACATAGGGTGCAGGCAGATTACGGGCCTCACATAGCTGCTGCCAGGCCCCTAATCTGCCATGGGCCCCTATATACCGCCTCCTCATGCTGCTGCCAAGTCCAGAGTCTCTCATGGGTCCCTGTACGGCCTCCCATTGCTGCTGTCTCCATCGCCACACTCTGCTGCCATGTGCCACTTTCAGGTCTCTTCACACTGCTGGTGTGTTAAATTTTTTAACATAGGGTGCAGGCAGATTACGGGCCTCACATAGCTGCTGCCAGGCCCCTAATCTGCCATGGGCCCCTATATACCGCCTCCTCATGCTGCTGCCAAGTCTAGAGTCTCTCATGGGTCCCTGTACGGCCTCCCATTGCTGCTGTCTCCATCGCCACACTCTGCTGCCATGTGCCACTTTCAGGTCTCTTCACACTGCTGGTGTGTTTAATTTTTTGACATAGGGTGCAGGCAGATTACGGGCCTCACATAGCTGCTGCCAGGCCCCTAATCTGCCATGGGCCCCTATATACCGCCTCCTCATGCTGCTGCCAAGTCTAGAGTCTGTCATGGGTCCCTGTACGGCCTCCCATTGCTGCTGTCTCCATCGCCACACTCTGCCATGTGCCACTTTCAGGTCTCTTCACACTGCTGGTGTGTTAAATTTTTTGACATAGGGTGCAGGCAGATTACGGGCCTCACATAGCTGCTGCCAGGCCCCTAATCTGCCATGGGCCCCTATATACCGCCTCCTCATGCTGCTGCCAAGTCTAGAGTCTCTCATGGGTCCCTGTACGGCCTCCCATTGCTGCTGTCTCCATCGCCACACTCTGCTGCCATGTGCCACTTTCAGGTCTCTTCACACTGCTGGTGTGTTTAATTTTTTGACATAGGGTGCAGGCAGATTACGGGCCTCACATAGCTGCTGCCAGGCCCCTAATCTGCCATGGGCCCCTATATACCGCCTCCTCATGCTGCTGCCAAGTCTAGAGTCTGTCATGGGTCCCTGTACGGCCTCCCATTGCTGCTGTCTCCATCGCCACACTCTGCCATGTGCCACTTTCAGGTCTCTTCACACTGCTGGTGTGTTTAATTTTTTGACATAGGGTGCAGGCAGATTACGGGCCTCACATAGCTGCTGCCAGGCCCCTAATCTGCCATGGGCCCCTATATACCGCCTCCTCATGCTGCTGCCAAGTCCAGAGTCTCTCATGGGTCCCTGTACGGCCTCCCATTGCTGCTGTCTCCATCGCCACACTCTGCCATGTGCCACTTTCAGGTCTCTTCACACTGCTGGTGTGTTTAATTTTTTGACATAGGGTGCAGGCAGATTACGGGCCTCACATAGCTGCTGCCAGGCCCCTAATCTGCCATGGGCCCCTATATACCGCCTCCTCATGCTGCTGCCAAGTCCAGAGTCTCTCATGGGTCCCTGTACGGCCTCCCATTGCTGCTGTCTCCATCGCCACACTCTGCTGCCATGTGCCACTTTCAGGTCTCTTCACACTGCTGGTGTGTTTAATTTTTTGACATAGGGTGCA
Organism: Staurois parvus; assembly: GCF_062004578.1. Classification (NCBI taxonomy): domain Eukaryota; kingdom Metazoa; phylum Chordata; class Amphibia; order Anura; family Ranidae; genus Staurois; species Staurois parvus. The sequence goes on along the minus strand of NW_028317926.1, from coordinate 4,154,967 downwards.
GGCAGATTACGGGCCTCACATAGCTGCTGCCAGGCCCCTAATCTGCCATGGGCCCCTATATACCGCCTCCTCATGCTGCTGCCAAGTCTAGAGTCTGTCATGGGTCCCTGTACGGCCTCCCATTGCTGCTGTCTCCATCGCCACACTCTGCCATGTGCCACTTTCAGGTCTCTTCACACTGCTGGTGTGTTTAATTTTTTGACATAGGGTGCAGGCAGATTACGGGCCTCACATAGCTGCTGCCAGGCCCCTAATCTGCCATGGGCCCCTATATACCGCCTCCTCATGCTGCTGCCAAGTCCAGAGTCTCTCATGGGTCCCTGTACGGCCTCCCATTGCTGCTGTCTCCATCGCCACACTCTGCCATGTGCCACTTTCAGGTCTCTTCACACTGCTGGTGTGTTTAATTTTTTGACATAGGGTGCAGGCAGATTACGGGCCTCACATAGCTGCTGCCAGGCCCCTAATCTGCCATGGGCCCCTATATACCGCCTCCTCATGCTGCTGCCAAGTCCAGAGTCTCTCATGGGTCCCTGTACGGCCTCCCATTGCTGCTGTCTCCATCGCCACACTCTGCTGCCATGTGCCACTTTCAGGTCTCTTCACACTGCTGGTGTGTTTAATTTTTTGACATAGGGTGATGGCAGATTACGGGCCTCACATAGCTGCTGCCAGGCCCCTAATCTGCCATGGGCCCCTATATACCGCCTCCTCATGCTGCTGCCAAGTCCAGAGTCTCTCATGGGTCCCTGTACGGCCTCCCATTGCTGCTGTCTCCATCGCCACACTCTGCTGCCATGTGCCACTTTCAGGTCTCTTCACACTGCTGGTGTGTTAAATTTTTTGACATAGGGTGCAGGCAGATTACGGGCCTCACATAGCTGCTGCCAGGCCCCTAATCTGCCATGGGCCCCTATATACCGCCTCCTCATGCTGCTGCCAAGTCTAGAGTCTCTCATGGGTCCCTGTACGGCCTCCCATTGCTGCTGTCTCCATCGCCACACTCTGCTGCCATGTGCCACTTTCAGGTCTCTTCACACTGCTGGTGTGTTTAATTTTTTGACATAGGGTGCTGCAAGATAACGGGCCTCACATAGCTGCTGCCAGGCCCCTAATCTGCCATGGGCCCCTATATACCGCCTCCTCATGCTGCTGCCAAGTCCAGAGTCTCTCATGGGTCCCTGTACGGCCTCCCATTGCTGCTGTCTCCATTGCCACACTCTGCTGCCATGTGCCACTTTCAGGTCTCTTCACACTGCTGGTGTGTTTAATTTTTTGACATAGGGTGCAGGCAGATTACGGGCCTCACATAGCTGCTGCCAGGCCCCTAATCTGCCATGGGCCCCTATATACCGCCTCCTCATGCTGCTGCCAAGTCTAGAGTCTGTCATGGGTCCCTGTACGGCCTCCCATTGCTGCTGTCTCCATCGCCACACTCTGCCATGTGCCACTTTCAGGTCTCTTCACACTGCTGGTGTGTTTAATTTTTTGACATAGGGTGCAGGCAGATTACGGGCCTCACATAGCTGCTGCCAGGCCCCTAATCTGCCATGGGCCCCTATATACCGCCTCCTCATGCTGCTGCCAAGTCCAGAGTCTCTCATGGGTCCCTGTACGGCCTCCCATTGCTGCTGTCTCCATCGCCACACTCTGCTGCCATGTGCCACTTTCAGGTCTCTTCACACTGCTGGTGTGTTTAATTTTTTGACATAGGGTGCAGGCAGATTACGGGCCTCACATAGCTGCTGCCAGGCCCCTAATCTGCCATGGGCCCCTATATACCGCCTCCTCATGCTGCTGCCAAGTCTAGAGTCTCTCATGGGTCCCTGTACGGCCTCCCATTGCTGCTGTCTCCATCGCCACACTCTGCTGCCATGTGCCACTTTCAGGTCTCTTCACACTGCTGGTGTGTTTAATTTTTTGACATAGGGTGATGACAGATTACGGGCCTCACATAGCTGCTGCCAGGCCCCTAATCTGCCATGGGCCCCTATATACCGCCTCCTCATGCTGCTGCCAAGTCTAGAGTCTCTCATGGGTCCCTGTACGGCCTCCCATTGCTGCTGTCTCCATCGCCACACTCTGCTGCCATGTGCCACTTTCAGGTCTCTTCACACTGCTGGTGTGTTAAATTTTTTGACATAGGGTGATGGCAGATTACGGGCCTCACATAGCTGCTGCCAGGCCCCTAATCTGCCATGGGCCCCTATATACCGCCTCCTCATGCTGCTGCCAAGTCCAGAGTCTCTCATGGGTCCCTGTACGGCCTCCCATTGCTGCTGTCTCCATCGCCACACTCTGCTGCCATGTGCCACTTTCAGGTCTCTTCACACTGCTGGTGTGTTAAATTTTTTGACATAGGGTGCAGGCAGATTACGGGCCTCACATAGCTGCTGCCAGGCCCCTAATCTGCCATGGGCCCCTATATACCGCCTCCTCATGCTGCTGCCAAGTCTAGAGTCTCTCATGGGTCCCTGTACGGCCTCCCATTGCTGCTGTCTCCATCGCCACACTCTGCTGCCATGTGCCACTTTCAGGTCTCTTCACACTGCTGGTGTGTTTAATTTTTTGACATAGGGTGCTGCAAGATAACGGGCCTCACATAGCTGCTGCCAGGCCCCTAATCTGCCATGGGCCCCTATATACCGCCTCCTCATGCTGCTGCCAAGTCCAGAGTCTCTCATGGGTCCCTGTACGGCCTCCCATTGCTGCTGTCTCCATCGCCACACTCTGCTGCCATGTGCCACTTTCAGGTCTCTTCACACTGCTGGTGTGTTACATTTTTTGACATAGGGTGCAGGCAGATTACGGGCCTCACATAGCTGCTGCCAGGCCCCTAATCTGCCATGGGCCCCTATATACCGCCTCCTCATGCTGCTGCCAAGTCTAGAGTCTGTCATGGGTCCCTGTACGGCCTCCCATTGCTGCTGTCTCCATCGCCACACTCTGCCATGTGCCACTTTCAGGTCTCTTCACACTGCTGGTGTGTTTAATTTTTTGACATAGGGTGCAGGCAGATTACGGGCCTCACATAGCTGCTGCCAGGCCCCTAATCTGCCATGGGCCCCTATATACCGCCTCCTCATGCTGCTGCCAAGTCCAGAGTCTCTCATGGGTCCCTGTACGGCCTCCCATTGCTGCTGTCTCCATCGCCACACTCTGCTGCCATGTGCCACTTTCAGGTCTCTTCACACTGCTGGTGTGTTTAATTTTTTGACATAGGGTGCAGGCAGATTACGGGCCTCACATAGCTGCTGCCAGGCCCCTAATCTGCCATGGGCCCCTATATACCGCCTCCTCATGCTGCTGCCAAGTCTAGAGTCTCTCATGGGTCCCTGTACGGCCTCCCATTGCTGCTGTCTCCATCGCCACACTCTGCTGCCATGTGCCACTTTCAGGTCTCTTCACACTGCTGGTGTGTTTAATTTTTTGACATAGGGTGCTGCAAGATAACGGGCCTCACATAGCTGCTGCCAGGCCCCTAATCTGCCATGGGCCCCTATATACCGCCTCCTCATGCTGCTGCCAAGTCCAGAGTCTCTCATGGGTCCCTGTACGGCCTCCCATTGCTGCTGTCTCCATCGCCACACTCTGCTGCCATGTGCCACTTTCAGGTCTCTTCACACTGCTGGTGTGTTAAATTTTTTGACATAGGGTGCAGGCAGATTACGGGCCTCACATAGCTGCTGCCAGGCCCCTAATCTGCCATGGGCCCCTATATACCGCCTCCTCATGCTGCTGCCAAGTCTAGAGTCTGTCATGGGTCCCTGTACGGCCTCCCATTGCTGCTGTCTCCATCGCCACACTCTGCCATGTGCCACTTTCAGGTCTCTTCACACTGCTGGTGTGTTAAATTTTTTGACATAGGGTGCAGGCAGATTACGGGCCTCACATAGCTGCTGCCAGGCCCCTAATCTGCCATGGGCCCCTATATACCGCCTCCTCATGCTGCTGCCAAGTCTAGAGTCTCTCATGGGTCCCTGTACGGCCTCCCATTGCTGCTGTCTCCATCGCCACACTCTGCTGCCATGTGCCACTTTCAGGTCTCTTCACACTGCTGGTGTGTTTAATTTTTTGACATAGGGTGCTGCAAGATAACGGGCCTCACATAGCTGCTGCCAGGCCCCTAATCTGCCATGGGCCCCTATATACCGCCTCCTCATGCTGCTGCCAAGTCCAGAGTCTCTCATGGGTCCCTGTACGGCCTCCCATTGCTGCTGTCTCCATCGCCACACTCTGCTGCCATGTGCCACTTTCAGGTCTCTTCACACTGCTGGTGTGTTAAATTTTTTGACATAGGGTGCAGGCAGATTACGGGCCTCACATAGCTGCTGCCAGGCCCCTAATCTGCCATGGGCCCCTATATACCGCCTCCTCATGCTGCTGCCAAGTCTAGAGTCTGTCATGGGTCCCTGTACGGCCTCCCATTGCTGCTGTCTCCATCGCCACACTCTGCCATGTGCCACTTTCAGGTCTCTTCACACTGCTGGTGTGTTTAATTTTTTGACATAGGGTGCAGGCAGATTACGGGCCTCACATAGCTGCTGCCAGGCCCCTAATCTGCCATGGGCCCCTATATACCGCCTCCTCATGCTGCTGCCAAGTCCAGAGTCTCTCATGGGTCCCTGTACGGCCTCCCATTGCTGCTGTCTCCATCGCCACACTCTGCTGCCATGTGCCACTTTCAGGTCTCTTCACACTGCTGGTGTGTTTAATTTTTTGACATAGGGTGCAGGCAGATTACGGGCCTCACATAGCTGCTGCCAGGCCCCTAATCTGCCATGGGCCCCTATATACCGCCTCCTCATGCTGCTGCCAAGTCTAGAGTCTCTCATGGGTCCCTGTACGGCCTCCCATTGCTGCTGTCTCCATCGCCACACTCTGCTGCCATGTGCCACTTTCAGGTCTCTTCACACTGCTGGTGTGTTTAATTTTTTGACATAGGGTGATGGCAGATTACGGGCCTCACATAGCTGCTGCCAGGCCCCTAATCTGCCATTGGCCCCTATATACCGCCTCCTCATGCTGCTGCCAAGTCCAGAGTCTCTCATGGGTCCCTGTACGGCCTCCCATTGCTGCTGTCTCCATCGCCACACTCTGCTGCCATGTGCCACTTTCAGGTCTCTTCACACTGCTGGTGTGTTAAATTTTTTGACATAGGGTGCAGGCAGATTACGGGCCTCCCATTGCTGCTGCCAGACATGTAATCTGCCATGGGCCCCCGTACCGACTCCTCATGCTGTGACGTTGCAACAAGGTGTAATTCAACCCTACATATGTTAGACCGCCTTTACGAACAGCTAAAGGCCATCACAGATTTCCTGATGTTAAAAGCGGATAAAGGTACTCCCTGTGTAACTTAGATGTCAGCCATTGTCAGCTCATGTGTGACACCTGCGCTTGCTCAGGCCCTTTGAGGAGGCCACGCTATTCGTGAGTCGGCAGGACTATGGGATGAATGAGGTCAAATCGGCCATGGGCCCCCGTACCGCCTGTTCACGCTGATGCTGGTCCCACAGTGTGACCTGGGTCCCTGTACGGCCTCCCATTGCTTCCACTCTGCCATGTACCTCTTTGAAATCTCCTCACACTCCTGCGGTTGTCCATTTTGTCATAGGTTGCTGGCAGATTAGCGGCCTTCCATAGGTGCCGCCAGGCCCCATATCGACCATGGGCCCCCGTACCTCCTGGTCACGCTGCTGCTGAGCCCACAGTGTGACCTGGGTCCCTGTACGGCCTCCCATTGCTTCCACTCTGCCATGTGCCACTTTGAAATCTCCTCACACTCCTGCGGTTGTCCATTTTGTCATAGGTTGCTGGCAGATTACAGGCCTTCCATAGGTGCCACCAAGCCCCATATCGGCCATGGGCCCCCGTACCGCCTGGTCACGCTGCTGCTGGGCCCACAGTGTGACCTGGGTCCCTGTACCGCCTCCCATTGCTCCCACTCTGCCATGTGCCACTTTCAGGTCTCCTCACGCTCCTGCTGGTTTCCATTTTGTCATAGGTTGCTGTATGGCCTCCCATTGCTGCTGCCTCCACCGCCACACTGTGGCTCCAAACACTGGTTTTGGCCCCGTGACTGGCCAAAGGAGTGAAGTGTGCAGTGATTCTAAGATCGACGGCACTCATCTGCATGTCATACTGACAGACAGTATTATTTCTCTTCCCCAGCAGACTCCAAGGGCATTTAAATTAAAGGTACAGTGTTCTGCACTAATATTAAGTCTCTCTGAAGCCTAGAAACACCCTTTTTTAAGTTAAATTCACAGCGAATTTATTCGACTCGAATCGAATATTGTCCACGAATTCGCCGAATCAGTCGAATCGAATTTTTCATTTCTTCGCTCATCTCTATCAGTGATACTCAGCGATCACAGGGTGCCGGCGGGGAATCTCTGGCCAGGACCCGGTGATTGACATCTGTAGCCGCCAATGGTGGCGCAGGTAGGGTGACACGTGAGCGCCCCCTACCCGGAAATGCTAAATCATGTATATACATGATTTTATGCAGCCCTGCTGCCCTGTAGCAGTAGTTCTGCTATATATATATAACCTGTTTAGTGATGGTTTTAAGCACTACTAAACATAATACCTAGCTTCCTACGTACCATAATTTAGCAGTTACCTGAGGTTATCGCCAAGGTAATGACAACCAGGTAGGCCATTTATGCCTAACTATTAATGCTGAAAACTTAAAGATATACAGTTTTTATATTTTATATTTTTCTTTCATTGTTAAAATTGTAGTCCAATATTGTCAAGTGAATATGATATATTTCATATGAATATAGCAGTCAGCAGGTGGTGAGTGTGAGGCTAATATAAAGGTTTTTTGGAAGGTTCATTTACTGTTATTCTGTGATACCCATACACATCCATGACTCTCCCTCCTCCTGGACTGTAGCTTTCCTATCCTCTCCTAGAAGAGAGGGTAATTTTTATTCTTCAGTAGCAGCCATCAAGTTTTTTATTTTAAATCCCAGCAGAATCTGCTATATTGTGATGCTCCAGAATCCCAATCCAGCACATTATAAACTAAAATTAAACCATCATGGGGCTGTAACAATAGCATGCAGCTTACCATTTAACACCCCTATGCTAAACAAACTAGACCAACAAGGGAACGTGCTTGAAATAATGTATACCACCTGATATGGAGGATACAATCCCATATGGGAGCGCTACCAATATCCCTAACATAGTAATTATTTTTAATATAATATGCTATTTTTATTGTAATATATTGTATTTAGCTCAAATGGGAATTTAACGGTACTCAAACACAATTTTTATGTCAATAACATTACTTTATTTGTTTATATCATAAACACATTTTCAATTAAAATATGGTGCAGCCGGTACACACACATATATATGCAATGTATATATATATATATATATATATATATACCCACCCCTAATCTGTTTTCTTTTAGATGAAAAAAATAACTGTATGGTGCAAACATATCCATCAGATATCCTCAAAAGGAGTATTTCCATATTTATCTTAAACTTTAGAAAACAGATTTGTTCTCAACACATTTTGTGGTCTTTATATGCCACTTCTTCAGCAAATAATGGGGTATAGATATGTGAATGAATAACTAGAATGTATTGAAAAGAAATCTGTTTTGTAATGTTTAAGATAAATATGAAAATGTTTCTTTCAAGGATATTTGATGTATACTATGCTTGTACCATGTGGTTATTTTTCATCTAAAAGAAAACAGATTAAGGGTGGAAATATATACACAGTATTTGGCACTATTAATACACATGTATACCAGTTGCACCATCTTTTATTAGAAAATAGGTTTACAATATAGTAAATAAAATACATTATTTATGACCCCCCCGAAAAAAAATTATGTTTGGGTGCTGGTAAATTCCTATTTCAGCTACTGTAAATATATTGTTTGTTACTTGAGAAGGATGTACTCACAGCATGAAACAATTTTCCAATGTCTGCTTCAAAGCTATTAGCAAACCTTTCTGTTTCTATAGACGGAAGTGTTACCCTTTCATTTTGCCAACTACTATGCATATTTGACCACAATCAGAACTTTTAGTTGCAACAGTTTAAGCCCTCATGCACTCCAGGCATTTAGCAGTGGAGTACTGGATATTTAGATCAACTATGCTCAACCAGGGTTCTGTGGAACCTTAGGCTCCTCCAGAGGTTGTTAGGTATTTCCTGAGCTGTGGCTGATTGATCTCCCATATAATGGTGGCTGCATAGCTCCAGGTGCACTGCAACTCGGCAAAGCTGCAGCATGACACTCATTTTTTTGTTTAGCATTCTGTAAGGCTGACCACCAATGTGAAGATTGTATTATTCCTACACCAATGTAGGAGGCAATTTTGTCCATTGACCCCTGATAAATTGGTTTTAGTAAGGGTTCCCTGAGACCTAAAAATTATTTTATGGGTTGCTCTGGTGTAAAAAAAAGTTTAGAAAGGCTGCTTTAGATCATGTTCTGTATTTGTATAACTTTTAGGTCATGGAGGTTCTGTACTGATCAGCAGGGGATCAGCTCACTGATCCCCTGCTGATGGAAAGAGCAGGTGCAAGACAAATCCAAGTCTGCTCAGTTTCTGCAGAGCAGACACAAACAGAGCCCAATCTGCTGTATGGGCAGCTGGGAGCAAACAGGCTCCACCTGTCTGTTTACAGCCAACTACCCTCTGATCTGATTCACCTAAATGGATGAGGATGGGTCCCCTTGGTCTGTCCATGGGGATGCATGGACCATCCGATCAGGTCCGGCTAAATTGCTAATAGACGGAACTGATCAGATCGCCTGGGTAAAAGGGGTCTGATTGTAGACTACGTCTTTGCTTGTGTTTTTGTATTTTGTAGCCTTTTTTGCAACTTTTTATGTTTGTACTGTCCAGATATAGCAGTGTGTGTTTGCAAAAATATTTTGTACTAGCCTGATTTCTGCTACAAAGCAGAGTATTCTGTGTGGAAGTGCCAAGGTCGTGGTCTCTCACAAGCTTGTGATTTGTGAGAGGTTGTAGCCCATGCATGTGCCAATAATGCTACTAAATATTGGAAAAACGCAACCTTTCATTCTTCTCCTCCTATACTAAGGAAGCACATTGCAAGAAATGATTTGTAAACTTTGTAAACTACGTTATTTTTTTCCCTAACAAATAATGGAAATAAATAAATAAAGTAAGTTCATAAAAATTAGATGTAAAAAAGTTTTTACAAGTTACAAAAATAATAGTTTCCTTTAAAAGGAATGTAGAAGAAAGAATAGTGTGTGGAATATAATAAGGCCTTTGTAGTTCAAAGAACACGGAATGGTGTTTATGACTACAAAAACAGTTTTGTTGTCTGAGCACTCAACACACATTTCTGTTTTTTTACAGAATGATTACAGTTCAAATGGATTTTCCACAGTACAATCAGGAAATATACAGCTCAGGAATAACCTCTTGAGCAATGAAATAATTTGTTGTATGATGTGCAATAGTTCATACTTCCAATTGGTTTTAACAAAATTTCGCTGTCATTACAAACACTATTCGCATTTATCACAAGTTTAATGTGATATTAAAAGCTACTTTTTTAATTAAAATAAATAAAGATGTTAAATTTAACTGCTCTCTGTCATGACATTGAACAGAGCGGTCCCTCACCACATCTTTGACAGTCCCCTGCTGATGCCACCTTAGCAAGCCAGGTGCTAAGGGGCACTCGTGCACACACTCCAGAGCTGGGCTGTGTGCATCCACAGACATACACTATATGATCAAAAGTTTGTGAACACCTGACCATCACACCTACAATATACAAGTTTGTTAAATATGCCAATCCAAAAACATGAGCATTGATACACAACTGATCAACACTTTGGAGCTATGACAGGTTCCACTGAAAAGAGTGTTGTGGGAATTTGGCCCATTTAGTATGAGGTGATTGTATTAGTACACTTGCGACAGAACCAATTGAGTACTGACGTGATACTTTTTTTTATTTGCACTAACATACAATTTTGAGGACAAGCTTTCAGGGTATCAACAAGGATGAATTTGCACAGACATACCATCAAGGAACATAAAGAAGATGACTTCTGCACACCTGTGGGACACCATTTTGCACAACCAGACCACACGATGGAAGACCTCAATATTTTAGTTCTTAAAGGAAATTTCAAACTATTCAGGAAAGGAAAACTTTTGAACTAAGAATGATAATTCTATTTGATACAAAAGATCATTTGGACATGGGATTCCTCACTCATTATCCAACAGTTTTACGACCCCCTCTGTGAGTGTTGTTTCCCCCCAGTCTTTGCTTTTGCTGTGTCTTATCTCTAGTCTAATCCTAGTTTTATAACCATTGCTGTGTACATTTGTTTGTGTGTTTCTTTCTGGGTTTTTTTTCTTCCCCTTTCAACATGTATTTTAACATTCTGCTAAAACTTTGTGAAGTAGTACTGCCTGGATCATTTAGTAAAAAGAGCACTTGTGAGGTCTAGAATGATGTTGAACAAGGTCTGGCACGCAATAGGCATATCCCAAAGATTTTCAATAGGGTTGAGGGCAAGACTCTGTGAAGACAACTCAGGTTCCTCCACACCAAACTCATCAAACCATATCATTTTGGTCCTGACTTTTGGGCACAGTCACGTCCTAAAACTGTACTCACAAGGTTGAAAGTACAGAGTTGTTTAACCACTTGCCTATTGGGCACTTATACTCCCTTCCTGCCCAGACAAATTTTCAGCTTTCAGCACTGTCATACTTTGCCTGACAATCACTCAGTCATGCAGCACTGTACACATATGGAATTTTTGTCTTTTATTTCACACAAATATAGCTTTCTTTTGGTTGTATTTAATCAGCTCCGGGGTTTTTTTTCTTTTGCACTATAAATGAAAGACCAAACAAATTTGAAAAAAACACATTTTTCTTAGTTTCTGTTGTAACACTTTACAAATAAGTAATTTTTCTTCATAAATGTTGGCCAAAATTTATACTACTACAATTCTTTGGTAAAAATAACCTAAATAACCTATATTATTTGGTCTATCTGAAAGTTATAGAGTTTACAAGGTATGGCACTAATCATTGAAAATTGATCACACCTAATCAAGCCTGATGTACTGATGGATATCATTTCTTGAGACACTAACAAGCCAGGACAGTACAAATACTCCCCAAATTACCCATTTTTGGAAAGTAGACAGTCCAAGGTATTTAGTAAGAGGCATAGTGAGTTTTTTAAGTTGTAATTTTTCCCACAATTCTATTGAAAATGAAGTTTTGTTTTTTTTTGTTCTCACATGGCATATGCATACTTGCAACTGCATGCCACAAACACATTCTGCTACTCCTGAGTATGGGGATACCACATGTGTTAGACTTTTCCACAGCCTGGCAACATAGAGAGACCCAACATGCAACAAACACTGTCAGATGTCCTACGGATATATATTAAACATTTAATTTCTTGACTACCTATTATACTTTTGAAGGCCCTGGAGCACCAGGACAAAGGAATAACCCACAAAATGACCCCATTTTGAGAAGCAAACACCCCAACGTATATTCTATGAGGCATAATGAGTTGTTTGAACATGTCATTGTTTTCCACAAGTTTTTGGAAAGTGTGAGAACTAGCATGAAGGGTAGAGCTTTAAAGTACACAGCAACTCACTTTCTTATTTTTAAGGGCCATTTTTCCCAATTTTACTTAAAGTCCAAAACCATAGATTTCCCTCCTAGGGGTTTTTAGCATTTTACTCTTCCAAACACAGACATTTACCCTCCTGGCTTAAACATACAATTCTGCCGCTCTGGCTTTCCACTTCAGGCTCACATCTGTCTCCTGCAGACTCTTTTCTGAACGGCTCTGTGCACACAGCTAGCAGACCCTGGTTGCTCTGGCTCCCACCTCTCCTCGGAAGAGCTCTCCTGACTCCTGGGCAATGACCTGCTCTCTGCCAGGGTGGAGCCCAGAACCCTGGTCCTGACTCTAGAAGGGACCCACACACACCTGCACAATTAGTCTCCTTGCAATCCCAAAACCTGGTCCCAGGCTTGGAGATTTCCTCCTACCCAGATCACTGTGAAATCTGCAAACAGAGTTTTACAAAGAACCGAGGCAACTGAAAACACAGTTTCCTCCAACTTAAACAAGCACCCTGGAGCCCCTCAACCTGCCTCATTGAGAATCCTGGGCGAAATATCCTTTTTACATCGTAACAGATCACCACACTCTCACAAAAGAAAATGAAAACTTATTTTTTTTACACAATGTTGTCCATTTATAAGATATTTTCAACAGATAGCACGTACATACCAAAAATACCACCCCAAAATACATTCTGCTACTCCTCCTAACTATGGAAATACCACGTGTGTGAGATCTTTCTACAGGCTACACTTCAACGTATTTTTTGTGAGGCATAATGAGTCTTTTGAACATGTCATTTTTTTCCACAAATTTTAAGAAAATGTGAAAAGAAAATGAAAATGTTTATTTTTTACACAAGGTTGTTCATTTATAAGATATTTCCAACACATAGCACCTACAAATCAAAAATTACACCCCAAAATACATTCTGCTACCTCTCCTGATTATAGCGATACCACATGTGTGAGACCTTTCCACAGCCTGGCCACATAGAGAGGCCCAACATCCAAGTAGCACCATTAGGCGTTCTAGGGGCAAAAATAAATCAAATTTCCTGACAACGTGCCATGTTTTTGAAGGCCCTGGAGGAACAGGAAAGTGGAAACACCCACAAAATGACCCCATTTTGGAAAGCAAACACCACAATGTATTTTCTAAAAGTCATAATAAGTCTTTTGAACATTTTTTAACACAAGTTTTCAGAAAATGTAGGAAAAAAATGAAAATTTATTTTTTTTTCAGACAAAGTTGTAAATCTATAAGATATTTTTAACAAACAGCATGGACATACCATGAATTACACCCAAAAATACATTCTGCTACTCCTCCTGATTATGGGGATACCACATGTGTAAGACCTTTTCAATGTTTGTACAGATTATGCGCCCAACATTGCAACAAGTGTAACACAAAAATCAACAAACACTGTATAGGAAATAATGTAAACAACAGATTACCTGTAGTATGAGGAGAGCATTAGTCCAGGTCAGTACAGGCAGCAGGCTGAGATGCATGCAGCAGGCAGGAACCAGGTCCATAAAAAGTCTTGGGTTGGTACAGGCAGTAGGCAGAGTTATTGTCAGCATAGCCAAAGTATTGGTCCAGGCAACAGGCAGGAACATCAGGCTTAGGGCCTCGGTCAGGTAGAAGCAGGGCACAGGGGTAGAGGCTTCATCCTACCCAATCTCTTCGAAACCTCTGGACAAACAGACCATGTTACGGGAATTACATAACCTGGAGAAAGCCAAAAATATTGCTTTGTATGCTGCAACAAGAACCTTCATTGTAAACACCTGCACTCAATAAGTAGGATGGGGGGGGTCACATAATTTTTGCCATATATTGTAGTATTTGAGATTATCAGGTGTCCACAAACTTTTGATCATATAGTTTATCTTAGTGCAGACTTCTGGGAAAATTAGTGAGCCATTCACACAAGCAGGAAATTATGTTTCTTTATGTAACACTTCCAGGTTACCATATTGTATTGAATTTTACAGAAAATTACAACTTTGCATATAAGAAGAAGAAAGATAACTTTTAAATCATTAAATTATAATATGATTTGTGTTGCAATAGTATGTGCTATATTATTTTTCTTAATTTGCTATATTTTTTCCCAGGAAAATAGAGTTACCCTATAACATTATTGCTATCACATAAAGGGCCAATAGCCACCTAAGTGATAGCATCTTGCTGTTTACTGGTCCTCTTTAAGGAGTTTTTTAGATCCCTAATGTCACCTATGGATCCCAATAAAGTTGATCAAGCACAGATCATGCATGATCAACTTCATACCCCACCAGGGGAATGACAGCTCTGAATCCAAGTAATGTAATACACGTTTCTTTGGGGTTTTCACTAGAAGGAGGATCAGCGAATGGATTTTTTTTTTTCAGTTAACACTGTGATTGTCTCCCAGTATGCATTTAAAGCAGCATCAAGTTAGATAAAGCTTGCTTCATTACCTGGCTGGAGGATGTCCAGCATCATCTAAAGTTCTAGACCTTTCTTCCACCTCTGACCTGTGCTTGGCATGCCTCTTTCATTTATAGGATTTCAGTCCTTTCAATCTTGAAGGCACAACATCTCATACGGGTGATAACTAGTCTGAATGTAAATACAGCCTGCCTAGAAATGTATATTCCTCCAAACTGAAATCCACCTATCAAAGCATTTTGAGATTAGCTAAACAGCTTCCAAAAGGCAGCCCACTTCTTGTACAGTATTCTGTCAGCTCCTCCATTCAATCATTTGTCAATGGATCTGAAAAAAGAAATGTAATGTCACCCACGTACAGAAGCCCGTTTTACTTAACACACTGGGGATGACTAAAACTGGTGCACACAGAATCCGTTGCAGCTGTGCATAGTAACCAATCAGGTTCTAGGTTTTATTGTCAAAACTTATTGGAACAAGCTGAAGTTAGAACCTGAGTGGTTACTATGCACAGCTGCACCAGATTTTGTGTGCGCCGATTTCATTAAATCTTCCCCACGGTTACATATAGGTTAATAGACAGCCCACTAAAATACTTACATTGATAAATATTAAGAACAGAATCACTCAAAGGCTTTTATCAGAGTTTAGCAGGAGCAGAGTTTAGGAGCAGTTAAACATCCCTCTCCCGAACGCAGAATTGTGTTCAGGAGAGAAATGTTTTGGTAAAAAACGCCAAATGCAGGAAAATAGCATGTAAACGTACCTAAGCGCTGTGTTTCTATGGCAAGTACTCTGGTGGTACTGCATTTACACGCTGCGTTTAGCATTTTTCTGCTGCCAGCAGAGTAAACGTTCCAGTGTACATGTATCCTAAGATATCTTATAGATTTCTAAGGTCCCACTCACAGCAATCACCACTAAGATCCCAGTTTTAGCTCCCTAGACACTGCACATGATGGAAACTCAATCAAATAATGCAAATTCTAAGTTTCAGTATCTCTGCCTGTACACACCCAGCTACAGATTCTGGATCCCCAGGTAGTCTGTCCTCTGATCAACATGCAAACATTGAATAAAAAAAAGAAAGATACACTCCTAGAAAAAAAATCTGATAAAGTTGTTTATTAATTGTTGCAAATGCCAAAATCCTGAACCGCCTTCCTCTAACAAGCTATGAGATTAATCACAGATAAACTGAAATGCATTAGCGGGTGGAGGTTGAAATGATTTTTCCATTTGCACGAAGTGGAATAATGAACATCATTATTGGCTGTTATCATGGAGAGCAGATTTCCTTTTCTCTACAATGTTTTCATTGTGTTAACCCAGCCATAACAAAATTGCCTTACAATATCCAGGAAAAATGGGCAATAGTGGGTCCAAGACATAAGGATCAACATCAAGTCACCTTTCCACCTTTATCTTTCTCCTCAAAATTCGTCAAAGACTTAGCCAGATATAAGAATAATCCAAGCTTCTCAATTATTGACTTCATTGCTCCTATTCCCAGCTACAAGAAAAGAAAACCTCATCACTAAATACAGAGACTTTAGAAATGTCACCATCAGAAAGATAGGAGTTAATTAGTAAAGGAGAAGTACAGCCAAAACTCTTTTGGCTGTACTCCTGTGGATCACAGGAGTGCAGTTTGTTCTGCCTTTCTGTGGCCCATTTTCAACTGAGAGAAGGCTGAAGCCCACTGTTGGTTGACCTCACTCAGCTGGTCCAGGCTTAGAAAAGATCCCAACTTTAAAGTCAGGATTTCTTACATTTAGAGCCGGCAGGGGACAGATGCAGCCTTGGACCAATGCATCCATCTAGGTAAGTATGATTTGGGGAAAAAAAAAATATATATATCATACTTCTCTTTTAAATGAAGAATTAAAAAAAAAAGAAAGAAGGGAGTTATCCCCCTCTCAGCTACGACAACAAAAAAACAGACCCAAATTCCTACTGTCTCCTTTACGACAAACCATATCCTCTAAGGAAATATCATGCATTCAAAGGCAAGTCCTTTGAAGAATGCAAGGAGTTTCCAAAGAACCATGCCATTTGTTTCAGATTTTGTGAATCCACAGAGCACTTTGACAGAGACTGCAAGGCTACAGTTAAGTATGCAACAACATGCACGTATCAGCCTTACACTAATCCCCTTTAAAAAAAGATTCTACATCTAATGAAGACCTTACAACAGCGTGTTTGTTTCTTCTTTCTGAAAACAGGAAACTTTATTTCAGAGAAAAGACATAGAGTTTACCATAGATGCAGCTACAAACCTATAAACCATCTACTGGTTGAAGAATATATCTCTACTGAATACTGATGTAGTTGTTGCAAAAAATACATGAACAATATTTCAACAGGACTCTCAGACAAAAGTAGCGCTAAAAGTACGTGTTTCTTGGAGCACAACCTAAGAAAGGTATCGGTATCTATGCTGTTTTGTATGACCAAAGCAGTCTTTCTTTTGCCTTTTCAGAGTTTTTCTATATGTATATGGAGTAGTACTGTCCTACATACTGAGCACGTGCTGGCACAGGATGCATTGCTGAAGAATTTATTATTTCAGACTTACAGAACTGAAGGAATTTATGTTCCTACATTCATCAAATGCAACCAAATGCCCTATGAAACAGAGGAGATCCCTACACATGAAGACATACATCATTCCTCTTTGATTTGACTGGTTACTTCCTACCACTTGACAACAACGCCAAAAATAATGTACAAAAATACATGAAAAGTTGAAAGAGAACATGAATATGAGGCTGATTAATTTACAAAGCCCACTAGTAAATACCAGATTAGCAAGATTCTAACATTTAGTCCAATGTAAAGTTCTGATTTTAATTGTACTGATTTGGAAGAAAGGCTTAGTTTTTATGGTTAAGGTATAAAAAAAGGAAAAAGAAAATAATTTGAAAAATAAAATTACATTATTTTAAGATCTTTGTTCTTATAAATGTTACATAAATTTGAAAAGTATGGGCAATGGCTGGCTTCTGATGATGTCTTACCAACTATAAGAGGATTCATGTTCACAAGTTTCTTATAAATTACAGTATGTTTATAGATTGTTTTACAATTAAAAAAAATCATTTTGAGTGCAGATTTCAAATGTGTACACACATGCAGAGAAACGAATACAGACATCCATGAAAACACAGCACTGTACATGCTCTTTGCATGCAAATTAAAGCTTGACACATTTTGCAGAAACCACTACAATAACATTTTTCTTTTCTAAATGACAAGACATTATTTAAACATAATTAATGCTAAGTCAGATGGAACACTCTGTATCCTTTTTTTCTGTCAAGTAACACTAAGCAGATAATAAAAGTAAATGTAACTTGTTTTATGGGGAACAAGTTAGCTATGAAATATAAATTAGTTTCACACCTTATTATTTACCTGTCTGGCTGTCAGACAAGACCAATTGGTTGGCATCATGACTTGCTTATGGGCTCAGTGTATTGCATAGATCACTTTGTAGTTCATTATTTCTTGCTGCTTTAATGAGTATTGCTTTGCCTTGAATAGAACTGCAACTGCTCTAGAGCTTAGTGAATGAGATAAAGCTTTACTTTGCAAAGAATAACCATTTACATGCAAGAAAAATAAAAAAAATTACATTTTTGCATGTACATGATTGGATGATGGAAGGCAGCAGAGCTTTTCCTCATTTACTAAGCTCTGGAAAAACTGCACTTGCAAAGTGCACAATCTAGTTCCCTTTAGTAAATCAACACCAATGTGTGTATATGCAATTGTATACTCTTGTAAACAGGATAATAACATGTGTAAGAGGAGTAGGTGAGGGGGGGAGGGCAATCCTGGGGGTATGTACATTTGCAGAAATAGAGAGTCAGAGAAGTCAAGCCCTGTTAAAGTAAATCTTCACCCTGAAAAGGGAATTGCCTCCTCTCCAACCCTCTTCATCTCTGATACGCAAATATTAAATATTGTTTTTCCTTTACCTTTTTTTTGTAGAAATATTTCGCCCCCCCCCCCCCCCCACCACCTTCTAGGGAAATGACATGTGCTGTTCTCCCTGTGCCTCCTGGGATATGCATGTCACATATCTCGGGAGGCATAGTCATCCCGATGATGTCACGCAAGAAGATAGTAGGGAAGAGGATCTCAGCAGGACAATGCTGGATCTGCTGAGTGGGTGAGTACCTTAACTGTGAAGAACTTGCAACCCAGTAAGGAGGGGTTAAAAAAATTGGGAAGCTTTAAATCAAGGCTCCAGAAGGGATGGGTCAAAACCTGAAGGGATAAAATGGTCAACCCAAGGTTGCCATAGTTTGGTGAATGCAGGAACTCTGACCTGTAGGGTGGCTTTTATTTTACTATTGATCATTGCCTGTGTCACAATATGTTTGGTTTTGATGAGGCAGTTTAAAAGTTTTCCAGGCCTTTGTTAACATTTCTTTAGCAGTGGTGGTAACCTGATGGAGAAGTTTAAATTGCAACTGAGTGGGTTCAAAGGTGTTCTTGTTAAGAAAAGCAACTATAGGTTCTATATGAGACTGGTGTACCAACAACTGTAGAGAATATCCCAAAACCTTCAGTTTAAAATGTGTGTACTAATGGGCATATCCACCATGTGTGGAGATAGGTGTTTGGCTCCCCACATCCTCTATAACAGGTGGGTGAATAAGTAGGAACAAACTTATTAACCCAAGCAGGTACCAAATATCTTATAGGAGGCTTCCATAGCAGTCACAATCTGAGAGCAGGACTTAGTTGCCATTCAGATGTCAGACCACTCCTCTAGTACTAGATTCACATTGAGGTCAGCTGCCTATTTAGGGAGATATGGTGGGAGATGAGGGTATAGATTAGTGATCAAATGTGAGAATAATCTAGAAATGAGGCCAGGTAAATGGAAATCATTGGTGCATATGCTCTCAAAACAAGAAAGATGTTCCATGGATGACCATGACTGAATAGTGGATAAAAAGAAATGTTTTACCTGAAGACACTGGAAGACCTCTGAATGGGGAAGATTGTATTTTTGAGAATAGTTTTTTTTTTTTTTATATTTTAACCACTTCACGTCCAGCCCATGTACAGTATATAAATGGCCAGGCAGGAGCAGTGCAGGAGCGGGTTGCCATTCATAAATGGCGCCCGCCATTTTGGATTGTGCGTGCTCCCTGGGACACAGCGGAACATCGATCGCTGTACGGGACCTCTGTGTGAGGTACCGATCATGTGATCACTGATTGGCCAATACAGTGATCACATGAATAGTAGTAAGCAAGATGTCACATCTGGCATCATTGCTTGCCAAGTGTGAAATCGGTAAATGATCACAGAGATCACATGGTACAAGGCTATTCACAACAGCCTTGTACCATGTGTCAAGCTGTGACCAATTACAGCTCACACAGTATTTCTCAATGGCTGCAAGAATGCAGCCAGAGAGAAGAAGAAATGATTGCTTTTACAGCCTTTCTGGGTGTCAAAGCAATCAGTGTGAAAAAAGTAAAAAAAAAATCTTCATCACCCCCTACAAGTAGTACAGTGCCACTATGGTGACACTGTACTGCTAGGGTGACAGTATGTTAAAAAAATAAAAATAAATAAATAATAATATAAAAAAATAAAATAAAAATGTAAAACAAATGTTTTGAAAAATTATGATTTTTGGTTATAAACTAATTTGGGTTATATTTTTTTACTAAAAGGATAACTGAATACATTTTGGCCAAGATTTATGATGAAACATTATTTATTTGCAAAATTTTATAAGAAAAACACTTTCTTAAAACATTTTTGAACTTTTTCATTTATATAGCAAAAACAAAAAAATTCCAGTGGTGAATAAATACAAAATAAAGTTTTATCTGTCTCAAAAAAATGCTAATAAATTCAGATGGGTACAGTGTTGCATGACAGCACAAATTGTCATTCAAAGTGTGACAGCGCTGAAAGCTGAAAATTGGCCTGGACAGGAAGGGGGTAAAAGTGTCCGGACATGAAGAGATTAATATTTAATTTTAATGCGAGAATGCAGTTAACAAAGAAAGTGGCAAATAAGACAATACAAGAACTACATTGTACAGTTTATTGAGATAGTTGAACACAGTAACAGTACTAGATCTAAAGATAACCATTAATGAGCATCTTGATGGATGGTGGTTGGTCTCGCAATTAGCAAGTGGAGGGAAGGTTAAGAGGCCTATTTTTTTTTTAATTGGTTAGACGCACAATTTACAATTATTTTCAGTGTTAAATCTGCTAAACATTACATGTTTTACAGAGTTAAAACATTTAAAAAAATATTTTCATAACAAAAACCATACATGCTGGTTGCTAATACTGACTACAGATATGAGAGGAGAGATATGCCAGTTCTCAATATGACTGTTGATGCCAGGAAGGATGGATTGTGTAGCACAAGTCACTGAAGCATTAGGGATTGTGCACTGTCCTGCATATGGGACAGAGGGCCTCCAACAATTTCAAATATACTCCAGCAAGAACTAGGGCAATAAGAAAGAGTATAGAGTGCTGCAGGATGCACAGGAACCTACTGGACCCCAGTCCAGATATGAAAGAGGGACACCTTTCAGCACAAATAGATCTAATAAAACTGGTGCACTCTATGCATAGTAGCCAATGAGCTTTTAACTTCAGCTTGTTCAATTAGGCTTTGGCAAATAAACCTGGAAGTTGACAGGTTTCTATACAGAGTTGCACTAGAGTTTTGCACTCTCCAGTTTTAGTAAATAACCCCCAGTATGTAGGCAAAAGACCCCCCCCCCCCCCGTCACTCATCATATTACACAAACCATGAAAAATTATTATGCAAAAAATGGTCGGATAAAATACCTGGAATATCCAGGTGTATTGAAAGCTTGCATTCAAGGCCAGATCTAGCCTGTCTAATCTGGGGGTGCAGTAGAAAAAGTCAGGGGGCACCATGTCAACACACTTTCAGTGCATCCTCTCCTCTCTTAGTTCCCTACATCTCCATGTGACTGCAATGAAAAGCACATGTGATAAGCCAGTGTTTTTCAACCTTTTTTATGCATGGCACCCTTTAAAGATATACAGATCCCGAGACACCCCAGTCCTAAACTGCATTAATTGGACAGAAGGATACTGACATCTGTACTGGATGATGATGTCACCCACTCCATGGTGCCACATGGGGGAAACCCCTCTTCACATCAGATTCCACTCATCACTTCAGAGTCAGCCACCTTTACGTCACAGTCATCCTCCTTGAAATCAGAGTCACCCCCATTTTAAAAGAATCCCCTCTTCCCATTGGAGCACCTGCCATTACAACAGAGCCCCCCCCCTTCACAACAGAGTCCTGATATCATAACAGAGTCCCCCCTTTTTATATAGCAACAAATGATGCCATGGATCCTGGTAAACCACTCCTGCACCGTGGAAACTAATGATGTGGTGTGGTACATAGGGTCAGGGCACTGTGTAACCATGCTGCCTTGGCAGGGGCATTTTATGAAAGCAGCAGGCCAATGTGTAAGATTATTACTTGGCCTTTCTGCCAGAGGAAATGAGAATGAAGCGTATACAGAGTGCCACAGCAAAAAGTGTTGTTTTGCGGCTTTAAGTAGCCCTTGCTGGTTTATTTAGTAGGCTGAACGAAAAAAGAAAATGAACAGATTCCCCCATCCACACAAGCAAGGTGAATAGCGGAATACTCTCTGTTGGCTTGATGTGGTTTGATGTAAGTGGGTGCCGTAAGGAACAAGCAGCTTGGTCAACGCAAGTCAAAACATATCCTTACCACACCATGGATCTTCAAAAGAACATCCAAAAGTTTATTAAAGAAATCACATCACAGCAGTAAATTGTAATGTTTCAGGGCCACACAGGAGCCCTTCATCAGACACAAGATGCCTGGGGTCCTGTGTGGCCTCTGGGTCCCTGGGTCCTGTGTGGACCTGGAATGTTGCAATTTACTTCTGTCATGTGGTCTCTTTTTTGGATGCTTTTTTGGATGCTCTTTTGAAGATCCATGGTGTGCTGACAATATGTTTTGACGTGCGTTGGCCAAGCTGCTTGTTTCTTATGGCACCCACTTACACCAAACCATATCAAGGAACATGTGCGACAGGAATATTCCACTTGATCCAAGTACCCAGCAGTGACATAGTAACAATTCACTAACATAATAATACTCTTTCTTTAGCATCAATATTTCCTTCATTTTTTTATCAAAGAAAATGCTTATATTAAAAAAGAATTAATTATAACGTGCCTTTAGTATATACAGTATATATATATATATATATATATATATATAACTGGTTTAGAGGCACTCAAGGGTCTTGCAGAGGAGTGTTTTTATTGTCAAAGATTCGATGAAGCTCAGTTTATCTTTCTCAAGACACTACAACATAGACGTCCCACTCACCTACAACACCCCCTAGAGATGACCTTACACAGTCCAAGGGTTAAAAGACACATACAGGGAAAAAGTAAAAAAAAAGATCACAAAAGGAATAAAACACAATAAATCACCAAAACATATGCAAAATCATAGCTGAAATTAAGCTATCAAAAATAGCTCCTACATGAAGATGGCAATTTGCAGAAAAAGTGGAACAAACAAAGGAGGCAATGAATACTCACAAGATGGCTGAACCTAGCACATGGCAAACACAAGGCAGGCATAGCCTATCCATAAGAAGTACCATGAAAAAAATAATAAAACTACAAGTGGTGCAAGGACAACAAAGCAATAAATGAAAAATTACCATATGGCCACAAAAATAATACCCAAGACCAAACACCCCACTTGTGCCAAAAGTAAACAGTCATAGAAGTTTGAATTGCACCCTATATAAGAGCATAAATCCACAGAAAACATCAAGAGTGCACAAAAACAGGAATGCATACAAATGTATGTACTATAAATCAATACTCCACTACAGGGGTGGACTGACCATTCGAGCACTCGGGCACTGCCCGAGGGCCCGGGGTCAGTAGGGGGCCCATGAAATGCCCCTGTTACCTTTTTATAGGCTTTTTTGGGTGTGCTTTGAGTGTGGGCAAAGACACAGGGGCCCCATGATCCCCTATTGCCCGGGGCCCCATGAGTTGTCAGTCCACCCCTGCTCCACTACCAGATAGAAGAAACCGGAGGACTCAGCTATATAAATAGTTGCAGAGGAGGAATGATGGTGAGAACCCCAAGACTAACACCACTAGGTGAAAAACATGTCATACCAAACAGAAGAAGTAAATGTGGAAAACAAGTGAGGTTTCCATGAAAAACAAGGGTCTGGACAACCAAAAGCTGTAATAGGGTTTGAGTTGCTCCTTTTAACTCTCAGCATCTGGACATATGAGATTCCATGGACTAGTGCTAGGGGGTGTGCACTGCGTGCATGAAGTAAAGTGTTTCTATCAGTTGGCTTGTGGTATAGCCGGATCCCCAAGATTGTATTATCATCGATGACTATTTTATAAATGTTGAGATCCAGGAAATTGATGTTAGTATCAGAAGCTGTAAGGGCCAACCTGATTGCGGTAGAGATATCATTGAGCTCATCAATCCTCCTTGTCAGATCTTCACCACTTCCAGAGCAAAGGAGCAAGAGGTTGTCTATATAGCAACCCAGGCAATAAAATGTTGTCTTCATATTGGTGTATGAATTTATTGGCAAAGGAGGGTGCAATACTAGAACCCACAGCAGTCCTGGAACACTGTAGGTAGAATTTTTCATCAAATTTGAAGTAATTAAAAGTGAGGATAAGCAAAGGTCAAGTAAAAAAGAGATAGGTGGTTTGACATGTTCGAGTTTCATAAGGGCTTCGTGTACTGCCTGAATCCCTTCATAGTGTGGGATGACAATATAGAGGCTTTTCACATCTAAAGTAGCCAACACACAGTTGGAATTGGGCCTAGTTCCTGGAGTAGGTTGATGACCATTCCTGAATCCCTTAAAAAGGAGGACATGTGTCTTACAAAGGGCTTCAGGGCATAATCCACAAATACCGCTAATGGTTGCAAGACTGATTCTCTAGCAGATATAATTCGGCACCCTGGAAGGTATTGTGAATCCTTGTGGATTTTATGGAGGTATATATAATTGGACATCGCGGGTGTTCTGTAGTGATATATCCAAATTCGTCTTTGGTAATCCATCCTTGGGCATAGCCCTCACTGAGTTTAGCATTGATAATATATTTGAAGCGAACAGTGGGGTCAGTGGGTAATAAAGTGTAAATCATGCTGTCCTAAAGTTGAAGCAGGATTTAATTCCGGTAATCAGATACATCCTGTATCACAATTGCATCACCATTGTCAGCAGGGTAAATCACAATGGGGGAATCAGAGGAGAAGGACTTTATAGCTTCCCTCTCAGCCCTGGTGAGATTGTTTCTGAAGACCTCCTTAGTGGTTGCAAACTAATGTTTTATTTCATGATCCACAGTCTGGCAGAACATCCTCAGGATGGGGAGGGGGTACCTCGGAGGCCTCAGTGTTGCTATGTGGTCGAAATGGAGTAGGAGACATCATTGGTGGAGAATTTTTAAATGTGTCCTGGAATGCCAGTTTTCATTCAAAACTATATGTCAATTTGGAAATCAAAATCCTTAAACTTATTAGTGGGCACAAATGAAAGTCCTTTATCCAACAAACTACAGTAACTTGATAAAGTATTCATAACCATTGAAATTTTTCACGTTTTGTCATGATACAACCAAAAACAAAAATGTATTTTATTGGAATTGTATGTGATAGACCAACACAGTGGCACATAATTGTGAAGTGGAAGGAAAATGATAAATGGTTTTCAAAATTGTTTACAAATAAATATCTGAAAATATCTGAAAAGTGTGGCATGCATTTGTATTCAGCCCCCTTTACTCTGATACCCCTGCTAAAATTTAGTGGAAACAATTGCCTTCAGAAGTCACCTAATTAGTAAATAAAGTCCACCTGCGTGTAATTTAATCTCAGTAAAAATACAGATGTTTTGTGAAGCCCTCAAGAGGCTTTTTAGAGAACATTAGTGAACAAATAGCATCATGAAAGCCAAGGAACACACCAGACAAGTCAGGGATAAAGTTGTGGAGAAGATTAATGCAGGGTTAGGTTATAAAGAAAATATCCCAAGCTTTGGATATCTCATGGAGTACTGTTCAATCCATCATCTGAAAATGGAAAGAGTACGGGACAACTGCAAACCTACCAAGACATGGCCGTCCACCTAAAGTGACAGGCCAGGCAAGGAGAGCATTAATCAGAGAAGCAGCCCATGATAACTCTGTAGGAGCTGCAGAGATCCACAGGTTAGATGGGAGAATCTCTCCACAGGAAAACTATTAGTTGTGCACTCCACAAATCTGGCCTTTATGGAAGAGTGGCAGGAAGAAAGCCATTGTTTAAAGAAAGCCATAAGAAGTCCCGTTTGCAGTTTGCAAGAATCCATGTGGGGGACACAGCAAACATGTGGACATCTGCACATCAACCTGAACACACCATCCCCACCGTGAAACATGGGGGTGGCAGCATCATGTTGGGATGGAGGAATGTAGCGCTACTCCCATAAACTACTACATATAAATATATAAAAAAAATAGTAAGTGAGAAAAAATATATATATTTTTTTATAGATTTTTTTATATATTGATATGTAGTAGTTTATGGGAGTAGCGCTACATTCCTCCATGCAACTGTTTTACATGATCATTGGTATATGATTTAATGTTAGCAGCAGCTCCCAATCAGGTTGCTTACACCATTAGTGTTTGAGCGCAGGAGGTTCACACCATCATGTTGGGATGCTATTCTTCAGCAGGGACAGAGAAGCTGGTCAGAGTTGATGGCAAGGTGGATGGAGCCAAATACAGGGCAATCTTCGAAGAAAACCTGTCTGCAAAGTCTACAAAAGACTTGAGACTGGGGCGGAGGTTCACCTTCCAGCAGAACAATGACCCGAAACATACAGCCAGAGCTACAATGGAATGGTTTAGATCAAAGCATATTCATGTGTTAGAATGGCCCAGTCAAAGTCCAGAACTAAATCAAATTGAAAATCTGTGGCAAGACTTGGAAATTACTGTTCACAGACACTCTCCATCCAATCTGACAGAGCTTGAGCTATTTTGCAAAGAAGAATGGGCAAAAATGTCCCTCTCTAGATGTGCAAAGCCAGTAGAGACCCAAAAAGACTTGCAGCTATAATTGTAGCAAAAGGTGGTTCTACAAAGCACTGACTCAGGGGGGCTGAATACAAATGCACACTTTTCAGATATTTATTTCCCTTCTACTTCACAATTATGTGCCACTTTGTGTTGGTCTATCACATAAAATCCCAATAAAATAAATTTACAATTTTGTTTGAAACATGACAAAATGTGGAAAATTTCAAGGACTATGAATACTTTTTCAAGGCATAGTATGTTAACCAGGGGTAAGCAGATGCTGGCTAAGGTTGAAAAAACAGTTTCTTTTAATCTTTGGGCCGACCTCTTCCTCTTAGTGTTGTCACCCCTCCTGATCCTGCGCCTCCACAGACTTTGCCAGTGGGAAGGGGGAGGCTGGTGTGTCCTGAAGCCTGTTGAGACCGAGTAGGGTATGGCCCTAAAAATGGCTGTGATTAGTGGTCAAGGTGTTAGCCTGTGAGGTGTTAGAGTCTGAGTCAGTGGAGGTATTCCCAGAGCTGTCATCCACAGTTGGAATGTTGGGTCAGTTGATCCTCCTGTTTCTGAGGTAGCAGTGCGTCTCCCATGAACTAGTTTCTCTTCTTTGAAAGCTACAAACATGCAGTGATAGTTATTGATGTTATCCTCAAGTTTCCTGAGCCAGTCTGTATCAGTGGCAGTGGTAAGTGCACAAGCTCCTCTTTAGCTAGGTCAGAGCAAACAGAGGTAAGTTGTTTTTCAACAAAGTCCACTGTTAACAGAATCAGGTCAAAACTGAATTTGTTTAAAACTGCACACAGCTTTGAGCAGAATTCTGTATCTGTCCTGACAAATGTGGGAATATTCTTAATCCCGAATCCTCTAGGAATTTATTTCTGATGGTGGTATTCACTGAGGTGTTGGCCGTGCAACAATAAATCTGTTAGCCGTTTCTTTAAGTGAGCCAAAATGCTATATGGGTCCTCAGGTTTAAAAGATCTGGTGGTCTGTGTAGGACCAGGAGCAAAAATAATCTTACTGGCATCTGCTACTGAAAAGGAAAGTTCCTTTGAGGTATCGCTGAATCTGCCAGAAGTTGCTGTTGTAAGGAGACATAGGCAGTCTTGCACAAAATCAAGATAATTAATAAAATCATCAAAGGTTAACATGGCAAGTATTCATAAAATGGTTCCAAAGGTAGCCATGGCACTCTATGTTTGACATAAATGCCCAGGTGCTCACCCTCAAGGAAATCTATATAAATCCAAAACTGGTTTAGAGGCACTCATGGGTCCTGCAGAGGAGGAAGATCAAAAATAGCTGTTTATTTATTGTCAACATTTCAATGAAGCTCAGTCCATCTTTCTCAAGACAGTAAAATATAGAAGTGAACAGACTAATGAACCCAAAGTCCCACACGAAAACAACACCCCCTAGTGATGACCTCACACAGTGTAATTAACTCCTTCTGTTTGGGATGACATGTTTTTCGCCTAGTGGTGTTAGCATTGGGGTTCTCAGCATCATTCCTCCTTTGCAACTATTTATATAGCTGAGTCCTCTAGTTTCTTCTATCTGGTAGTGGAGTATTGATTTATAGTACGTACATTTGTATATATTCCTGTTTTTGTGCACTCTTGGTGTTTTCTGTGGATTTATGGTTTAATATGGGGTGCTATTCACACTCCTATAACTGTTTACTTTTGACACGTGTGGGGTGTTTGGTCTTGAGTAGTATTTTTGTGGCCATTTGGTCAGTTTTCAGTTATTACTTAATCATCAGTCCTAGCATATCACGTGTTGTTTTATTATTTTTTCATGGTACTTATTATAGATGGTTCATGCCTGCCTGGTGTTTCTCATGTTCTATCTTGGGAGTATTCATTACCTGCTTTGTTTGTTCCACTTTTTCTGCAATTTGTCATCTTTATGTAGGAGATGTTTTTGATAGCATGATTTCAGCTAAGATTTTACATATTTTGCTTGTTTGATGAACTGTTGTGTTTTATTCCTTTTGTGGTTTTTTTTTTTACCTTTTCCCTGTATGTTTCTTTTAACCCTTGCACTATGTGAGGTCATCACTAGAGGGTGTTGTTCCTGGGTGCGACTTTGGGTTTATTAGTCTGTTCACTTCTATGTTGTCTGGAGAAAGATGGACTGATCTTCATCGAAATGTTGACAATAAAAAAAACCTGCTGTTTTTGATCTTCTTCCTTTGCAAGACCAATGAGTTACTCTAAACCAGTTTTGGATGTATATGGATTTCTTAGTGGGTGAGAACCTGGGCATAGAGTGTCGTGACTAACTTTGCAATTGTATATATATATATATATATATATATATATATACTGTTTATATATATTAAATATAAAGTTCTATGATACTTACAGTAGAAATATTTATTCTTTACATTCTTTTTGTATTTTACTATTCTTTTTGTGGAAGCTTTACATTTTTTATTACATTGTTGTAGCCTTGTTAAACAATAAAAACCAACATGCACTAGGGAACAGAAGGCTCAGTCATAACAAAGAATTTCAAGAAGCATAATAATAAAATGTCATTGATTACTATAAATCTCTCTCTTTTATCAGCTGTATATCATTGATCACAAGCCTCAAGTGGATTATGGGTCAATAAAATAAGCACTGACATTTTCTTTTTGTCGCTGTAGAATGGACAGCGTGATTATTGTGCTACAAGACAACCAAGTAATCTATCCATTTATCTGTAAAAATCATTTACTGGATACTTAAATGCGTCACAAAGAAGGTCAACAAGCAGTATGACAAGATGATGCAGGCATGATCACATGACTTTTATTAGGCAAGGTAGAGAAATAAATTTCAGGACAAAACCAACTGTTTATAAAGTATAAAGGCAAGCTAGAGTAAAGCTTTAGAGGGAGAGGGCATTATGAACAGCACAATTTAACCACTTGCCTATAACCCTATAGCAGATATACTGCTATAGGGCGGGCGCTCTGTGCAAAATCACATATATATACGTGAAATTGCCACTCCGGGCAGGGGGCACACTCGTGCGCCGCCCTACCCATGCTGTCATTGGTTGCACGGATGTCAATCACTGGACCCAGACGACGATTCACAGCCGGCACACGGTGATTGCCGCTAAAGCTGAGAGGAGAGAGATCTGTGTGTAACAACACAGATATCTCGCCTGTCAGCATGGACATGCTGATTTCTCTCTCTCTGCACAGCAGAGAGAGAGAAAGCAGCATATCCCCCTACTAAAACAGCACACAGTGTAAGCACAATACAACACAACACACAGCTAACCCTTTGATCGCCCCAAATATTAACCCCTTCCTGCCCAGTGTCATTAGTACAATGTCAGTGCTTTTTATTAGCACTGATCACTGTATTAGTATCACTTGAGATGTCAGTGGCCGTTAATCAGTTCCCACCCAGTGTCAGAAAGCCCGCCACAGTCCTGCTATAAGTCGCTGATCGCTGCCATAACTAGTATCAAAAAATAAATAAATAGTATAAAATCGTATAAAAAATAAATAAAAACTCCAGTATATATACCGCCATTTGTAGACACTATAGCCTTCATGTAAACCAATTAATTTACACATATTGTGATTTTTTTTTCAGCAAAAACATGTAGCCAGGGGCGGACTGACAACTCATGGGGCCCCGGGCAATAGGGGATCATGGGGCCCCTGTGTCCTTGCCCAAACTCAAAAAAAGCCTATGAAAAAGGTACCAGGAGCATCTCATGGGGCCCCCTACTGACCCCGGGCCCTCGGGCAGTGCCCGAGTTTCTGAATGGTCAGTCCGCCCCTGCATGTAGCAGAATACATTTTGGTCTAAATTTATGAAGAAATGTAATTTTGTAAAATTTTTTATTTGATATGTTTTATAACAAAAATTCAAAAATATTGTCTGTCTTTTTTTATTTATAGCGCAAAAAAAAAACTAAACACAGAGATGATCAAATACCAATGGAAAGCTCTATTTGTGGGGAAAAAATTACATAAATTTAATTTATGTACAGTGTTGCATGACCACACAATTGTCAGTTAAAGTATTGCAGCACCGTATCGCAAGAAGGGGGGTAAATCCTCTAGAGGGCAAGTGGTTATAATATTGGCAGGTCAATACCTAATTTTTTTCATGACCACATGAAAACCATAAAAAATATAGAAACAGTAAGGGTGAGTTACTAGTTTTGTTGAACTACAAGTTTAGAGCATGCATAGGACTTTTAGCTTGAAACATGTTTATCTCTTTTTCTACCATTTCATGTGGTGGTAAAAAGGTGAAAAAAAATCAAATAATCTATGTGTTTCATACATTGGTTCATTGGTTTACGATCATTTTTAAAAATCATCCACCTTAGCATAAGTTGGGGATCTAGTAAACGGACATGCTTCAAGTAAGTGCTGCACTTAAATGTAAGCACTGTTGAGATGTCTCTCCTATTGGAGGGAAGAAATTAAACCGCTCTGTACCCTGAATGGAAATTATGACATGCACTGTATATGTGTCTGAGTCATGGAGAACCTATGTCTGGTGGTCCAGTACTAGATATGGCCATGGGTCTTGTGGACAACCTGGACCTCTGGGCCTGGGTGCAGCCATGCCTATTGCCTATATGGTTTATGTGACTTTTGCAACAGTTGTGCTTTAAACCTGTCATGAAGAAAACTTGGAGGTTGCCATTACCAACCTTTTGATAATGCTAGTCTTCTAGCTCTAATGCTATGCCTATTGCTTCAATACTTTGTCACTGACGTTGAATGAGTATTTAGAGTGAAACATTTTTAAAACCTTTTCTAAAGGTATAATTGTTCTAGGTCAGTGAATCAGAAAGTACTAAAATTAGAGGGGCACCATAACTGCCAGTCATCAATAGCAGTCCCCAGTTATTTGTTATGACAGATGTATGTATGCCATTTTTCTAACGTCTTCACTCCCCCAGTTACCATCTTTCTAGAGGCCCGGCAAGCCTCCTGCCTGGTCAGAACTGGATATCCGCAATCAGCAATATTAATGCCCACTGCTGACTGGAGATTGACATGTAAGACTCCTGCAGAAGGGCTGCTTATGCCACAGCAGTGATCCTGTCTACTGCCTGGACCTTACTGTGGGAATTAATTATCCACATTAAGACATACAAATGTTAAAAATAGTATTTGGATGCACATTGGGTGTTTTTAAATTGGTTATAAAAATATTGAGCTTTAAATGTCACATACACATTTAATGTCACATACACTCACTGGCCACTTTATTAGGTACACCTTGCTAGTGCCAAGAAAATATCCCCCACACCATAACACCACCACCAGCAGCGTGAACCGTTCATACGAGGCAGGATGGATCCATGCTTTCATATTGTTTACTCCAAATTCTGACCCTGCCATCTAAATATCGCAGTTGAAATCAAATGCCCATTCTCCTCTGACCTCTGAGATCAACAAGATATATTCGGCCACAGAACTGCCGCTCATTGGATATTTTCAATTTTTTGGGCCATTCAATGTAAACCATAGAAACGTTTGTGCTTGAAAATCCCAGTGGAACAGCAGTTTTTGAAATATTCATTGCAGCCCGTCTGGCACTTACAACCATGCCACATTCAAAGTCATTTAAATCCCCTTTCTTTCCCATTATGATGCTCAGTTTTAACTTCAGCAAGTCATCTTCACCACTTCTACATGCTTAAATGCATTGAGTTGCTGTCATGTGATTGGCTGATTAGCAATTTGTATTGCCAAGCAATAAAAAGGTGTACCTAATAAAGTGGCCTTTAAGTTTATATGAGGTAGGCCTGGGACATGACAGAGTGGGGAGTAAACTGCAGCACAGTGCCTGATTGTCTCTGGCTTTAGAACATGCTCCTTTCTAGTTCAGACAAACAATATCTTCTAATATCCAATAATATATTTCCTTGAATTTATAGCCTGAGCACTGAGTTTCCATTTTCTCACGGCTTAGAGACTCTCTATCTCTGTATCCTGCAACACTAATCACATTTAAATGACTAAACCAGACTTGGATCTGATTGAGGGATAAAATAAAGTTTCCAAGTACTGATATTTTTTTAAATCAGACTTTTGGTATGGGAGAGACAGCAAGGAGCCTACAGTGGGTGTTCCATCATTATATGCATGCATGATCCAGGATCACCAGGATCCTGGAACATGCCTGCATGAAAATGTAACTACTTAGCAAAGAGACTGTTCTCCCTTTATTTCTCTCAATGTTTTCTTTTCAATTTTGGCTTGAATAAACCTTTACAATTGGGATGTCCAATTCAAAGTTCGGACCTGCACTTCTCTGGAAGGTCTATTATTTGTCAGAAGGGCTATTGCATCTGTGATTCCTCGCCTGCTGTCAATCAATAGACACTGCAGCATTATAAACGCTAAATTAATTTTAGCCTATGCATATTTCGCAGGTGTGATTTGTTACTGTGCTATTATTGACCGTAGTGCTAATGTACTGCTACCATTGTTGTACTGGACCTCATAAACATACACAAATGTAGGATGATATACTCTTTATTATGTGCCTGCTTCTTGCAACTAGTACAGCAATGTATACAGCATTGTGTAACGGCTTGGATAGCCAACCAACATCTCTATGTCCTGTTTGTACATTCATAAAAACTAGGAAAAGCCACATAAAAGCAACATTTTCACAGTTTTCTTTTTACCAGACAAATGAAATGAAAAAAAACGATAAATGTGCGGTTAGAATTATTTTAACAAAAAAAAAGTAATGCTGTGGTTTAATAACAGCTTGGCAAAATGACTTCAAACATGTGATGCAAATTCTAGCACAGTGCCAGAATACTAAACAGCAATAATGTAATCTAACTCACTGCAGTAAAGAAAGTCTAAAATTCCTTTGTTACTTGTTCACAAATTCCTCCAGCACGTGGTAATTAGTAGAATTCAGAAAGAATGTGAGCTGAAGGAAAAAAAACCCTCCGATTTTATATACCTGTAAATGCTTGCGGACACATTTACCAAATAATTTCATTTAGAATGTAACAAGAAACCTTGTAAAATATTTAAATATCTCTATACAATGAAGATATAATTATAGGGCCCACTTACAAACCTACTTACATTCCTGCTGGTCCAACCTGTAATTGTAATGCATATTTCCTCAGCCAATCATGATGCTTACAGCTAAAAACAGAGGGTTATATAAGGCAACCTATTCATAGTGTAACAAAAAAATCTTGTAAATTATTAATGAAACTATATACAACAAAGATATTGTTATAGGTCCTGCTCACAGGTTTGTTAAAAAAAAAATGTACTGATCGTATCTGTGACTGTATGATGTAAAAGAAGTAAAAGAGGAACAGTCACCATCACTTGGTTGAACATTGATGATTAAAGCGGTAGTAAAACTAAAAAAAAAACAAATGATTTTCCCCTGCAAGATAATGTCATAATGTGCTACTATGCATCACATACTAGCACATTATGAAATACTTACCTGAGATCAAAGTCCTCTAGCTGTGAGCTGTCACCGCTGCAGAGGCTTCCATCTTCACCGAGTTTTCTTTCCGGGTTCCCAGGCCACTTGAATAGCCGAAGCCACGATGACTTCACTCTCACGCTTGCACGCAGGAGCTACAGCTACGGCACAAAGCTCTGAAGGAGTGGTATGGGTATGCCATTCCTTCAGAGGGCATACGCCGGTGATGTCACCGGCTTCCACTCACTAGAATATCTCCTAAATGGTGCACGTTTAGGAGATATTAATTATACCTACAGGTAAGCTTTATTATAAGTTTACCTAAGGATAAATGTATAAAAAATTACTTTACTACCACTTGAACGTGTATTTATTTGTGAAATATCACATAGGTCAAAGACATCCAACCTTTCAAACCCACACTTCCTCAAGAAGACCACTGTATTGCCTTGAGGAAAGGGACAATATGCAGCCCCAAAACATTGACTATCTTTGACCTATATGAAGTTTCACAAATAAATACTTCATGTAAATGCTGGTGTTTAATCTTCTTTTCCATGGTTCTGCACAACGCCATCAGTTAGTGTCACTACTGTACTAGGAAGTGCAACCCGGAACTGTATCACTTTATGACTGTATGATATGTTTCTCTAGTAAACTATGATGCTGATTATTAATGTGTACGAAAAGTCAAGAAAGCACCAACTTCCCAAATGGTACCCTATAGATTGCCTAATTACTATAAGATGTTGATTTCTTTGAAATTGCCATAAACACACCTGATTTTTCACTGTTTGCTTGCACAAGACTGCTAATGGTCTATATGTTTTTTTTCCCTGTAAGTGGAGAGAATAGGAGGGAAGCTACAGATGAGTGTCTAGAATGAGTGGTGCCATAGGTCGGTCAGTGTTTTTGCACATGAGCACTGGAGAAAGCCTCTGACATGCCCAATGCTTTTAAATAAATAATGAGATGTTTCTGCTTCTGGGTACTGACAACACTGAGAAGATCAGGAATTTTACTAGCGGCTGAATTGCATTGTCGGCTCACAAAATAAGGACATATTCATGGGAATGGCAAGATCAACACAAAAACTAATGCAAGCCATAGATGGGTTGAAAACCGGCTGTTTTTTTAAATAAAAAAACTAAAAATCGGTCATTCAATAGGCCGACGTTACCACCAACGGTAAAAAAAAATCGGCTGATTTTCGTCCCGTCTACAGCCGGCATTTAATTACTTCTGTCCCTGCAGAGAGCTCCGCTATTATATTTGACATGAAAAAGTATTGCGGTTGCAACATTGTATCTATTTGTATCCATTTCAGATACAGATGTTTTTATTCGGATACAAATAGATACATTGTTGCAACCGCAATACTTTTTCATGTCAAATATAATAGCGGACTGGAATTCTTCTTTTCTTCTTCTTCTTCTTCGTTTCTTCTTCTTTTTCTTGTTCTTCTTTTTCTTCTTCTTCTTTTTCTTGCAGGTCACGGCTCATGCACAGATTTTTTATCAGTAAAAAGATCGGCTGATTTGCCCATCATTGCCGCAAAAATCGTCCGATCGGCAAAATCGAATGATTTTTTTTCCAGCTTTACCG
Source organism: Staurois parvus (assembly GCF_062004578.1). NCBI lineage: Eukaryota > Metazoa > Chordata > Amphibia > Anura > Ranidae > Staurois > Staurois parvus. Next base: position 4,119,669 of record NW_028317926.1, on the reverse strand, counting down.
ATCAAAACAATGTGCCAAAATCCAGAAAAATGGCCAACCAATTAACCCATTAACGATGCGAAAATCGGACGGTTTTTTTTTTTCGGCCGAAAAATCAGCCGATTTTTGACACATCTATGGCCTGCATAAGCCTGTAAAAAATTAGCAACATGTGAATGTAAATATATAATGAGAACCTTGAAAATGACAATTGATCTCTTTTTTTTTTTTATTAACACTTTAAAGCAGAATCTCACTCTCTTAGTCAACACTGACTATTTTTAATCCTTAGATAAAGTACACGAAAAGGTGCGATTTGAGTGTAGTAAAATAACATTTTTATAGTGGCAAAAGGACAATTGGTAACTCACATGTAACAGTTTAAAAACTTGCTCATCAACAAAGTTGTGTCTCTGATGGTAAAGGTCTCAATGCAACAGGGAACCCAAAATCTAGTCCAGGGCTTAAACCAGACTTTTAAGCTGGATATACCTGTAAAACCGAAGAGGCACCAGTGGGCACCAAACTAAGTGCAGCAATAAGAGTAATAATATGTGTATATAAAATTGGCAACTCAAATACATGCTTATAATAAGCAGGATTTTGTCTTCATGTATGTGAGTTGCCAGTCTTGTAAACACCTAATATTACTCTTATTGCTGCACTTTATTTGGTGCCCTGTGATGTTTCATTGGTTCTACAGGTAAAGTATAGCCAGCTTACAAGCCTGGTACAAGCATTGGACTAGATTTTGAGTTTACTGTTGCACTGAGACCTTTATCATTATAGGCACATCTTTATTGATTAGAAAGGTTTTTTATTAACTGTTACATGTGAGTTGCCAATTGTCTTTTCACCACAATAAATATGCAATTTTACTACACTCAGATTGTGCCCTCTCCTGTCCTTTCTCTGTTATTCTTAGAGATACTTCAGTATTCCAGAGGCGGTGCACCGAGTGTCCTGAATCAAGCAAGAGTTTCCCGGGAAAGCCAAATTGGACTATAAGAGCTCTATTGCTGAACTCATGACATCCTAATTAGTTCACATTACACTTTGCTCCATATATCCTTACCTATTTATTTTTAATCCTTATGCTGCTAGCAGGGGCGGACTGACAACTCATGGGCAATTGGGGATCATGGGGCCCCTGTGTACTCGCCCACACTCAAACCACACCCAAAAAAGCCTATGAAACGTACCAGGGGCATCTCATGGGGCCCCCTACTGACCCCGGGGCCCTCGGGCAGTGCCTGAGTTCCCAAATGGTCAGTCCGCCCTTGGCTGCTAGCATTAGTATATCATTAGGAAAGCATATCATGTTTGTTTTAAGCTTTTTTTTTTACATTTCCTCAGTTACTTCCTAGTTTTCAGGCCAAATTATGTCATACATCCCTGGAGTCTTCAGGAGGAGAGGAGGGATTTTCTCAGCTAAGCAGGCCCTCCTGCATGCATGCCTGAATGAAGAGAAGATGGATTCCAGGAATGCTACATGAATCATCTGCCCTTACTCAAGATGGCCATGGCCATAAATTCTAGGTAGTATTTTTCAAAGTGGTTTCTCATCAAAATACATGTACCACTACTCACTTAGGGATTGATGATGAATTTGGGTCCCACTATAGTCCTGCACAGCCATTTATTCAGTATTTTCCATTCAACCTTTCATCCGAAGACAGAAATCAGTCCTTGAGCATTGGTTTTGTTGTTTATTGAGGGGTTTAGAACTTGGATACAGTAAGGGGGGGGTATAGAATGCCCAAGGGAACCGATATCTGAGGACAACTTCCTGAACTATTCATAAACTTCTCTTCTCTGTTGCAGGCTCTGTTGGAGCGATAGCCATCAGCTCCTAATTGTACCACCCTAGATGAACTCCTCTTCACTCAGCAATCTGGAGACTTTTCCTGAGCAGGAGATCCAGCTCCCGTTCCCTAAAATGGGTAACAGTCACTAGCAGGGGGCTAATCTGGTTTCCAACCAGAGTGCTCCTTCCCCTATCCACCCAGGGGGTGCAGGTGTATTCACTCAGATCCACTCCTGTACCGCTTGCAGGATGGCTGCAGCTATCAGGCCTATCAGCTGGGCTGCTCCTTCCCTGCCATACAAGTGGTCCTCTCTCAGGGGGCCAGTGAGTGCTGAGCTTTCCTCCTCTCTGACTCAAGGCTCACAGGCAGGCCCCATCCCACTAGGCCTTCTGACAGCCTTCTTCCTTCAGCCTCACATCTTCCTGCTCCACACTCCTCTCCCACCACCACACTTGATGCCACTGAGCAGGCGCCAACACTTTTAAGGGGGTCCCAGCCCCTTGCCAAGCCTTCTGTTGGGGAGTGGCTGAGGTCCCTCAAGAGTGCAGCCAGCCACTCCTCAGATCCAGCCACTGCCTTCAAGGCCCACCTCAGAGCAGGGGGAAACTTCAGAGGGGCTGGCCTGCAGAGTCTCTCAGTCCTGACCAGAATTTGACCCCTCTAGCTATCTCACCTGAGCTGCTAACCAGCTCCTAATTAACCATTAGGGTTTAGCTCGGAGGGTGCTACATACAGCATAGAGACATGGATGGATGGGTGTGTTTGCTTTTTGAATATTAAAAATTAATTATAACAAAGTTACTACCCTGCGCTATGTGTGTAAGAAAATTTCATTAAACAAATTGAACAACTGCGCTCACTCTCTCTTCTCACCAAAATACACAAACAAATAATATTAAAATAAATGTGTTGCGCTGTTCAAAATATTAATTCACTAAGGTGTATTATTAAATTCATAAAAAGTAAAAATAATTAATGACTCATTAGTGAATTGTGCTCATCAAGTGATAGCCAAAAGTGATATGTGCTTGCAATCTTCACTGCCATGCATGCCACTCAAAAGAATCTCCGTTGCCCCAGTGACAATGTACATTGGGAAGAAACGCGTTGAGTGGAGACTTAGCGTTGTCGTCATTATACCCGCTGGGGTGCTGGACACTTTTGCTTAAGATATGCCTTTTGATTTTAATCAGTTTTGAGTATAGGTCTGTGTTTTAAGTAAATGTTTTTTATACATACTGTACCACGAGCGGTCCCCTTCCTTTTCTTATGTGGGTCTGCTGATTGATTCACTTCTACAATTTGGGCTGCCGCCTGATGGTGGTGTTACGAGTGGGGTCCTTTCTGGCCTTACCAAAGGCTGATCCTCTGAGTTTCCATTGGAGCTCCAAATGCTGATCCATCCATCTGAGATTGATTTCTTCATAAAGCGCTGTTAGACCTTGATTTATAGGCCTCAGCTTTTGGTAAGAGGCTTGTATTGTTTTGAGTGGCACGTGAAGATTCCAAGCTACTGTACATTTTATTTTGTCAAATCAACCTCTGTGCACTTGGAGAGTCTCCTAATTGAGAATATACTGTAACCAGGGGCAGACTGACCATTTGGGCACTCTGGCACTGCCTGAGGGCCCAGGGTCAGTAGGGGGCCCCATGAGATGCCCCTAGTACTTTTCATAGGCTTTTTTGGGTGTGGTTTGAGTGTGGATGAGGACACAGGGGCCCCATGGTCCCCTATTGCCCACAGGGGCCCCATGAGTTGTCAGTCTGCCCCGACTGTAACTGAGATTTTGATTTCTCCAACACACTCAAATTTAGAAAACGTGGAAGCCATGATATTGCAACATGCAGTATATCAAATGAATGCAGGCTGTATCTGCATACTTTTGGAATATGTATACATGATAATGTTACAAATATATAGTTCAAAATACAAAGTAACATGTGTGTTTAGCTAATGCACATAATAAAGCTGTAAACATCTAACATTCAAGTTAGTAAGTAGAAACAATAAGGAAAAATGCACTAATCAGTATAGGGTTTCACCTATTGAAGGTTTAATGGCAATGATATTTTTTAACTGCTACAGGACCATAATTACTAGAGTAATAACTAATTAAGAAAAAAAACAATTATTTTGCCTATTGATGTTTTCAAATAAAATGCGAGACTGTAGGGTCAGCAATCAGATAATGCCTGGTATAAAGCTTTACCTACTGAAGAGAGTGTAGCTAATTAAGATGTGATACAGGAACAAAGACTAATTTGAACAATGCAACAATGCAATTGTCAATTAATGAATACCTTCACCCTTCTTAACCACTCATTTTACTCATACCCTCCCATCAAAACAATCACACATTTATTTATTTTTAAATACCACTTTTTGTTTTAGTTGTCCGCAGCCTCCTGGAATACTCATGTCACACATTCCAGGAGTCTGGGGGGTACTCTAAAGTGCATGCACTGCAGCACATTTTTAGGGGGTTCTTGCAGCCAGTCCCCTGTTGATGTGCCATGACAATGACATCAGAGAATTAGATGGTGATGCAGTGACAAGAGGAGAAGAAAATATGGTGGGGGAGAGGTGAAGTTTCTGTTTAACTCCCCATTCAACCAAAAATTAAGCTTAATACAATTTTTAGTATATAGTGTTGGATGGTAGGGATGATTCTTAAAGGTTAAGATTTATATTCTGTTTTTAGCAGCATGTAAGAATGCTATATAAATCTTCCATTAAAAAAAAAAAGCATGTCTATACAGAAGATTGTAGAGTGAGCAGCACCTCAACACCAAATCAATGTATTCTGATGTTTTCCAGGAATACATTCATGGAACCCCTTGCTTACCCCACCTATGCATGGCTGCAGAAAGATGTCTTGTGTCATTATGAATACAGTTAAGAAAACACAATCTAAACTTGAAGAAACTGGAATTCAGCTCTGTCAATGAACCCTAACTTTGGGTAAACTGTCTTGTGATCCCTGAGCAAAAAACATTAATCTCTGAGTTTGGCTAGATTTCTGAAAATGTAACAAAACAATAATAAAAAGCTTCTTTGTTCCCATGCACGTATACACAGTTCAACACAATGAAAATTAGACCTTTGACAAATCAAAATGATGTAGAGATGGAAAAAATATCAGCTAATAACTGTATTCAGTCCACATTTGAATTTGTGCTTTGTATTTTTGCCTGCCCACTTCTTGCGTCATCGTTAACATCTTCCCTCCCCTCCCTCCTTAAACTGCCTATGCCATTCAAAAACACTGGATTTCTTCATGGATTGTTCATCATACGTCTGTTGTAACAGAATAGTTTCACTGGCACTTTGCCAATTTTCACACAAAATTTGATGTTAATCCACTGCTCCAAATTCATTTCACTCATTCTCCACCAACAGAGAAATACACACATGTGTTATTTCTTCTACTACTCCGTAAAGACTGACTCAACTGGTCTATGACCCAGGCAAGTGCAAGTTAGAACATGTCAGAACATGCTCAAGTGCAAATGGCTGTGAGACTCACCACCATAGTGCTACGTCACAGGCATTACGGGAATTTAACTTCACACCTTATACATACACTATATTGCCAAAAGTATTGGGATGCCTGCCTTTCCACTCACATGAACATTAATGGCATCCCAGTCTTAGTGCACAGGATTCAATATAGAGTTGGCCCACCCTTTGCAGCTATAACAACTTCAGCTCTTCAGAGAAGGCTGTCCACTAGGTTTAGGAGTGTGTCTATGGGAATGTTTGACCATTCTTCCAGAAGCGCATTTGTGAGATCAGACACTGATGTCGGATGAGATGGCCTGGCTTGCAGTCTCCACTTTAATTCATCCCAAAGGTGTTCTATCAGGTTGAGGTCAGGACTCTGTATCGGCCAGTCAAGTTCCTCTAGCCTAAACTCGCTCATCCATGGACCTTGCTTTGTGCACTGGTGCACAGTAATGTTGGAACAGGAAGTGACCATCCCCAAACAGTTCCCACAAATTTAGGAGCATGAAATTGTCCAAAATGTCTTGGTATGCTGATGCCTTAAGAATTCCCTTCACTGGAACAAAGGGGCTAAACCCAACCCCTGAAAAACAACCCCACACCATAACCCCCTCCACCAAACTTTACACTTGGCACAATGCAGTCAGGCAAGTACCGTTCTCCTGGCAACTGCCAAACAGATTGTCCATTGGATTGCCAAACAGAGAAGCGTGATTCATCATTCCAGAGACTGTGTCTCCACTGCACTAGAGTCCAGTGGTGGCATGTTTTACACCACTGCACCCGACGCTTTGCATTGCACTTGGTGATGTAAGGTTTGGATGCAGCTACTCGGTCATGGAAACCCATTTCATCAAGCTCTCTATGCACTGTTGTGCTAATCTAAAGGCCACACAAAGCTTGGAGGTCTTTAGCTATTGACTGTGCAGACAGTTGGCGACTTCTGTGCACTGTGCACTTCAGCATATGCTGACCCTGCTCTGTCATTTTACATGGCTGAGTTGCAGTTGTTCCAAGTTGCTTCCACTTTGTTAGAATACCACTGACAGTTGATTGTGAAATATTTAGCAGCAAGGAAATTTCACAGATGGACTTATTACACAGGTGGCAACCTTTCACAGATGTTTGTAGAAGCAGTCTGCATGCCTAGGCACTTGATTTTATAAACCTGTGACTATGGAGGTGATTAGAACACCTGAATACAATGATTTGGAAGGGTGTCCCTATACTTTTGGCAATATAGTGTATGTGTATATACCTGCATACCTAAATATACACATATACACATGCTGCACATGTGCACTTGCATAGAAATGAAGAAAAAGCAATATCAGATGGTAAGTGATAATGTGTGATAAGTTCATTTCTGGAATTCTTTCTTGTACCAGGCCAATAAGTCAAGCTTTAAGCAGGTTGCAGTTGAGCTAGTTAGGTGCTACCCTGGATGGGAGCAGCATTATGGTTAATGTTGTTTGTGATCTTTTGTTTGGTGAGTTTCTTTGGGTCCGACCCAGTGGTCCTGTGATATAAAAAAGGGACAGTGGTCTGGAGCGAGTGGAGCCAAGCCAAGTTGGGAGTTGTAGAGAAAGAGTGTAAAGCTAACTTCTGGGAGCTTGTCATGATGTAGGAGGTTATTGGGACCTGAGGTTTGCCTCGAAGACACCAGCCACTGAAAATGGATCTTTTCATACATGGACTTTACCACTACAGGTATGCCAGGGCAGCATATAGCCTGAGTTAGGATTAGAGATGTAGGGTCTAGAACTGTTATTATTATGGACTTTGTATGCTCAGGATCTAGTATAGTTTTGAAACTTTGCCTTCTGCCTGGTCGCAGTTATTCAAAGAATTGTAATGCATGGTTACCAAGGAATCAGCTCTGATGAAGAAGGGATCTCCCTTCGAAACGCATCAGCTTCTTCCTGAGAATCTCCCCTCTTGATGGGATTCACACATGTCTCCTAACCCAGGGACTCGGTTTTGGGATTTGATATGTCTGTTTTATTGCTACTCTTGTGAGTATAATTCCTATATCAATAAATCTACTAATTGCGTACGGAGGTAATGCACAAGGTTGGTGCACTTTGTTCTTTGTTCCTTTCTACAGTTTATATCGAGCTTCCCCAGCTTTGTATTAGAGCTGCACAATATTTGATTGGTCCTGCAGGAACTTCTTCTACATATCATACTTTACATTGGTCCATCGGTCCTCTACTGATCTGGGTCCCTGAGTGCAGGAGGTGTTATCTGTGTTTAATGGAAGCAAAAGAGTTTGTTGAAACCGCTGGACAAGTGGATGTGGGCAAGGCTCAGTGCGTCCCTCCTAATTTCAAATCTACAGTGAGAGTGTACATTATTACAGGGACCTGAGGGTTAACTGAAGGACAGTTATGGTGCAAGTGTGCATGATGTACATCTCTAAGGGTAGAGGTCAGCCTTCAAGTTGAGCTCCCCCCCGCGAGCCTCGGCCTTGTCCCAGGGCATTGATTAAAACAGCACAGAGTAAAGGTACCTCATGTGTAAAGTAGAGATCCTGGTGCCCAATGAGGGGGAACATGGAGTAAGCACACCCACCTACCCCCAACCAGCTTGCAAAGTGGCCTATTCAGCTGCCCTGATGAACAGTGTAGATGTCCCCTCTGAGGAATGCTGATTAGAGGCTCGGACAGCGCGTGAGGCAAAGACTGCTGATAACTGGCATTTCCTTGTTTACATGCAATCAGCTGTGATTGGACACAGCTGATCACATGACAGAGCCAACTTCATTGGCTTTTTACCCTGATCAGTGATCCGCTGTGTCCCAGGGACACGGCGCACCACCGATTGCCACGCCACATCATATGATGTCCTCCCAGAATAAGAGAACTGTCGCCCACCCATCATTTTCTTATATGGCTGACGGGAGGCGGTTAAGCACCAAAAGAAGGTAAAAATAAAAAGTGCTCCCATAATCCCACCCAGGAATTTCTAAGCTTTGTATTCCTTAGTGTTTGTAACCCATTACAAATTGCAGTATTCTTCGCAATACATTGACGCACATTGACGCACATTTATTGCTTCAAATTGAAACAGATTGAATTCTATTCCATGTATTCCTTGCTTTGGTCTTGGCTGAAGCGGCAGTAATAAAGACAAATGTCTCTAGAAGGTTTATAGGAAAGAAAACAGTGGCAACCATTGTTACTCTACTAGAGGAAGCAGCTGATGCCTTATCAATTTCTGCTTTGTTTCCTTTAAGGGAACCCAAAACAAACAAGCTTATTTCTTTTACTTTTATGAGACCCACATATGGTCATATGTAGTTTTATTATATAGCTTTTGTTCTTGAAGATAGAGGATTCTCTGTACTTGTACTGTCCAGTGTACATGAGGCCCAAGGCATCAAAAGCTAAGTACTAGATATTTCGAAATTATCTTTCAGCAAACTTCAATCTAAAAGCTTGGTCAGCACTCATTCAGGTCTGTGTTCCTCAGTCCCATACTGGAGCTGCAGAGTGCTATTGAGGGTAAGTCCTCATGCACACTGGACATTTTGATAATGCTGGTAATGTTAGCTGTGTAAAGTCACGTTAAAAATGTGAGTTTTTCAGCTTTTTTTCATTAGCGTTTAGCGGAATTTTGCCACGTGTAGTGTCTTTTTTCTGCGTCTGTGTTTTTTAGCGTTTTTTTGACCCAAAGAAAAATATTTTTTTTTTGTAAAAGTCAAAAAATGCCGGTTTGCGCTGTTTTGCCATGTTTTTCAGTGTTAGAGCGTTTTTACAGCTAAAAAACTCCTCTAGAAACCCACTAGTTCTGGGGGTTTTTTCAGCCAAAAAATGTTGATTATAGTCTATGTGTGCATGTACACATAGGATAACATGCTGGGGGGTTTACTGGCTGTAGAAAAAAAATGTCAAAAGCCAAAAACAGCAGCTGTAAAAATGTCAAGTATGCATGAGGGCTGAGTGTATCTTCATTGACAACTTCCCTTCCGGCACATGTACAGAAACGGCTGGACAAGAGCAGTGCAGGAGCAGGTGGCTGTTTATAAATGGCCTCCGTATTCACTGCCTGCGCGTGCTCCCTGGGAGCGGCAGGCCCGCAATCCGGTGCCCGCTGTGTCCGATCGTTGTACGGGACCTCTGTGTGAGGTCCCTTTCATGTGATCACTGATTGGCCAGTCAGTGATCACAGGAACAGTAGTAAACAACATGTCACTTCCTGACATCATTGCTTACTATTTTGAAATGTGTGAATGATCACAGAGGTCACATGGTACAAGGCTATTCACAACAGCCTTGTACCATGTGACAAGCTGTGACCAATCACAGCTCTCACAGTATTTCTCAATGGCTGCAAGAATGCAGCCAGGGAGGAGAAATTATTGCTTTTACAGCCTTTCTGGGTGTAAAAGCAATCAGCGTAAAAAAAGAAAAAAAAATCTTCATCACCCCCCACAAGTAGTACAGTGTCACTAAAGGTACCAGGGGCATCTCATAGGGACCCCTACTGACCCCGGGCCCTCGGGCAGTGCCCAGTTTTACAAATGGTCAGTCAGGCCGTGTGTGGGAGGAAACCAGAGTACCCGGAGGAAACCCACACAGGCACAGGGAGAACATGCAAACTCCAGGCAGGTGGTGCCGTGGTTCCAAAGTAAAAAGCATATAGGCACAAGCAGGGCCGAATCTAGCCTGTCTGATGTGGTGGTGCAGAAAAAATGTCAGGGGGGCAGAGAATGGGAGATCAGAAAGGCACTGTACAAGGGGTCAGCAGGGTATAGGATAGGGTCAGCATTATGTAGGGCAGTGTACAGATGGCATTCATTTGTAGGGCAGTGTACAGGAGACAACAGAGCTGAAGACAGGGGTCACTGCTGGCAGGGCAGAGGACAGGGGTCACTACTGGCAGGGCAGAGGACAGGGGTCACTGCTGGCAGGGCAGAGGACAGGGGTCACTGCTGGCAGGGCAGAGGACAGGGGTTACTGTTGGCAGGGCAGAGGACAGGGGTCACTGCTGGCAGGACAGAGGACAGGGGTCACTGTGGGCAGGGCACTCAGAAGAGTTCCTTCTCCCATCCCTGCACTGCACACAGCCTGGGTACAGGCGGAAGAGCTCCTCTTCCAGGGGAGGACAGGGGAGTGATACAGGCAGCCTTCCCCACCCCGCTGGGCCCAAGCTGAGCAGATCATTGATTTAGCTAGGCAGTACATTTACAAAGCTCCAAGGAGAGGACAGCTGTCTGCAGTATGGTTCAGCGGGCAGGTAGAGTGTTCAGGGTGGAGTGGGGGGCAGTTGGCTTTGGGGAGGGAGCACAACTAAAATCTGGGGGGCATAGCCCATTCCAACACCCCCCTAGATCTGGCCACTGTTTCAGGGGTGTGCTTATCTATTAGGACGAATAGTATACTCATGTTTTTGGGGCTTTGGTCATTTTTTGCCAACTCAATAAAATCCTGGGGGGGATTTACTAAAACTGGAGCACTCAGAATCTAGTGCGGTTGTACATGGTAGCCAATCAGCTTTTGACTTGAGCTTGTTTAGTTACATTTTCACAAGAAAACCTGGAAGCTGATTGATTTCTATACAGAAGAAACTGGCAAATGTGAAGGGTGAGGCTGAAATAGTAGTGGTGGGATGAGGTGTATACTGTTCAATTATATGGGGGGGGTTTGCAGAGCTGCACCAGATTTTGCACTCTCCAGTTTTAGTAAATCCCCCCATGTGTGCTTTTACCAGAGTTTAAGAGCAATAGTATTCAGAGGCAGTAAAATGCTCCTCTCCTGAAAGCAGAAAAATCTTGTCCAGGAGAGGAGAATTTTGGCAGAAAAACGCTTGACACAGCAAAACAAATGTAAACACGTCTAAACATGCATTAATGCTAGGCGTGTTTAGCGCTTGAGTGTTAATTAACTTCAATGGCTAGAATAAATTATTATTCCAGCCAACAAAATGAATTAACACCCAAACACTTGACTTGGCTAAACTCTTGACTTGGCTTAATGCAGTATACACATTTACAAGTGTCGAAAGTTTTTTTGCTGCCAGGAGAAAGGTGTCTAGGTAGTTGGTCCAGTGTGCATTAACCCTTAGGGGCACTGTCCCTATAACTTTGGCCAGTCAAAAAGAGAACAACAAAATGCAACCCAAAGTGCTGGAGGATAGGGATGCACCAAAATTTCGGTGGCTGGAATGTTTTGGCCGAAAACACCCCTATTGGCCACTGGCCGTTTTGAAAATAAGCACAAATACAGGTGCTGAAAATAACCCCACCCCTCATTGCCCACCGATGCCACTGCTTGCCATCACCTGCTGCCACTCGGTAGTTCTCAGCCTTACCTGAGAAACCATTGAACAAATACATTGCTGCCCATAGAGATCAGTGAAAGAAAGATGGATTCCACTCATCTCTATGCCCTTTGGGGACTGGAGCGATGTCACTTCCAGTTCCAGCACCTTGCAAACAAGGCCTTTTTTTTTTTAAAGCACTAGATCAACACTTTTTTTCTAATGCTTTACATTGGTGAGGAGAGATGTGGGGTCTTATCGACCCCATATCTCTCCATAAAGAGGACCTGTCACTAATTATTTCTATCACAAGGGATGCATGCATTCCTTGTGATAGGAATAAAAGTGATTACAAAAACATTTTTTAAAGGGGCAGTGTAAAAAAAAAAATTAAATAACTTAAAAAAAAAGTTTAAAGTGCCCCCTTCCTCCCATACTTGCATGTAATAGTGAACGCATACGTAGGCCATGCCCACATATGTAAACAGTGTTCAAACCACACACGTGAGGTATCACCAGGAACCTCAGAGCATAATAATAATTCTAGCACTAGACCTCCTCTGTAACTTTACACTTGGTAACTTGTAGACATTTTCAAAGCGTCACCTATGGAGATTTTTAAGTACTGTAGTTTGACGCCATTCCACGAGCGTGTGCTATTTTAAAACATAACATGTTGGGTATATATTTACTCAGCGTAACATCATCTTTCATATTTTACAAACAAATTGGGGTATATATTGTTTGTTTGTTATATTGTATTGTGTTTGTCCCCTCAGAGGGGACATGTACACTGATCATCAGGGCACTGATGATCAGTGTAGTCCCAGCAGTGCCACCTGTCAGTTTCCATCAATGCCAGCTGTCAGTGCTCATCAATGCCACCTGCCAGTTCCCATCAGTGCCACATCAATGCCACATATCAGTGCCTACCAGTGCACATCAATGCCACATATCAGTGCCCATCTGAGCTGCCTTTCAGTGCCACCTATCAGTGCCAATCAGTGCCACCTATCAATGCCAGTCAGTGCCACCTATCAGTGCCCCCAATCAGTGCCATCTATCAGTGCCAGTCAGGGCCCCCTAGAATGTGCCACCTATCAGTGCACATCAGTGCCCGTTAGTGCCACCTAACAGTGCCAGTCAGTGCCACCTAACAGTGCCAGTCAGTTCCGCCTATCAGTGCCAGTCAGTGCCGCCTATCAGTGCCACCTATCAGTGCCATATATGAGTGCTGCCTGTCAATGCCCTTCAGTGCCACCTACCAGTGTCTCCTCATCAGTGCCCATCAATGCCACCTATCAGTGCCCATTAGTGCAGCCTATCAGTGCCCATTAGTGCAGCCTCATTAGCACACATCAGTGAAGGAGAAAAATCACTTATTTACAAAATTTTATAACAAAAACTAAGAAAAAAATGTTTTTGTTTTTTCTAAATTTTCAGTTGTTTTTGGTTTGTTTAGCAAAAAATAAAAACTCAGAGGTGATTAAATAACACCAAAAGAAAGCTCTATCTGTCTCAAAAGAATGTCACAAATTTCATATGGGTACTGTGTTGCATGACTGCGCAATTGTCATTCACAGTGTGACAGCGCTGAAAGCTGAAAATTGTCCTGGGCAGGAAGGGGGTATAAGTGTCCTGTAGGTAAGTGGTTAAGGAAAAATACTGAAATATAGGCACTAGATGGAGCTACCAATCAAAGGAAATCAACACATTGAGCAAAATACAGTCAGAATTTGTGACAGCTGGGTGAAGGCTTGTGACATTCACTTGTCAAATGTATTATTAATAGACCCCTAAAGAGGTATTACACCCAGAAACCAAAGTGTATTATATTGCAGCTTACCAACAAGAGTGCTGGAAAGGTGGTGTCTGCACTTGTTTTATTGTTTTTAGGCTCTTTCACCTATTGATTTGGTCAGTAGGTCTGTTATTTTTCAGCTTCCTTTAGCAGACCAAGCTGTTCGGCAAAAGTGTCAATTAGAGTGTTGAGACAAACCATTTACCACTCACAGATGTGCTTACAATGATAAGGTTTTATTCTTTCATGTAAAATCTTTATCCCAAAAGGAAGAAAAACTGTTTTCTGCACCTGCTTAAAAAGTGTTAGTTGGAATCTGGCTTTAATTTATTATTAAAGTCCATCTAAATCTCCTAGGACGCCATGCTCACAATACATGTTTGATCACTTGTATGTGTACACAATGTCTCTTTTCGTTCTGCTCTGTAAAATCTGATTCAAAACGCAATAAAGACAAATTTGCCTTTAAATCTCCTAGGACATCTAACACTACCCTCTCCCCAGATTGAGAATACTACTGTCCAAAGGTGTTTCTATTGAGAGTGGAGACCCCCTAAGACAGGAGGTGTATTACTGGCTGGATCACCAGGTGAAAATAAAGCAAAAAAGCCTAAAAAAAAGAAAATGAAAGCAGCCATCACATTTAAGGATTGGTAAATTGGAAAATATTAATTTTTTTTTTGTTTTTAAGTTTAATACTGCTTTCCCAAGCAATAGTAGTAGAAAGCTGGTGACCACTTGTTTCCTTGTTTCAGGTTATATAGCTGCGGGTTACTTTGAAGTCCACCAAAATTCACTGCACCTCAGCTGAAACTGATCTTGTTCAAATATTTTATTGAAGAAAAAGAAGAAAGTGCAACATCAGTTCAATACAGGTTTAAAGAATGACGTGAACAGGAAACAAAAGGCAACTGGGTCATAGATGGTCATATGAGTAGATGGCCGATAAATTGAGACTCTGTAGAGGATCCATTGATATGGACTATACCAGGGGTAGGCAACCTCCGGCTCTCCAGTTGTTGCAGGACTACAAGTTCCATCATTCCTCTGCAAGTCATAGCTGTATCTGTCAATTTTGTAATGTTGCAATGCCTCATGGGAAATGCAGTTCCACAACAGCTAGAGAGCCGCAGGTTGCCTACCCCTGGACTATACATATAACAGGAGTAGAGGTTTATTAATATCTATACAAAGAGTGCACAGGAGTAAATTAACAGCAAATAAAGCATGGTAATAGGTAGAGTGGGTTTAGGGGCGGACTGGGGTCAGTAGGGGGCCTGGGGTCAGTAGGGGGCCCCATGAGATGCCCCTGGTACCTTTTTCATAGGCTTTTTTGAGTTTGGGCAAGGACACAGGGGCCCCATGATCCCCTATTGCCCGGGGGCCCCATGAGTTGTCAGTCCACCCCTGAGTGGGTTAGATGACGATTAGTAGACATCACCATAAAGGTAGTTTTTATTGGTAAAGTAGGTATGCATTAGGCAATTGAAGAAGGGACGGCCCAGAGAAGTAAATAAATGCTCCCGTGCGAAGGGGGAATAGTTAAGGGATTCCAAATACATTGCTCCTGTGTAGATAGTGTTGCAAAACCCACTAGGAAATAACACCTTCAAAATAGAGAGAAGGTGGGCTGAAGGAAAAAAATAAATAGAATAAGGAAATAGAGTAATAGAGAGAAAAGAAAGTGGTGTGGGGGAATCCCCCGGTACCACTGGGGAAGATGGAGTTGACATATATTGCAAATAGCACTGTCTAGAGTCATCATTTAGAGATTCATCAAAGTTCGGTTAGAAAAAATTTGTCACCCATGGTGTCCAGAGTGCTTTGAATTTGGCTACCCTATCCAGAATGGTCGCTTCTATTTTTGCAAGTATCATAGCTTGCATTGAAATTGAATTTTTATAACAAGCATATGCATTGGTTCATTTATATGCTGTTGGATTTACAGTTACACCACATCGCATACAAAGCTTTACAATTTCAAGTTTTAGTGTGTAAACTCACACATGCACAGATGTTGCAATAATATTTATTGCACATTACCGCACTTGATTCACAAACCGACAAGTAGGAAAATTCAACAAACATACGGAAGAAAATCTGCCATGGAAGAAACATTTAGGCTGCCATTAGTGAGCTCTTCTTCTAAAGTGCATGTTCACATCTGTGTGCTGTTTTAGGTGTGTTGAATTTTAGGTACTTTGTACATGTATTTTTGCTGCATTCCCATCAAACTGGATTTTGATTAAAGTGCAAAGATGCAGCAAGCACAACGTTTTTCTAATGTACGGCACCTAAAAAACACAGAACGTACACAGGTGTGAATGAGGCCAAATATGGCAATTACCTGGCTGTTGTGCTGGTACCCTTGTTTTAATTTTAACCCCTTGACGACGAGCGCACACAAATGTGAGGCCTCTCAAAGTCTGAGCCTTGACGCTGAGCGGCCGCACGTTTGCGTGCAATTAAGAAAAACATATGCTGAGAGCATGCGCCTTGTGCACTCCCAACACACATGTCCAGTACTCTTGGAAAGGTCCCGATCTCCTCTTTCGATTGGGACCTTTCCCGATCATGTGACTGCAGTGACAGCGAATTACGGCAATCACATGACCCTAAAACCCCGCCCCGCCTCCCGGCTTCTGAATCCCTTAAAGGGCTGGGAGGCACCGGCGCCAAGGGGTTAAGAGATACTGACCAGTAATGTGTGTGTAAGCAGGTGCAGGTGGCTAATCTGCCACTAGGTGGCTCTGTCCCAGAATAGTGTGTAGTGACAGAGAATAGTGTAAACCACAGCACCACCTGCCTGGAGTTTGCATGTTCTCCCTGTGCCTGCGTGGGTTTCCTCACACCAGGACACCAGGGGTGGACTGACCATTTGGAAACTCGGGTACTGCCTGAGGGCCCGAGGTCAGTAGGGGGCCCCATGAGATGCCCCTGGTACCTTTTTCATAGGACTTTTTGAGTTTGGGCAAGGACACAGGCCCCATGGTCCCCTATTGCCCGGGGGTCCCATGAGTTGTCAGTCCGCCCCTGCCTCACACACTCCAAAGACGTGCTGGTAGGTTAATTGGATCCTGTCTAAATTGGCCCTGGTATGTGTATGTAAACACACATATAAAAGAAAAAATACACAACAAACACTAAAGAAAATGGTGAAACAATGCACATGCATCCCTTTATTAAGGGCAAAAGTGACATAAATCACAAATGGAAAGAGTGATAAATATATGGCATAAAATATGCCTGCAAAAGTGCCGTGAAAAAAGGACCCACAACTAGTGTGAATAGTACCTATAGTGATATACGGTGAGACTGTCAGGATACAAACCCGACTCAAGACAAGACTTTAGGACCACACAAAGTCCTTCCACATAAATGTGTTTCAAAAATGTGATTAGTGACCAAAATAAACAAATATAAATAATGTGCTTCAGCCCCTAATTGGGACTTATTTGTGCTAATACAAACACATCAAAAAGTGACACAAAGTGAATAACACAATGTGCTACAAAAAATATATAAAATACCCTACTAAGCCACAAAATTCCACAAAATATGTGCCGCCAAAAATAACAACAGTTAACAGAAAATGTCCCAAAGTGAAATCTTCAAACAGCTGAATAAAGTGAAAAATTCCAATGGAAAAAAATGGTGATGCAGGTGTAGTTAAATGGGCTGCATGCTGCTTTCACATCTGACTGCTGCGGATCGTCCACTTTATGTGATTGACAGTACTGTCAAGTCACCCCAAATAGTATGTCTATGTAATGTGACTGTAAATTCCATGGTGAAGTAATATAAGTAAAGTGCGGCAACTCTATCTTTTTGTGTGGACATTCTTTTCTTCGGGATATAAAAGCTAATGGCCAGAAATACAGGGTCAGGACAAGGGGTGGGTACTAATGACCCTGGGAAGGAGACAGTGTAAGGGAACATGGCTTAATAGAAATATGCTGTGTGCTGCTTTCACATCTGACTGCTGCAGATCATCCACTATATGTGATTGACAGCACTGTCAAGTCACCCCTAAATAGTATATCTATGTGATGTGACTGTAAATGCCATGTTGAAGTAATATAAGTGAAGTGCAGTAACTCTATCTTTTTGTGTGAACAATCTTCTTGCACCCTTGGCTTTCTTTCCAATCCAGTCGACTAGCTAGTCTTAGTATCAGACTAACAAAATAAAATATGCGTATTTGTTCCAGGGAAGCATCTTTGAGACAGAAGCCAGCGAGACATTATAACAGTCAGGTAACCTGCATTTCAAAAAGAGATCTGCAATAGCATCCCATTATTTCTGCCATGACAGGTTAAATTATATTGTAATTTATACAATTCTGTACCTACATGAAAGGAAATTCAATACTCCCATGGTCTATGAAACATGACAGTAAGACATGCCATAATTGTCCGCCTTGTGTTATTAATCATGTCTGAGCATCCATTGTAAATATTTCAGGAGTAATTACTAGTTTTATAAAAATGATATATATGCAATTATTTTGAAACATGATTGTTAGGGCTTATTCACGTAAGGAAAATACAAAAAGGAAGAAAAGTGTAATGTGAGGATTGGTGAGTGCATTGCAGCCTCTTTTCACCTCTACAGTAAAAAAGGATGCTCTGCCATACAGTTGTGTCCTACTAAAGTACATGGAAGTGCTGATCTGTATTCATTTACTTGACAGCTGCCCTGACTATAAAAGGACGCCAGAATACCTTCCATTAAGAGCTACATCTCATCGCCTACAAAGTCACCAGAGTGACTGTCCCCTTCAGGTTATATATATTTACAAGAAAGGGGGTGGCACATTACAGTTAAAAGCCAAGAAAACATTGACGGCTGAGTAAACATTAAGTTCAGGTTCACTGAATTTTAACAGGATTCACTGAACCCTCTGCAAATCAAACACAGACAGATTTGTTCATTCCTAATCACAATAGCAGCAGAATATTAAAAATAGCTTTATTGACATAAGAAAAGCCATGTGATATCTTTCACGTGACTTTTATATCACCACACCATTTATGACATAGAAGGGGAGAATTATTAATCACTTGCACAGTGCCCTATAGTAGAAATACTCCTACAGGGCGGCATGGGTGCGCAAAATCACGTATATATACACATGATTTTGCAGTTCTGGGTAGGGGGTGCGTGCGTGCCACGCGTGTACCCTACCTGCGCTGCCATTTGTGGCCTCGGCTGTCAATCACCGGGTCCTAGCCGTTGATCAAAAAAAGGAGGGATGTGAAAAGGGATTCACAAGAAAAGCGGTTACATCATAAACAGAAAGCAATACTATAGTATCACTTTCTGTTCATGATTTAACCACTTTTCTTGTGAATCCCTTTTCACATCCCCCCTTTTTTTGATGTACGGTTTTTGGTTACTTGGCAGGTGATATACGTTCAGCGATAAGCTAAACTTATGGTGCCTCTTCTTTTTTGTTACTGGCCTAGTCGGTGATCCCCACCAGCAGGGACACTGATAAGGGAGTTTCATTTGGGTGCAGCATTGCATGACCGCGCAATTGTCAGTTAAAGTAATGCAGCACCGCAAAAAATGGCCTGGTCAGGAAGGGGGATAAATCCTCTGGAGGGCAAGCGGTTAAATCTGGTGCACTCAGAATTATGGTAGCCAATATGCTTCTAACTTTAGCTTACTCAATTAACATTTGACAATAAAACCTGGAAGCTGATTGGTTAAAATGCAGAGCTGCACCAGATGTTGCATGCTCCAGTTTTAGTAAATCTCCCCCAACGATCACACATCACACGTTTACTACAACAAGAAGAGGGAGACCCACTGTAATCCAAGTACTCCAGCTGGAAATGTAACTCCCATTGCAGAATGTTCGATGCTTAATGCAATGCTTCACACTGCACATATAAACCCAAAGAAAGAATGCATTCATAGAATGCATGAAGGTAAAAAACCTTGAGCCTTTACATCCAATATAAATCCATAGGTAATGGTGCTTGGAAGGTTAAACAACAGATAGAAGAATCCTCCACTGTCACCCCAGTAATACAACCTCTTACCAATAGGATCTGACCACCTTAAAAATGGTCAAATAGCGCAATTTTAAGCAGCCACCCTGCTGGTTTGAAACTTATGATAAGCTGGTTTTTATTCTGATTGATGTAAGTGCAATATTTTTAATAAATTGATGTTTGCGGTTTTACTACACTATGAGATGGCTTTGCTTTCTCTTTAATGTATGTCATCTTGAGAAGAGATCTGGTCTATTAAATATTGGATTCGGATGGAGAGTACATTCACAACGAATTGACTGATGACTCTTATCTGGAGGCTTAAAACTGTGCTATTTGACCATTTTTAAGGTCGTCAGATCCTTCTGGTAAGAGACTGCATTATTGGGGCGACGGTGGAGGATTCTTCCATCTGTTTTTTCACCTTACAATCACCATTACCTATGGACTTAAAGCGGAGTTTCAGCCCCCGGGCCCACCCCCCTAAAAAAATTACAAATACTGTAGCTGCTGACTTTTAATATTAGGCCACTTACCTGGCCAGGTTTCCAGCAGTGTCCTCACCTCGACCCAATTCTTCAATAGGCTGTCGGATACTGGGGCCACCATCTCAACTAAGGGAAACTGGCAGTGAAGACTTGTGGCTTCACCAAAGGTTTCCAACTGCGCATGCGCAAAGCACGATGTACTTTGTGAATGGCTGCAGTCCTCTGGGACCTCAAAAGTGTACCAGAAAGCTGCGGGGGGGAGGGGGGGACTTCCTGCCCAGTTTTCCACAAGTAGGAGCGGGTACCTCTCAAAACCAGGTACCAGCTTACCCCTCCACCCTAAAAAGTGCCAAATATGGCAAGGGGGGGAGGAAGCAGAAAAGTGGAGCTTCCACTTTTGGGTGGAACTCCGCTTTAGGAGCAATTGCATGGACACTATATTGCCAAAAAGTATTTGGACACCCCTCCAAATCACTGGATTCAGGTGTTCCAATCACCTCCATGGCCACAGGTGTATAAAATTAAGCACCTAGGCATGCAGATGTCTTCTACAGACATTTGTGAAAGAATGGGTTGCTCTCAGGAGCTCAGTGAATCCAAGCGTGGTACCATGATAGGTTGCCACCTGTGCAATAAGTCCACCCGTTAAATTTCCTTGCTACTAAATATTCCTATTTCAACTGTTAGTGGTATTATAACAAAGTGGAAGCAACTGGGAACAACAGCAACTCAGCATGACAGAGCTAGGTCAGCGCATGCTGAAGCGCACAGTACGTAGAAGTCACCAACTGTCTGCAGAGTCAATAGCTAAAGACCTACAAACTTTGTGTGGCCTTCAGATTAGCAGAACAGTGTGCAGAGAGCTTCATGGAATGGGTTTCCATGGCCGAGCAGCTGCATCCAATCCTTACATCACCAAGTGCATATGCAAAGCACCGGATGCAGTGATGTCATGCATGCCACCACTGGCAGTGGAGACGTGTTCTCAGGAGTGACCAATCACACTTCTCTGTCTGGCAATCCGATGGACGTGTCTGGATTTGGTGGTTGCCAGGAAAATGGTACTTGCTTGACTACATTGTGCCAAGTGGAAAGTTTGGTGGAGGGGGCATTATGGTGTGCGGTTGTTTTTCAGGGTTTGGGCTTGACCCCTTAGTTCCAGTGAAGGGAACTCTTAAGGTGTCAACATACCAAGACATGGATGAGCAAGTTTGGGGTGGAGGAACTTGAGTGACCTGCACAAAATCCTGACTTCAACCTGATAGAGCACCTTTGTAATGAATTAGAGCGGAGACTACGAGTCAGGTCTTCTTGTCCGAAATCAGTACCTGACCTCACAAATGTGCTTCTGGAAGAATGGTCAAACATTCCCATAGACACACCTTGTGTACAGCCTTCTCAGAAGAGTTAAAGCTGTTATAGCTGCAAAGAGTGGGCCAACTCAATATTGAACCCCTACGGACTAAGCCTAGGATGCCATTAAAGTTCATGTGCGTTAAAGGCAGGCATCCCAATACTTTTGCCAACATAGTGTATGTTATTGATCTATCCCTTTGTGTTTTCACCAGCTTATGCTTATGTTGTATACACTTTTTCACATTTTTGTGGTGGGGCTAATTGTATTAATGTATAGCGCTGCAGTTATTATCAGGGTTTTTTTTTTTTAACGGGAACGTAGGGGAACGCAGTTCTGGCACCTCCAGCACTGGGTGCTGGGGTGTGCTAGAGGGTCTATTAATGCTTGCTGCTAGGGGATCTATTGTTGCTGGAGGAGATCTATTTTTGAATGGGGGGTCTATATTAATTCTGGTAGGTGATCTGTTGTTTCTAGGGGGTCTTATTTTTCTGGAGGGTCATTTGTTGCTGGGGGGTCTAGTGTTGAGGGAGGGGGTCTATTATTGCTGGCTGCTGGAGGGTTTAGAGATTTGATATTGCTGCCAGGGGTCTATTGTTGCTGTAGGGATCTATTGCTGTTGGGGGGGTTTATTGTTGCTGGCGGTGTATTGTTGCTGGCTGCAGGGGATCTATTTTACTGCTTTGTCTTTCCAAATCACTTAGCACAACACTATGATACTTGGTTCTGTATTATCTAAAAGGGGTGGTACTGGGAGGTGGAACCAAGTGACGATGCTCAAAGGTCGGTAGGGGGTGGGGACAGGGGTGACTCAGAAGGAGGGAGTTCCTGCATCTATTCTCTGAGAAAAAAAGCCCTGCTTATTGTTATATATTTTTAGTCCTCGTGCATACTGGATGTTTTTACAGCAGCTGTTTTTGGATTTTGGTGATTTTTTTCTAAAGCCAGTAAACTCCCCAGCATGTTATCGTATGTGTCCAAGCACACATAGACTTTAATCAGCATTTTTTGGCAGGGGTGTTTTTTTGCTGCAAAAAAACCCCCAGAACTAGTAGGTTTCTAGAGGAGTTTTTTAAGGCTCCAATGCACACTGGGAGTTTTAATAATGCTCATAGAGTTAGCTGTGCAAGTTTTTCATTTTTGCATCAGCGTTTAGCTGTGTTTTTCCGCGTTTGTGGTTTTTAGCATTTTTAAGCATTTTTTACACTCACACAAAAAATTTGCTCAAAAAAGCCCAAAAGTGCATGGACACATAGAATAACATGCTGGGGAGTTTACTGGCTGTAGAAAAAAATGCCAAAAGCCAAAAACAGGAGCTGTAAAAATGTCCAGTGTGCATGAGGACCTAAGCTATAAAAATGCTCTAACACTGAAAAACATGGTAAAACGCGGTAAAATGCGGTAAAATGCGGTAAAACACAGCAAACCAGCATTTTTGTCCTTTTTTGAGCAAATTTTTTGTGTATGTGTAAAAAAATGCTAAAAAATGCTGAACACCACAAATGCGGAAAAACACAGCTAAACGTTGATGTACAAACACTGAAAAACTCACGTTTTTAACATAACTTTACACAGCTAATGCTCAATGGTGTATCTATGTTTTGTGATGCCCTAGGCAACACAAAAATAGGCTGCCCCAACCTTTCCCGCTGAGAGAGCCTGACACCGACCAAAACATCCCCCCTCCCACTGTGGAGAGAGCTTAACACCGACCAATACCCCCCCCCCCCCCAAAGGAGAGAGCCTGACACTGACCAACACATCCCCCCTCCCACTGTGCAGCGACCAATACCGACCAATAACCTCCCCCCCAAAGGAGAGAGCCTGACACCAGCATACACCACCTGCCCACCCCCACCCCCCCCCTGGCCAAGAGAGCCTTCCACTACCACCGCCTCCCCCATACACTTGCCACCACCCCCCTCCCATCTCTGGCAAGAGAGAGAAATTCACAGGCACTCACATTCACAGCTCTGGATATCCCTGGGAATGAGAGTGGGGCTCTGCACACACCGTCAAGCAGCCCACAGGCTCTCTTGGATCCCACCTGGTCCCCATGCAGCGTGTGTTCATTCTTCTAAAGGGCAGTGCAGCCCCCCTGAAAAATGTCGCCCTAGGCAAAAGCCTTGTTTGCATTGTGGTAAATACGCCCCTGTTAACGCTACCAGCATTATTAAAACGCCCAGTGTGCATGGTGCCTAAGAAACTCCTCTAGAAACCCACTGGTTCTGGGCCAAAAAACGCTGATAAAGGCTATGTGTGCATGGACACATAGGATAACATACTGGGGAGTTTACTGGCTGTACAAAAAACCGCCAAAAACCAAAAACAGCAGCTGGAAAAACATCCAGTGTGCATTTGGATTTAGCCATAAAACCGCTCTAATGCTGAATAACATGGTAAAAAGCGGTAAAAAGCAGTAAAATGTGGTAAAACGCGGCAAACCGGCATTTTTTCACATTTTTTTAATCAAATTTTGTGTGTGTGTGTGTAAAAAAATGCCAAAAACCACAAACGCAGAAAAACATGGCTAAACACTGATGCAAAAACACTAAAAAAAGCTGAAAAACTAATGTTTTTAACGCAACTTTACACAGCTAACGCTACTAGCTGATTAAAGCCTATGTATGCATGGGCACATAGGCTAACATGCTGGTGAGTTTACTGGCTGTAGAAAAAAATGCCAAAAGCCAAAAACAGCAGCTGGGATAACATCCAGTGTGCATGCAGATTTAGCCATAAATATGCTCTAACACTGAAAACCATGGTAAAGAGCGGTAAAATGTGGTAAAAAGCGGCAAACCGGCATTTTTTCCATTTTTTTTAGCAAATTTTGTGTGTGTGTATAAAAATGCTAAAAACTACTAAAAATAACAAACGCGGAAAAACATGGCTAAACACTGATGCAAAAACACAAAAAAAAGCTGAAAAACTCACGTTTTTAATGCAACTTTACACAGCTAACGCTACTAGCGTTATTAAAACACCTAGCGTGCATAGAGCCTAAAATACTTCTCTAGAAACCCACTAGTTCTGAGGTTTTTTCCAGCCAAAAAAACACTGACTACAGTCTATGAGTGCATGGACACATAGGATAACATGCTGGTGATTTTATTGGCTGTAGAAAAAAATGCCAAAAGCCAAAAACAGCAGCTGGAAAAACATCCAGTATGCATGCGAATTTAGCCATAAAAGCGTTCTAACGCTGTAAAATGTGGTAACACGTGGTAAAATCTGGCAAAGCATAATTTTTTGGTTTTTCTTGTGAGTGTAAGACAATGTTAAAAAATGCAAACGTGGAAAAAAATGTGGCTAAACGCTGATGCAAAAATGCTAAAAAACGCTGAAAAACTCATGTTTTTAACCTCCCTGGAGGTATTCCCGAGTGTAGCTCGGGGTAAAGTTTCAGTACCACAAGCGGTAACCCCGAGCTACACTTGGGAATACACTGCAGCATTACTCCGGGATCTCTTCTGCATTTACCTTGTCCTTTGCTCCCGCGATGTCCCCCCTGCAGCGTCCCCGGCAATGTCCTCTGGCCGATGGCGGCATCTGTCTTCTGGGTTCCGTTCCCTGCGACGTCAGGACGTACGGGGACGGCACTGGCGGGAAATTTGAAAATTTTAAAGGTGACATTCACTAAATTCACTAAAATCACATAGTAAAACATTACTGTATCAAACCATTTCACATACATGTTGTCCCGAGTGCTTTGTCCTGTGCCCTGCCTACATTTTTACTGTTCTTTCTGCCTGGAAACTGAGAAAAGTCCATGGCGTCCAAAAAGCGTCCCTTTCGGTCAAAAGTGGTTTTAGACCAGCTAGAGAACAGTGATAGTAAATTAGAACCACTTGCAGAATTGAGTAATAATGATTCGTGGGGAAATTCGTCATCAGACACTGAAAACGATTTTGCGGCTTTGCTCAGTGATGTGCGAACTTGGTGCTATATTTCAAATTTCAGTGTTTTTGGTTTGATTATATTATTGAATTAAATGTATTATTACTATATTATTATTTTTTATGATTATTTATTAAATTATAATTTATGATTTCGTGTTTCAAATTTTAACATACCCGGAATGTTTACTAGACTTTTGTTCGGACAGATTTCAGTGAGTTATTCTTAAACATTACAGGCCTAGAATAAAAAAATGACATATTTCCATGCAAAAAAATGTACCGCTTTGAGCACAGAAATATGGACATAATCAGACCGCTAGAGAGGTTAAATAACCCATTTCTGTTTTCATTATATAACTTATTTTAGACCTAATGATCTACTCAATAGGTCCCTATGCTTCACTATGCAATGACTGCTGGGAGGGTCTGAAAATATCATCAGACTTGCAGCAGCTTCTAGTGCACTATGTGAGAAGCTCACAGTGTGCAGTGAAATCAGAGGTTAATGTGACTTTACACAGCATTATTAAAAATGCCCAGTGTGCACGGAGCCTTATGATGGGCCTGGCCTGCTTAAAATGCTAGCTGCTTTTTTTCTTCTTTTTTAATGATTTTTTAGAGCTGGAGCGCAAGTGATCTGTTTGTGTTTTGTATGTTCTATTTTGTATGTGTTCTGATGGGATACAAAGTAACCAGCAGATGACAGGCAGCATGCTCAGTCCACATTCCAGGCACAGCACCACCTAGGTGCCAGCAGGGACAGATCAGGAGCCTGCACGTCTGCGGAGAAGCGGGGATGCCGTATTTCTCATAAAGCCGGCTCAGCACAGAACAGTGACCCGGTCCGGAGAGCCTTCATTGGGCAGAGTGGGAGCGGCGCAGCACACACACACACTCTCACACACACATATACAATTACCGGCTGTCATCTACAAGCAGCGCTCCGCATCTTCCAGTAGCCAAGCCCGCAGGAGTCTACTGCAACCCACCACCATCCAGGCAGCTGCAATCACCGGAGCCTTTGACATCTCATCCCTGCCATAGCTCAGCAATCCCTGGCAGTACCCTGTCCTCGCTGCCCTCCAGCTAAACTGGCACACAGGTATCATTTTACCATGTACCCCTTGTATTAGGAAGGGTGTGGGCTGAGCATCCTCCCTCCATCCCAAGGGGCATACACTGCGGGTGTTCTTGGATCAGGAGTTTGGAAGCAGAGAGGTGGCAATCACCAATGCCATGAAAGAAAATTCTGCTGTGCTCTACTATAGCTCACTGTATTCCAGATGCATGCTCATAGTATTGCTGCTTGGAGGTCAGGCAGTATGTCCTAGTTTTTAAGTTACTTTCATTCTGGCAGCATGTTTCTGTTGGCAGTGGAATTATTTGGTGCACTTGGATAGAAATGGGCTTTATGGATGAGCCAGAGGGAATGGTCCAAGGAGAAGGAAGGATGAAACAGATGCAAGCCTAGTTATTTTAATGGTAAAAATAGCCTCTCTCTTAAAATGGGTTTGTATATTGATCTAGTAAAGTCGTGGAAAATCATGATTCTACTGCCCATGTATTATCAAACCATCGGTCCTTATTAAGCTGAATAAGTAGCATTAAATGGAATCAGTGCCATAGACAGTTATAAATACCTGGAGTATGGCAGGTATCAAGTATGCCACCCTTGGCAGAGCAATGGTAAGTGAAAACAGTTGATGGATATAGTGAAACATTTTTACAGTCAGTTTTGCATGCATGAACATAATAATTGAATGAATTTTAGTAAATATTTAATTAGACGGAATATATTAATTATACAAAAAGCTAATTGGGCTTTAATATTCTGGATTCATAATCATCTGCTTAAACATAGCCTTTAGTGACCAAGGTGAAGAGTTGAGGTTTCCATGAGCTGCATACTGTTAATTGAATAAACTGAAAATAATAATTAGATTGAAAGCTAGTTAGGCTTTACTGTAATGTTTTTGGTGTAAGCTATTTGTTGTAACATAGTCCTTGGTGGTCAACGTGAAGCGTCATCAAGGTTCCCATTGATGGTGTACTGTTGATTGATTGAATAAAATGCAAATAATAATTAGATGAAATGCTAATTGAGCTTTACTTCACTGTTTTAGGTTTAAATTATATGTTGTAGTATAGCCCTTGGTGGTCAATGTAAAGAGTCATCGTGGTTCCCATTGGTGGCGTACTGTTGATTTACAAAAATGAAAATAATAATTAAATAAAAAGCTAATTGAGATTAACTTTACTCTTTTAGGTTTAAACTATATGTTGTACCTTAGCCTTTGGTGGTCAATGTAAAGAGTCATCGAGGTTCACATTGGTGGTGCACTGTTGATTGATTGATTGAATAAAATGAAAATAATAATTTGATAAAAAGCTAATTGAGCTTTACTTCACTGTTTTAGGTTTAAACTATATGTTGTAAACTAATGTTGATTGACTGAAATGAAAATAATAATTAATTAAAAAGCTAATTGAGCTATACTTTACTGTTTTATGTTTAAACTAAATGTTGTATTATAGCCCTTGGTGGTCAATGTAAAGAGTCATCGAGGTTCCCATTGGTGTTGTACTGTTGATTGATTGAATAAATTAAAAAAAATTATTAGATAAAACGCTAATTGAGCTTTACTGTTTTAGGTTTAAACTATATGTTGTACCATAGCCATTGGTGGTCAACGTGTAGAGTCATCAAGGTTCCCAATGATGGAGTACTGTTGATTGATTAAAATGAAAATAGTAATTAGATAAAAAGCTAATTGGGCTTTACCTTACTATTTTGGTTTCAAAACTATATGTTGTAACTTGAACTTTGATGGTCAACGTAAAGAGCCATAGAGGATATCATTGATGGTGTACTGTTGATTGATTAAAATGAATACATGACTTAGATAAGAAAAAAAACAAATTGGGCTTTACTTTATTACTTTTGGGCCAAGAATTCTGGGATTCAGAGGGGAGCTCAAGGGCACCGCATCCCAAATGGCAACAAAAATGCAGGAAAAGGGAGAAGGGGATACAAAGAAAGATAAAGGGGAGGAGAATGAACTCCTCACTAATGAAAAGAAAGTGGGCGGAACTTTAAGGGTGACAAAGGAGTTTATTCTCCTCCACTTTATCTTTTTTTTGTATCCCCTCCTCCCTTTTCCTGCATTTTTATTACTTTTGGTTTATAACTATCTGTGGCAATATATTCTTTGGTGGTCATTGTGAAGGGTCACAGAAGTATCTGTTGATGGTGTACTGCTGATTGATTAAAATGAAAAAAAAAATGTATTAGAAGGCTAATTGGGCTTTACGTCAGTATTTTAGGTTCAAAACTTTCATAATGTGTCCTTGGTGGCCGTTGTGAAGAATAATTGAGCTTCCCATTGATGTGCTATTGTTGATTGATAAAAAAATTAAACTATTATTTAGAAAAAAAGCTGATTGGGCTTTATGTCACTATTGTAGGCTTAGAACTACCTGTTGTAACATAGCCTTTGGTGGTCCATATGAAGACTGAGGCTTACATTGATGGTGTTGTGATGATTGTTTAAAATAAAAATATGAATCAGATAAAAGGCTAATTGGGATTTGCTTAAGTGTTTTAGGTTCATAACTGTCTGCTGTAACATAAACTTTGGTGGACAATGTGAAGAACCATTGAGGTTCCCATTGGTGGTGTAATGTTGATTGATTACAATGACCTTAGGACATAGACTTGCATTTGTTATATTCACCTGTTCCTTGACTGACTGCAAATTCATAAACAGATCTAGTTGTTTGAAGTACTCTACAAAATAAGGCTCTCACCTTAACAAGCATCCTTTGTCAAGGGCATCTATTTTACTTTCTTAAACATAATCACTGTTGACAGTGAAGTGCAAATATTTTTTTGCTTTCTTTTTTTCTCCTTACCAGTTAAAAACTCCAAGAATAAAAATGAAACAGAGTGCAAGACATTGATATGTCCTTCATGCGGAGAGCACCTTGTAGGTGGTAGACTCTTGTGGTGGCCGACTTGTCTCACTGTTGTGTGTTACATTCAAGTGTTACCTGTCACTGCTGCAATGTGCACAATATATACAGTATGAGAGGGCATTGCTTGGGTAATTATTTTTTCATGTTTCTGTATTCTCAGTTGTGCAGTAAGATTATGATGGCATAAATACTTTTGAGTAAGGGAGGCATAATATAATGTACATTTGCAGAGAAAGCCATATTTTTTAGGAGCCAGTGAGAGCACATAACCACTAAAGTGGAACTAAAGTTAAAAAAGAATTGCAAACAGACAGGCTATTTATTGCAGAAGAGATGGCAATGTCTCTTCTGCAATAAAGCATACTTACCTGTCTGATAGGAATCTCCTGCAAAATGTACACTGAGCTGCGCATGCGTCACTCAGTTTACATTTCCGGCAAAGTGCCCATGTGGAAGTGAAATCATCCCATGCTAATCAAGATCGGCACCCAGAAGAAAACAGTGAGAAGATGCCGGCCCTGGTGAGAAATTTTATGGGCGTTGGAACAATGGAACAGAGGTACGTATTTTTGACTTTAGGTCCTACAGTGACCTCATTCAAGACCAGGGCATTTTTTTGCTATTCAGCACTGTGCTACTTTAACTGGCAATTGTGCGGTCATGCAACACTGTACCAACATAAAATTTCTATAAATTTTTTTCCCTCAAATTGAGCTTTCTTTTGCTGGTATTTGATCTCCGCTGGGTTTTTTATTTTCTTGCTTTATAATGGAAAAAATACTGAAAATTTTGAAAAAAACGCCTTTTCTGTCTGTTATTAAATTTTGCAAAGAAATCTTTTTTAGTAAATGTAGACCAAACTGTAGTCTGCTACATTTCTGTGGTAAAAATAACCCAAATCAGTGTATAATTTTACGTCTGTGTGAAAGTTATAGATTCCACAAACTATGGTAAATATTTTTGAAAGTTGATCAGTCCTGATGTAGTGACGGCCTTAAATGCCAGGACAGTACAAATACCTCCCAAATGACCCCTTTTTAAAAATGGTAGTCAGCCCAAGGTATTTAGTAAGAGGCGTGGGAAGTTTTTCGCACTTGTAATTTTTGTTGTAAAAATTTTGTGGAAAATGAAGTAATTAAATAAAATGCTTTTTTCACATTTTTTTAAAATCCTGTCACCAGTGCAGTAAAGCTTCATCATATGATGGGTGTAGCAGTGATCAGGGATACTTACTGGTGACAGTATGTTAAATTGTTTTTTAATAATTTTATATTCAATTTGTAAACATTTTTTGTATTGCTCATAGCCATCACAACAGTGTGTATAATAAATAAATATTAAAAGATCAAAGTTTGATATAGGTCAGTGTCAGGGTTAGTGTTTGGGTAAAGTAAAGGTCAAATGTCAGGGTCAAAGGTCAGGATCAGTATATTTTGGGCAAGATTTTAAATTATTGTCAGTGTCAGTTAGTGTCAGTGTGTTTTAGGCAGAACAAAAAAAAAGCAAAATGTGCACTATTGTTTCTGGGCTGTACTACGGGCACAAACAGCAAATAACATACATATATGTGGTATCACTGCAGTTGTCAAGAGCGCGAGAAATGATTTTGGGTTGTTCTTTGGTGGTAGGTTATGGAAGTAACAAGAAATATACTGCTAAATTTAAAAAATATATATTTTTTTTACTATTTTGGGGCAGTTTTCCTTTGATAATAAAAAGAAAAATCAGGAGATATTCATTACCATTCACCACCAAATAAAAGTCCAATTTGTCCTGAAAAAAACAAGGCATATTTCACCTGGATGCACAAAGTAGATGTGATGATATGTACGGTTTTACTAATACATGTCAAAGTTGAAAAATTGTGCTTAGGCATTAGGATTTGTTTTACCCTTAGGCGTGAAGGTGTAATGAATATTGAAGTGAGACTTCTTTTAGATGCTAAAGTAATTTCGAAAGTTGTTTTCAATATGTTTTTCTTCAGCTTTTATTAAGGCAGAACTATAGTCTGCAAAAACCTACCCCACCCCCCTTTGCTACTTCGGTGCCTCTGACATCTGTTCCTTGGCATCGTCTGGGTAGCAAGTTTTTGGTTGTCTTCATTGGCTGGTGGGAAATGTTGTAACTCCTGTGCATGAGCACAATGAGTTAATTCTTTCTGGTGTACATTCTAAAGAAGATTGTGAACAGGCAGCTAAGTTTGTTTAATTTTGGAAAAGAAATTGTATGTGTCTTCTGCAATAAAGAGTGCTTGCTAACAATTTTTAATTTTTTTCATTTTAATTCTGCTTTTAAATAATACCAGGTGATCCTGACATGTCCTGGTTCAGACTCTGTCTTCCAATTGTGCTCCTGTGTTATTACCCTGTCACCTGATGCCTGATATAAGTGGCCATGCTAACACACAATGTGTGGGCTTGGTCCAACGCTGTCACTATCAGGAGGCTGGAGGAGTTTTGCAACTCACGGGCAGCACAGTGGCTAAATGGTTAGCACTTCTGCCTGGCAGTACTAGGGTCATTGGTTGGTTTGGATTCCAACCACGGCACCACCTGCCTGGAGTTTGTGTGTTCTCCCTGTGCCTGCATGGGTTTCCTCCCACACTCCAAAGACATGCAGGTAGGTGAATTGGCTCCTGTCTAAATTGGCCCTAGTATGTGTATGTATGAATGTGTCACGTACCTGATGGGAGACTGAAATGACGAGGTCGGCCTCACTTGTGTCACCAGCCCTGACCCCACTGGAGTTGGAACAGAGGGAGTCTAGGACCCAGGGGAACAACAGTAGTTGTTGTTTGCAGCTCTTGCAGACGATGACTCTGGAAGAATGATGATCCTCTGATTCAGGCACAGTAGTAACAAGCAGAGCAGGTCTTGTAGATTGCCAGGCGTGCACCAGAGCAAGGCAGGTAGTGAGGGTAAGAGACAAGAGCAGTGTCATGGAATAGCCAGGGTCATCAACAGTCGGGCAGCACGGTACAGAATCAGAAGGAAAAGCCAAGGTCAGGAGCTGAGCCGAAGTCAGGAACCAGTATCAATCAGGAGAGCAATCAGAGTCAGGTGAGGAACAAGCCGGGTCAGCAACAAAGGAATCACACAGGAACAAGCAGGACACAGGGGAGCTGAAGACCAGTCAGCACTGAACATGAGCAGAGACACTCCTTAAATAGGCCATCTGGCGCCAATCTTCGCTGTGCGTGTGCGCGATCGCGCATCACGATTGGCCTTGCCGGAAATCCCTTACAGAATGTGAGTTAGGGACCATAGATTGTACAATATATATGTAAAGCGATGCATAAATTGATGGTGCTATCTAAGTACCTGTAATAAATAAACAAACTCTGAAATGAAAATGATCAGAATGGTAAAAAAAAAGCATTTTAAAAAACATATTATTACTTTGGCAAACAAAATGTCATGTAGTTGGGGTTTAGATTTGCTTAAAAAAGGCACAATTATTTAAGTTGACTGAATAACTTAACACGCTGTTGGAAGTTCTTCATTGAGTGAGTGAGGGTGATTATTATGGTAGTCAAGAGGGTGTTTCCCACCAATATGCTTTGTTTTGTTTTGGTGTAAACATCATCAATATATGGGTCACCTTCCTCTAAATTTTTTAAATTTTTCAGGATTTTTGGACATTTTAAGGCTTTTCAGCTGTTTAAATCCTCTCAAAAATGCCATGGGGCTTTACTTCCAAGCAGAGTCTGT
This sequence comes from Staurois parvus, assembly GCF_062004578.1. Lineage (NCBI taxonomy): Eukaryota > Metazoa > Chordata > Amphibia > Anura > Ranidae > Staurois > Staurois parvus. Next base: position 4,086,881 of record NW_028317926.1, on the reverse strand, counting down.
TCTTGCTCCCAAGCGGTTTCCTCTGTCTCACTACATTAGAACTTTGTAATTAAAGCAAACCTTGCATGACACAGATTACATTCTAAATGTATAATCTTCTTTGCCCACTCAGCTGTCTAAAGTAATGTTATTTGTTTAAAAACATAACCTGCATTGGGTTTTGGTTCAGAAATCCCAGGCCAACGAGCTCCATGATTCTGATTCAGCTTCACGTGGCCAACTGATGCGTCCTGCTGTGCTGGTCATTCGGTTCAATGATTCTCCCTTGTACCTAGCATAGGCTACACAGCTCTTTGTGTGTTTAAAGTCTGATGAGACACTTTTGGTGAAGTGCGGAGAAAAATGAAAGCAGGAATCAAGTTCACGTAGTACTGTCTGAGGCTACACAAATATGGCAGCTGCAGAATATACTCCTAAATGGAATGGAAAAACAGGATGATTGGCCGAAAAAACAGTGATGTGGTGGATGGAATCCTTTATTGGAATCCTTTACATGCAATAGATAAAAGCATGACAGCTCCAAGACAGGGCAGAGGAGCAGTAGATGCGAGGTCAGAAAAAAGTAAACGCTACTAAAATACCGCATGAGTTATTTTATCAAGTCATGCAGTATTTTAGTAGTGAAAACCATGTGTTAATGTTGCAGCTGTCATCGGGGTTCCTCACTGACAGCTGAATGTAAAAGAATTGCCAGCAATTAAAAATGGATTTGAGGGGAATTCCCATGCCAATATGTAAAAAAAATGGCGTGGGGGTCCCCCCAAAATCCATACCAGACCCTTATCTGAGCATGCAGCCCGGCAGGTCAGAAAAGGGGGAGGGGATGAGCGAGCACCCCCCCTCTCCTGAACCATACCAGGCCACATGCCCTCAACATGGGAAGGTGCTTTGGAGCGGGGGGGGGCTCCCCCCCGAAGCACCTTGTCCCCATGTTGATGGGGACAAGGGCCTCTTCCCCACAACCCTGGCCAGTGGTTGTGGGGGTCTGCAGGCAGGGGGCTTATCAGAATCTGGAAGGGGGCCCCCAGATCCACCCCCCTCCCCCGGTTGAATGAGTATGGGGTACTTGGTACCCCTACACATTCACAAAAACAAAAAGTATAGTGTGAAAAAAGACAGGACGCGGTCTTTGACAAGTCCTTTATTAAAAGAAAAAACTAACAGAATGTCCCCCGCAGTAGCTAAACAGTGACTCTGCCCTGTCAGTTGTAGTCACTAACTGGGTATTCAGGTAGCCATTGGTGCTGATTGTCAAATTATATTAGTGGTCCGGGGATTTGAAATCCCTGCTCTTCGCCCTCTACTCTATACAACACATCCGGGACAGACCAGAGAGGTTCTAATAGGTCAGTGCTGGTGAATTGCTCTGGTCCACCCTGCAACTCTGCACAGAGGAGAGGGAGAAAAGGGGTAATTCAGATACTCTGGAACAGCTGCATGGGCACTGATAGCTCAGGATTACTGGAGTTAAGTAGAGTGGGGACTGAGTGTGCAGAGGGTATACAGTGTTAGGTTACCATTGCATTTTTTCTCTAAAGGTGTACTAACTCTTTAAAGTGGTTGTAAACCCCCCACATATACCCAGTGAAGTGACCGGCCTCAGGTGATACACAGATATGAAACAAATCCTCCTACATAAGTTGGACCTGTTTATCTGCAGTTTTCTCTTTTTACATCTGCTCAAAGTGCTGAATTTAAAAAGCTTTTCTGAAAGTTCAGAAAAAAGGGGGCATAGAGCTAAAATGACACACTGCAGAGCTCAGTGAGGAGAGCTCTGAGAGCTGATTGGGGGGAAGAGACACACACCCTACACACAGCCCACAGAAACAAAGCTGAGGCTTTTAATCTGCTGGCAGTCCCTCCCCTGCCACAATTTTTCCCTTGGTGTCAAGAAAACTTGTCAGAAGTGATTCATGCTGATAACAAATTTGAATTAAGTACACACTATAGAGGGATATGCTTTGTTCATATTTCATGTCTGGGGATTACAAACGCTTGCCAAGCCTATTCTGACACTTCTCTCCCACATGTTAAATGTATCTTTTTTTTCTAGAAAATTACTTAGAACCTCTAACATTATGTATTTTTAAGCAAAGGCCCTAAGAAATAAAATAATGGGTGTTTAAATTTTTTATGTCACATGGTATTTGTGCAGTGGTTTTTCAAATGCACTTTTTTGGGAAAAAATAACACATTAATGAGTTTTAGTAAACACAAACACAATTTATTACTAATTGCTTTGGTAGAATATAAAATATGATGTTACACCAAGTAAATATATACCAAACATGTCACAGTTTAAAATGCTCACATCATGGTGACAATCTACCTAAAATTATCCATAGGTGGCATTTTTAAAAACCTTTACAGGTTACCACTTTAGATTTACATGGGAGGTCCAGTGGTAGAATTATTGTTCTCACTCTGATGCTCACGAGATATCTCACATGTGTAGCGCAGTCACTGTTTACATATGCATGCGCCACTGCATGAGAGCACGGGGGGGCAGGGGCCCTCAATTTTTTTTGTATTATTGTATTATTTATTTTATTATAACACTGTTTATTTAAAAAAAAAAAAAAAGATCAATTTTATTGCTGTCACAAAGAGTTTGAACATCCCTTGTGACAGGAATAACAGTGACAAGTACTCTTTTCCTTTGGGCTCCAATGCAACCGGTCAGACACAGATTGGTCTGATAGACTGCTTCACTGGCTGGTAACCCGCCAGTAAACAAAGAGCCGGAACTGGAAGTGAATAAATCGTCGTCGCTTCCGGGTTCTGATGTCACACAGTGGAAGGAAGTACTTTAGGTCATCTCACTGTGTGCCAGGCTTAGGATGCCACTGGTTGCATCCTTACTGGGCTCCTCGATTTCTCAGGAGAGCCCGGTAAAGGCAGCAGTGGGAAGGGGGGTGGGACCTGTGATGATTGTGCGAAATAGAGACATAGACACTGAAAGCCATCTTGTTAGGTCGTGGCCATGTTGTCTCTCCTGTCCTCCCTCCTCCCTTTTGAATGGAATGTGGGGCTGTGGGTGGACAGAGGTCAGGAGTGCCTCTTGTCCTAGATAAACTCTTCTTTCTTTTATTTCTCTGTTGTTTTATTGCTCTCTTTATATCTTTGTTACATCTTTTTCCGTAAATATTTTAATTGCACCATTTTGACCTTTTTAGTAATAAATCCTATTTTCTGAAAAGTGTTGAACTGTCTCTAAAGTTTTTAATGCAAACTAAAAAATCCCTGTCTCTGAAGAGTGCTACTGTATGTAATAATCCTCTGAATACATCTGTCTGTGTCTGTGGTGACAGTGTGTGTTACAGATGCTTATACTAATATCATAGTGTTACTGCTAAGATTTGTGAGTTTCCTCTTTCTCTGCAAAAAGGTGGTGGTGGCAGTGTGAAGTCTGCTGGTCCTCTTTCCACACGTTCCTGAATTCCCTGCATGCTTTGAAGCTTCTCCTCTACTGTTTACTTTCATTTTCTAAGGACTGCATATTCCATGGTACCTTGCAGCCTGCAAGCAGTGATTCCTGTACTGACTTCACCTCCTGAAACTCCTCCTCTCAGTAGTATCAGGACAAAGTCAACCCGTGCCCTGAGCAAAGATGGGCAACCCACTCCCCCCAGTATTGCCCCCATTCCTTCAGTACAGTGCTCCTCCAACCCCCAGCTCCCTCTTTCTCTCACCACCCACTACAGATCTCCCCCACCCCAAGTCACCCCCATTGTACAGAACTCCATTTTCCCCCCACCCCCCAGTACATACTGTAAAGCTCTCCCCCTCCCACCCCCAGTGCAGAGCTTTCCCCCAGCCCACCAGAACAGAGCTTCCACACCCCTTAGCCCTCCAGAACAGAATTTTTTCTCCTCCCACCCCCCAGGACACAGAGTCCCCCCTCATCCCATCCCCCAATACACTTAGTTCCTCCCACTCTCCCCCAGTACACTCAGCTCCTCCCACCACATTTTCAATGTGTCAGGTAATCTGCTGCTGCAAAGTTATGCTCATTCATTTGTCGGCACCGGCCCCACTCTACTTTACTGTCCCAGCCTCTCAATGATGTCAGGACTAGAAGTCATCTGTCGGGCAGAGTAAGTTAATTGTTGCACCCGGGGCTTTTTCCCCTTCTGCCCTCCGCCTTGTCCCAGCCCTGCCTCTCAGCACCTCTCTAGTTTAGAAGACAGGCTCTATGAAATGTGTGACACATCAGTGTCTACTCACAGAACATAGAGAATATGTGTCACAGAATTCAAGGAAGTAATTGCGTGGAGATCTTCACAAAGTAAGTTTACAAACGTCATGATTTTTTTGATTTTTGGAGTGGACTAGAAATATTTGAAATACAATGTAGAGATGAATATATGATTTTACATTTTGACCAGGGATGCACTTTGAGTTGCAAAGCAGTTTTTCATTGGCATAGGGACCTGCCATACTTCATTATCTATGGCAGCCATCATGCTACAGACTTCATTATGAAATAATTGTTGAGTGCTGCTGTCTGTCTCATTTGCGGGATTTTTCTAGACCTGTTAATTTTATTACTGATCATCACTATTAAATAAGCCTGTTGCCATTTTAAAGAAACACAAGATGCTTCATTCTATCCTAAAGGAAACATAAAATGAGGAAATATACAGTATATGTGGCTATGGCTGGCCTCTGAAAATCTGTGCATGTCACTCTGATTCGTTGGTTTCAGCACTGACCTGGAACAAGTATGTAGATCAGGACTTCACTCGTAGGCACCTTTCACATGAGTGATCTGATAAGGTCCACCTGTCAGTTTTTCGGACCCTCCATTCAGCCCTATGTATTGGCGAGTGTAATCAGACTTTGGTCTGTTTACACCTGCCCCCCTCCATCTCAGCAGATCAAATCTGAGGGCAGTTGGGTGTAAATGGACAATGGAGTCTGTGCCGGTGCGGCGTCAGACCCCAGCCCTTTTCACTAACTTGTGACCGAAGCACCAGCCAATCTAAGACCGCACTGCCACTTGCGTAACAATACCACTCTCAGCTGCTCCCTGCACAAAGATTTTCCAGCTCGCTGGACCACAATCGGTCTGCCAGCAGCCTGAGAGCGATTGTTACTGGGTCAGGTTAATTACACAATTAACCCTTCACACTGCTACCACCACCTTTTTACAGAGAAGGAGGAAACTCACAAATCTTAGCAGTAACACTATGATGTTTGAATAAGCGTCTGTATACACACTGCCACTGCAGACAGATGTATGCAGAGGGTTGAAACACATGGTAGCACTCTTCAGAGACAGGGATTCTTTTAGTTTGCATTAAAAACGTTAGAGACAGTTTCAACGAGTTTCAGAATATAGGATATATTACTAAAAAGGTCAAAATGGTGCAATTAAAATATTTCCAGAAAAGATGTAACAAATATATATATAAATAGAGAGAGCAATAACACAACAGAGAGATAAAAGAAAGAAGTTTCAGAAGGTAGCATACTTGCAGAAGTCCTTGGTTTAAGCAGAGTCCAAGTGTCCGAAACAAAAGGTTGTCTTTTCTCCCAAAGATGGTTCCTGGTGTTAAAAGGGAGAATCTCTTCTTCTCTCTCCAGGCATGACAGCCTTTTTTCTAGTGTCCCAGCAGGGGGTGGCTACTGAAGCCAAGGGCCTCATTTGGGGAGGGGTGTTAGGCGGAGGACCCAGGCTATGACCAAATCCCTCCCAAGTTTATACCATAGTCAATAACCTTCAATGTGTACATGTAGCATCCTAGCCACTGGTAGATTAATATGCAGAATCATATTCTGAACGTCCAGACACTAAATATGGCATATCTTGCCATTCCAAATAAAAAGATCTGCTTTCTACTCTCTTGTAGATGCCACGTAGGGATGTAAGGTGTCACGTGACTCGTATCAAAATGACCTATCTGAATATGTGCTTTATTTTAATGTGCCCTGTTCCTGTTGAAGTTTATGAATTTGTATGAAAAAGTGATTCAAGTGGGATGTACGTTTTATGGCCACTCTGAGATAATGTTTCTTGTCAAGTGAACGACTGAGTTATAGTTTTACGACCGGGCAGATGAAAGTGTTTGTCAGACCCTCTGGCACCAGGCTTAATTGGGGTTACAACCATGAAGCTTATCCAGCTGTGCCTTATTCACTTGTGACCCCCAGTGCACACACACAGACCACATTCCATTCCAAGAGGGAGGGGGGACTGGAAGGAGTGAGAACGATAGTTGCAGAGTATAATACAAATATGTTAGTCAGTGTCCGTAACTATACGCACAATTATCACAGAGTCTGTTTACTCTCGGCCGTCCATAGAGCAGAGTGGGTTCTGTCTGGGACCACTCTGCAGAAACTAGGCAAACCTGGGCCTGTCATCTGCCCACTCTGCTCCAATCAGCATGGGAATCGGTAGATCGATCCCCTACTGAGCAAATCAGAGTCCGCCCTTTGTGAAATGGACTTTATCCTTTTATGTGCATGTTGCAGGTCAGTGGCTCACAACATGTTGACTTTAAGTCCTCATGCACATTGGACCTTTTTACAGCTGCTGTTTATGGCTTTTGACATTTTTTTTACTACAGCCAGTAAACTCCCCAGCATGTTATCCTATGTGTCCATGCACACATAGACTGTAATCAACATTTTTTTGCAGGGGCGTTTTTTGGCTGGAAAAAAACCCCCAGAACTAGTGGGTTTCTAGAGGAGCTTTTTAGTTGTAAAAATGCTCTAGAAAGGCATGGAAAAACACGGTAAAATGCGGCAAACTGGCATTTTGGACTATTTCGACCAAAAGAAAAAATTGGGGGGCTAAAAAAACCGCTGAAGAAACGCAAATGTGCAAAAACACTGCTAAACGCTAATGAAAAAACGCTGAAAAACTCACATTTTTAACATGACAGCTAACGTTACCAGCGTTATTAAAATGTCCAGTGTGCATGGAGCCTAAAGACAGCCAGATAATTGGTATTAGCAAAAGGAGTGGCAGCTGTATATCAGTTAAAGTTTGCTTTGACAGTGCCTGGCTTCCCGATGTGCTGTCACAACCCTCTGAAAAAAATGGGGAAAGTTGAACACCCTATCCCCCCTCTCCAAATGTAGTGATTGATAAGAAAGTGATCAGATCACTGGGTGTAAGCCTTGTAATTTGGGAGGTAGCAGAGATAAAGATTTTGTCTTTTAGAAAGTCAATATTTGCATAGGATGTTTGGGGACTCCAGCAATGCATTGTGAGCAATGGCTTATGCAGATGGGTGGCTGCCGATGAGATTCTGCATTTTTTGCCAACAGAGAAACTAGCCCCCTGCACACCTTGTTTAAGAAATAGCCACCCCCAGTAATTGGAGTTTATTTGCATCTGAATGTGGCAGACTAGCCTTATAGTAGAATGGGGCCACTTTGGTTGCTTACTGTAATGCTTAAGCCCTTCCCACCCACTCTTGAGTCCCTTTAAAAAGTTCTGAGCACCTGTGGGTGGAAAAGATAAATGATCAGGTGATTGGCTGTCACAGTAGTTACATGATTGGAAGCCGTTCCCACTGGCTACTGATTGTTGGTACGGACCAAGAGCTGTCTTTGACAGCTTGGTCTCTGTGCTGGGAGCACACAGTGAGAGCACTCTCAGCACAGAAACATCGGATTTATAGCAGACCCAAGGACGCTAGATGTGCAGCAACAGGTTAAAGTGTATGTATATCCAAGGCTTTTTTTCACATGGAACTTGTGGAACTCAGTTCCACCACCTCTGGGTCAGGACCTCTACCCCCTTCCCACCACGAGCACTTGTAAATACAGAAGTTCAGCTTCTGTGTTTAACAGTGATAGCTTGTCTCCCAGCGGCTCCCACAGATCTGATCTCCTGAGCGGCTCCCACTGAATGCAAGATAGGGACAAGGAAGATGCAGGTGCCTGAGGTGCAGTGCAGATCCCGACACCCCCACTGGATGAGCTCCATGCAAGTAAGTACAAATTCTCCCCCTAGACAAATGTCTCCAGAACAAGTGTCCCCATTTGAAGATTTTCCCTCTACTGCTGTTCTGAGAACAAATGTAAAATTATACATTTCCCCTCATTTTTTGTTTTGGTGCAAAAGCAAACAGGACAGTGTTGGAATCTCCACTTTAGGACACAGACAGCAATAAAAACTTGACAGGCCCTTCCTCACGCTACCAAAAACAAAATAGTTTGATGGAAATGAAAATTATCAACCTACAGACAAATGAATTCAAAGACAGCGCAAAAATCAAAGTGAAAAAAATTATGCAGCAGGATAGTCCATTTTGCTGAAATTTCATTGCAGCAGCTCAAAATGGTACTCAGTAGTTTGTATGGCCCCCAAGTGCTTGTATGCATGCCTGACAACATCGGGGCATGCTCCAAATGAGATGACGGATGGTGTCCTGGGAAATTGCCCCCCAGATCTGGACCAGGGCATTACCTTGCTCCTGGACAGTCTGAGGTGCAACCTGGTGGCATTGGATGGACCGAAACATGATATCCCAGAGTTGTTCTATTGGATTTAGGTCAAGCAAACATGGGGGCCATTCAATGGTATCAATTCCTTCATCCTCCAGAAACTGCCTGCATACTCTCACTATATGAGGCCGGGTATTGTCGTGCACCAGGAGGAACCCAGGACCATAGTGCACCATAGTAGGGTCTGACAAAGGGTCCAAAGATTCATCCGATACCTAATGGCAGTTAGGGTGCCATTGTCTAGCCCAGTGGTGGGCAAACTGCGGTTCTCCAGCTGTTGCAGGACTACAAGTTCCATCATGCCTCTGCAAGTCATAGGATTCATGCTTGTAACTTCCGGTCTTTGCAATGCCTCATGGGAAATGTAGTTCCACAACAGCTGTAGAGCTGCAGTTTGCCCACCCCTGGTCTAGCCTGTAGAGGTTTGTGCATTCCTCTATGTATATGCCTCCCCAGACCATCACTGATCCACCACCAAAACGGTCATGCTGAATGATGTTACAGGAAGCATAATGTTCTCCATGGCTTCTCCAGACCCTTTAATGTCTGTCACATGTGCTCAGGGTGAACCTGCTCTTATCTGTGAAAAGCACAGGGCACCAGTGGCGGACATGCCAATTCTGGTGTTCAATGGCAAATGCCAATCGAACTCTATGGTACTGGGCAGTAAGCACAAAGCCTACTAGAGGACATCAGGCCCTCAGGCAACCTTCATGAAATCTATTTCTGATTGTTTGGTCAGAGACATTCACACCAGTGGCTTGCTGGAGGTCCTTTTGTAGGGCTCTGGCAGTGCTCATCCTGTTCCCCCTTGCACAAAGGAGCAGATATCGGTCCTGCTGATGGGCTAAGGACCTTCTACGGCCCTGTCCAGCTCTCCTAGAGTAACTGCCTGTCTCCTGGAATCTCCTCCATGTTCTTGAGACTGTGCTGGGAGACACAGCAAACCGTCTGGCAAAGGCACGTATTGATGTGCCATCCTAGAGGAGTTTCAACCTCTGTAGGGTCTAGGTATCGCCTCATGCTACCAGTAGCGACACTGACTCTAGCCAAATGCAAAACTAGTGAAAAACAGAAAAGATGAGTAGGGAAACAAATGTCAGTGGCCTCCACCTGTAAAGCCATTCATGTTTTGGAGGTCATCTCATTGTTGCCCATCTAGTGCACCCAAGGGCGGACTGACCATTTGCAAACTCGGGCACTGCCCGAGGGCCTGGGGTCAGTGGAGGCCACATGAGATGCCCCTGGTATCTTTTTCATAGGCTTTTTTGAGTTTGGGCAAGGACACAGGGGCCCCATGATCCCCTATTGCCCGGGGGCCCCATGAGTTGTCAGTCTGCCCCTGAGTGCACCTGTTGTAAATTTCATTAACATTAAAGCAGCTGAAACTGATTAACAACCCCTTCTGCTACTTAACTGACCAGATCAATATCTCAGGAGTTTGATTGACTTGATGCTATACTCTGATTAAAAAGTGCTCCTTTAATTTTTTTGAGCAGTGTATATTCATTTATTTTCTCAAAATTCTATACATTTAAATAAGCAGTGTGACAAACCCGCTTTATGAGTCATACAGATTATTCTTTAAAATAGATTGTCAGGTATTTTGCCTTCATTCTCAATATTACAACTGAATTTCAGCCTTACCATTAATCTTACACAGTTGTAGAGGCTCCTCTTTTGTAGTAAAATTGCTTACTCGGATTTCACTGCACACTGTATCTTCCTCAAAATGTGCATTAGAAGCCGCAGCAATTCAGATAAAGCCTGCCTCATTTCCTGCTGGAAGATATCCAGCATCTTCAATCTCTTTTCTCCTCAGCCTTATGCAGGCCATAGATGGGTCAAAAACCGGCTGTTTTTTAAAAAAAAAATGAAAAATCGGTCGTTCAATTGGCCGACGTTACCAACATTGGTAGAAAAAATCGGCTGATTTTCGTACCGTCTACGGCCAGCAAATATAATAGTGAAGTGTCCCTGCAGAGAGCTCCACTATTATATTTGACATTTAAAAGTATAGCAAAGTTGCAACATTGTATCTATTTGTATCCATTTTTGGATACAGATGTTTCTATTCGGATACAAATAGATACAATGTTGCAACCGCTATACTGTTAAATGTCAAATATAATATCGGACTGAAATTCTTTTTTTCTTCTATCGCTTCTTCTTATTCATATTCTATTTCTTCTTTCGCTTCTTCTTATTCATATTCTATTTCTTCTTTCTCTTCTTCTTATTCATATTCTATTTCTTCTTTCTCTGCTTCTTATTCATATTCTATTTCTCTTTCTCCACTTCTTATTCATATTCTTTTTCTTCTTTCTCTTCTTCTTATTCATGTTCTATTTCTTCTTTCTCTTCTTCTTATTCATGTTCTATTTCTTCTTTCTCTTCTTCTTATTCATATTCTATTTCTTCCTTCTCTTCTTCTTATTCATATTCTATTTCTTCTTTTTCCTCTTCTTGCAGGTCACGGCTCATGCACATTTTTTTTATCGGTAAAAAGATCGCACGATTTGCCCATCATTGCCGTGACAATCGGCCAATCAACAAAATCGGCCATTTTTTTCCAACATAACCGATAAAAAAATGTGTCAAAATCACGAAAAACGGCCGACAAATGCACCCACTAACGATCTGAAAATCGGCCGATTATTCTTTCGGACGATTTTCGACCCATCTATGGCCTGCTTTACTGTCTTTGGCCCACCCTTTTCATCCACTGGATTTCAGTTCTTTTAATCAAAGAGGTTTGGCATCACATGTACACATTACCTAGAGAAATTATCATGCAAATGCAGTCTACATGGGAATGCTCACTTCTCCAGACTGGCGTCCACCCATCAAGGCATTTTGATATTTTCATAGGGCCACCAAGACACAGCCCATTGCTTGAATAAGGACTGTGGGATCTTGAGAGGAGTACTGGAGCAGGATGCTGTGATGTTTTCAAGAAGCTATGAACAGCACTATGCTGGTTCCTCCCATCAGTGATCTGCGTGCATTACATGGAGAAGCACAGGGAACCAGTAATGATATGATTGTATGAAGTAATGTAGTTCTGGGCTGCACTTCTTGTTGTGACCATTGTAGCTAAATGGTTTCGTGCAGCAACAAAGGAAAGAAGGCGAGTCACCGGCACTTGGTTGAAAGCTAAAGTGGAACCTCAGCCAATAATACAACTCTGTTCCGCCTGGCTCCTCCCTCTTTCTCTCCCATAATTGGATACAAATTCCAATTTTAAAAAAAAACATTTTAACCTATTTAGCTCCACATCACAGCACTTCCTTGTTTCTCGCCTAAGTGAGAATGACATTGAGACCCTTCTGGGATGACTGATCATGTCAGCCACTCCAGGAGACAGTCTTACTGTTTTACACATGCAGGATGACTCTGCAAGAATGCAGATGTACCACAGGTTTTTAGAGGGGCCTTGGCGCATTTTCCTACCCATGTGTGGATGCGCTGAAAATACTAACCACAGACACCAACAGCTTTTGCGCAAATGTGCAGAAATCCCCACATGTGTGGGCATTTGCTGCAGGTCTCTGCTGGGTCCTGAAGACCTGGCAGAGGTTTTCGGCAAATCTGTGTGTATCACCCTCCTAGTTAGGTGCTAGGATGTGTATTGTTAGATTAAGCATAGCTGTGTTTCTCTGGTTACCAGAGAGGCTGTCAGGTAAATTCAGTGTGGTGTTCTACTTAACTGAGTGTTGTGATTGATTAGTTAGGTCTGCTCATAATGCTCTGGTGCTGTTGGAGTTTGCCTGAGTTCTGTCTGCCTTCAGGAAGCTATGAGAGCCTTCCAGAACATGGGAAGGGGCTAGGCAAATGAACAGCATGGATATGGATACCAGCCTTGGCCAATTGCAAGGGAAGGCAGTCCCATTGCATGCTGGGAGTGGGATTTATGTTCTAGGAGCACATGGGTTCAGGGTCTTTCCCAGGAGTGGATTGCACCAGCCAGGCTGGAGGCAGGTTTCCCCACCTGGCAACTTCTGCCATGTGGCCTCAGGTGGGTCAACTTGAGGGCCTGAAGCAGCTTAGAGAGATACCCTGATTTTTCAGGAAGCTAACTGAGGGGAGTTGTCTGCCAAGGCTCTGTCTAGTATCACTGGAGGGTTTCCCTTGGAAGATTGGAAGGAGGCATCCACTCTATCCTTGGGCCTTGTGAGTACTGACATTGAGGAACTTGGGGATGCTGTGTGCTTGCTACCTTACCTGGTGCTTGATAGTCAGCGTGGGCCTGGAAAAAGGGAACACTGGCTAGTGTTCTGAAGAGCTGGTCTGAGTATTGCTACTGCAAAGGGACTTTGCTCAGCTATGTTACCTTTGGCCTGTCGCAGTCTGTTGTAACTGGCTTGTGCCTGAGGAGCTCAGCCCTGTAACTATTACTACTGCTAAAGGGACTTTACTCACTTCTAAAACTACTTGCTGCTATATGATACAAGGAAGTCTGCTATCTACTGTCAGCCAAGACTTTTACAGTGTTCTACTAAGAGATCAGCTGTCCTCAGTGTGAATAGTTCTGATTTGGAGTATTCTACTACAATCCCCAACTCTATCCCCAGTTCTACAGTAACCTCCAAAAACAAAACATCCCCTAGACTGGTCATTGAAGACAACGAGCGTGTGCATGAGTGTATTTGGCTGTGGAAATACACTGTGCCTGGAAACTGGGGCAACAAACCAGAGTCTCCTGTGTGGGTAGTAATACATGTGCATGTGCCAGATACCTAAGGATGGGCAGGGCTGAACTAGGCAGCTGCCTAGGGCGCATCCATGGCTGCTGATCTCCCTACCCTCCGCAAGCTTGCTAGCACTCCACTGTTCACCTGTTTTCACTCTTCGCTCAGGTGGACACCAGCTGTGCTCTGGTATTTGTCCCAGCCCGCTGGTGTTCCCAGGACAGCTGAGCCCCGCCTCCTGGTTCCCTGGTGTAGCTGTAGATCTGTATCCCGTTGCTGCAGGGGATACATAATTTCAAGGGATATGGGATCTTTCTACTACACCGATGATCATGTGACCTCACCTTGTCTAGTCTTTGAGCGGTCATGGTGATGTTTGAGGGGTGTGGAGGCGGGGTAACAGAAAATCTGCTGTGCGGTGGCATGGGGTATGGGAGGAGTCGGGGCAGGTTCCTCCCAGTGTGGTTTGTGGCAGCTGAATCTGGATGTTAATCTGAGGATGGTGAGTACTGGGGGAAGGGAGGGGTGGTTGCCGTGGGGAACAACTGACACCCACATTGCTAGACTGAGTGTACAATGGAAACAGACAGGAACACCTTTCCCCCATAGTGGAGTTATACAGGGAGGTCAGGTGATGGGAGGCGATTTTGGTGTTCCCTTAGTACACATCTGGTGTGTAGGGAGGTAAGTTGCCACCTTCATAGTCACACAATGTGCTCTGTACAGGACTCATCTCTTCTGTGCTGTGTGACTCCCGAAAAAGAGCCCCGGGGGAAATGATGGGGGGGGGGGTGACCCTATAATGGAGCACAGGGGGGGGTGAAGGTAACTGGGTCATTACCGGCCCTGGGTATGGAGGTTGATGGGCGAAGAAGCAATTCCAGGGGACTGAAGTTGCTCTTTAACACATATTTATTTTTGGACCCGGTAGGGTTCCTCTGTATTGCCTTCACTGTGTGGCCTTGAAGGAGGGACCCTGCACGACCCCCAAACATTGGCTATATGGACGTTAAATGATGAAATATGTTTGATTCTTCAAAATTCAATGCTGATGACTCTCCTTCCTTCCTTTGGGTCTAAAAGTATATAATAAAAATTGAAAGGTTTTTTTTCCTTTTGCATGTTAGTAATAAGGGAAAGAAGGAACCAGGGAAGACATATATAAACAGATTAAACTTCGGCTTTAACATACATTCAGAAGTGTGAACTGCACTGGTTTTGTAGATAACGGTGTGTTTAAAAGCATCTATGGAACAAAAAATGTTCAAATGTTATATTACATTTTACCTAATGGTAGTGTGACCAGGCTGGGCTCTGCTAGGTCTTTGATCCCTGGCATGTGCTCTCTTTTTAATCTGGAATGCTGTATGTCCTTTGACTGACTCCATTTACTGAGCTTCTTCATCGAGCAGATATATTTGAAGCATTAGCGCATTCATTCTGCTCAGGCCCAAGCTTCAAATTTTGGCATATACTGTTGTTTTTTTTTTGTGCATGAATCAGATGTATTATTTTTTGTTCTCTGCAGATTGGGTTACACATACTGTATATCAGAAACTTATAATAAATGTGGTGATGGAAATCTAGTTCTGGGACAAGTCATTTTGAAGGTGACCCAAAAAAACTGTCCTAAGTAAAGGGTTGAAAAAAAATTTTTTTTTGAAAGAACATGGAAGGATTGTAACAATTGGCAATTCGTATTGCTATCTATGTGCCTGCTTGGGTGTTTTTCCCTGTGCTGTCTTGCAACACTGTGCCCAAACAAATTTTTTTGCATTTTTATGAGACAAATAGAGCTTTCTTTTGGTGGTATGTAATCACCACTGGGGTTTTTATTTTTTGCTAAACAAATGAAAAAAATGCTGAAAATTTTGAAAAAAAAGTTTTTTCTTACTTTCTGTTATAACGTTTTGTAAATATGTGATTTTTGTCTTTCACTGATGTGCGCTGATGAGACTGCACTGATAGGCACTGATAGGCTGCACTGATGGGCACTAATAGGCAGCACTGATAGGCACTGATAGACAGCACTGATGAGGAGGCACTGACAGGTGTCACTGATGGGCACTGACAGCCAGCACTGATGGGCACTGAACTGTGGCACAGATGTGGCTGCTCTGATAATTAGGGCAGTGATTATAATTGTGGATGCCTCCTGTTTACATTTCCGCTTACTGGCTCTCCTCACCTCATGCTCTGTCAGCGTTAGGAGAACACTCTCGATAACTGGCATTTTCTGTTTACACTGTGATCAGCTGTGATTGAGCACAGCTGATCAAATCGTAAAGGGCCACTCTGATTGGTCCTTTACCGCGATCTGTGAACAGCTGTGTCTTAAGGACACAAATTGTGCGCGATGCACACGGGGGGGGCGTGGTTTTGGGAGAACACCCTCCCAGAACTAGCCGACCGCTTTGTAGCTGTCAGCTGTCTTTTGACTATAGCACAGTCAGAAAGTGGTTAAAATAACTAACATGTCCTAATTACCTGCTCTGTGTAATGGTTTTGCACAGAATATAAAAGATCCTCCTCTTCTCAGTTCCCCATTGCCGAGTGCCCCCAGATCAAGCTGCCTGTTCTGGGGGCACTGATGTGTGCTAGCTCTCGAGTCACCTCTTTGTGTCTATGGTTGGCTCCCTCTGCTGTGTCTCAGCCAATTAGGAGAACCGAAACTCTCGTGCATACTGCTGGATCGAGATGGAGCTCAGGTAAGTATTGGGGGGGAGCTGCGGGGGAAGCTGCACACAGAAGGTTTTTTACCTTAATACAAAGAGCACACAAGGGTAAAAAACACTGAGCCTTTAAAACTGCTGGTTGTAAAGGTTTAAGGTTTTTAACCTTCATGCATCATGTGTGAAGCAGCCTCCCCATCCTTTTTAATACTTAACTGAGCTTCATTGTGATTCAGTGATGTGCATGAGAGCCTCGGTTCTCTAGAGACTGTCCCACTTCATTGGTTGAGACAGCTGAGACAGCAACTGGAGCCATTTCCTGCTGTAAATCACAACCAGTGAGCAAGTGAGGAGAGAGGGGGTTGGGGCTGAGCCATGGCCATGTGTGTGAATGGACAAGCAGAGCAGGTGCTCAGGAGCAAGCCTGCTTAGGTGCCTCTATAGCAAGCTGTTTGCTGTGGGAGCACTTGGCAGGGGGGAGGAGCCAGGAGCACAGGCAGGGGATCCATGAAGAGTAGAATCAGGGCTGCTCTATGCAAAACCATTGCACAGAGCAGGTAAGTCTGACATGAGGGGATTAGAGACACTGCACACCGCTAGCTCAACTGGTGAACAGAAATATGAAGAGACAGGGCTCAGGAGGAGCTCATGGCGGAGGCCATTAATATTTCTCTTCATCTGTTGAGCTATTGATCTCTCATCCCCTCATATATTACTGCTTTCTGGATTAAGCATAAGACAGCCTGCACCTTATATTGCTGTGAGACACTGGATTTATCAGAGCACCTTGAGCAGTGCTATAAGTTCCATAGGGTATTGAAGGTAAATACAACATGTTTGTTATTATTTTTTCTATTGCCTTTAATATCATTGTAAGCTCCTTGTAGTCCATTAGAGTTAACCATCTTTTTTTCATGGTCTTTTCCCATGAGTCATTTTTGTGAATTCATAATTCGAGCGCCCTGTCTTGTAATGAAGGACAGATAATCCCAAAACAGCCTCTGAACCCTCCTTGTTGCCTCTTACATACGAAAAGCCTAATGTAGGAGAAATGGTCAGTACCAAATTTGACATACCTGAAGAACTGCAGTGTTTGAATCAGCAGAGTATCTATTGGTTTCTCTTGACTGGAAATTGCTCTTTAACTGAAAGCCTGATTCTCAGAACAAATAATTTTTTTCCCAAATTCTACACAACCAGAAAAATCGACACAGTATTATTATTATTATTATTATTATTATACAGGATTTATATAGCACCACACACGTGTACATTTCTACTAATTGCTAATGACAACTGAAACTTTTGTTTGGCTACCAATGCCCTTTGGATGTTTACAGACAAGCCCACAAATTTAATCATTCTGCTGGACTTAGCAGTATCTCGAAGCAGCTTTTGCCAAATTTAAAATTCTGAACCTCACTCCAACTGATCAGCCTTCGTAAGATCATTTCAGCTGTAGAACAAGAAACCTAATGCGTCTCTGGAAAGCTGGTACTCTATTGATTTATATAAAAACAAATATAAGCTACGGCGTAAGCCTCTACAAATGTACTGTGAGTGAACAATAGTCGGTTGTAAAATATTAATGTGCAGCACTGGCTGTTTTTAAATTTTGGTGATGTTTTCTTATGACGGTGAAAAAATATTACATCCCTTAAGGGCCTGTTTACAACTTTGCTTCTTAAAAGGTGCTTGACTTATTTATGTGTTTTTAAAGTAGAACTGTAGGTAAAACATTTTTGTTTTCATTTTGGATGGAGCAAGGGATGGTTATAACCCCTTCCAGTTTTTTTTTTCTGTGGCCCATGGGGAGATTTCCCTTTACTTCCTGTCCCATAGCCACAACAGGAAGGGAGAGGAAATCCCTCCAAAGTGAAGACAATCCCTGGTAGTCACCAGAACTAGTGACCCCATTGGAAGATTTCTTCTCTATTCCTGCACTAATGACAATTCAAAATTTAGGATTTTTTTCACTTTCATCCTTAGCGATAACATTCATCGGAACAAAGAAAGGGTTTAACTTAATTGAATTACCAGTATTCACTAATTCTTATGAGCCTCAACATAAGACTGTGGATATCACCATATCAGGAACATAAGGCCCCAACATAAGACTGTGGATATCTCCATATCAGGAACTTTAAACATCGCAGGGTTCAAGTTGCAGTTTCTTGTTAAAAGGACTTTTTCTCTTCTAAGACCATTGTTATTCAATTTAGGGTATTTATAGTAATTTATGCCATAGTATACATTTACATAATACTCTACATGCCCTGTCGTGACAGTAGCTTACTCTTTTGAACAAGTCTAATATTGTGGTCTTACTAAAGAATTGTGTCTCCTGCATTATTAAGCTATATTGTTGAAATATGTCTGAACCCACAGTGTCAGAGGTGTCAAGAAGTTTTCAAGGTCAGGAAAACCATTGGATATAAGTAATATCAAGTGGCCCCTGTGGGGGTAGAGCTACAGAAGGACTCATGATGTTACTGAACCATCCAAAAGAGTGTTGGAATTAAGATATGCTGGAAACTATAAAAACAAAAACGTTTTGGTTGGCGGTCTTTAAGGAGAGGGGTGTTGAAAAGATAAGCTAGAGGTCTGCTTTTAAGAGGAACTTCACCCACTAGGTTGTGTTTTTTCCCACATCATCCGGAGATGGCTGTTTCTTCCTGATTCAGGCAGCCACCCCCCTGATGACATGCCACTAGGTCGCTCTCCTCTGGCTGATGGGTGGATGTCGATGCAGCAGAAGCAGAGTGGTCAATGTTGTTTTTGTCTAGGTGGCAATAGAGATCGGGACAGGCTAGAGTGTGCAGAAAAAAGGTAAATAAAATGAAACGTAAACTTTTTAGATTGTGGAGGAAGAGAGATTTTATTTCCAATAAATTTTGTTTGAAAAGAGCATACAATGGACATCAACACAAGCACTTCCTACAATTTCACAAAGAATATGGTGCTCTTAGCAAATAGCCTAAAACAGGCTTACAGTATTCATAATCTATAGAGCATAGCACATCCAGCTAAACAAGCTGCAAAAAAATCTCCTCAACATTTCATGACGGGGAGAGAATTTTAATAGTGCAGAGTAATTTTTTGGAGTGAAGACCTGCTTTACAATAGAAATCCACTTCCAGGTGAAACATTTGAGAGGCTGATAGACTAGCGACAAAGAAAAATGAGAGAAAAGCTAAGTAAAGACCACTCATATCTGCTGAAAATCAGTGTCTTATTGGCTACAGTTGCATTTTAAGGAAAAGTAAGAATTGTGACTATGTAAAAACGAACGCAAGGTGAAAGGCCACATTGCTACAATTTACATGCTATTACGTGAGGCAACCTAGAAACTGTCTTGCATGACTCTTTTGAAAACAGATTTGAACAAGGCTTTTGAAATGGCACAACCTGGTGGCTTATATATTTAAAGTCTTAATTAACATTACATTAATAAAAGCAAATTATAAACTAGCACGTAGATGGTACCTGATCCCTACAAAACATTCTAAATTTAACCCAGGTATATTGTTAAAATGTTTCCAGGGATGCTCAATTGAGCTCAGTTGTGGGCACCATGTTTCTTGTATGGTGGTTGTGACTGAAAGTCCAGAGGTTTTGGGCTAGGGTTTATTCTCTTATGTACACTGTAAGCATGGTTAACCTAAAAAAAATACCCTGAAGAGGCCTTGTTGGGAGTCTGTCCTCCCCAAAATTCCTAGGGGATTGGGTAAAATGCTATTGTATGTGTTTCTAGATTCTAGAATAGCTGTAGCCATTAGCTGACAAAAGTCAGTGATCCCCTTGGAGTCAAAACTAAGCGCAATTGGATTATGGTTAATGATAGGTTGTCTAGCATTTTGTATAATACAGACCAAATCTGAAGCCATTTTGGACCCTAAATTCAGTATATCTCACCTTCATGACCTGCTGTGGTTTCTACTGTATTAAATCTATTACCTTCTCAGTTTCCTGCTCCTTTCTCCTATTTGTTAGTTGTTGAATTTTGTGACAATATGATCTCATAACATTTATCGATGTTTAATTGATGCTTAGACTTTATATATGGAGGCAAAGAAGATAGTCTTGTTGTATCCCACTTGCTTTTGTAAAATAGAACATATACACTCTCTGTACTATCAGATTTTCTATGTGTATTCATGCTCTTGTAAACTTTAATAAAAATATTGCAACAGAAAAGAAAAATGTATTTAAACATTTTTTTAATTTAGGCTATGGGGTTCTTGGTCCATTACAGCCTTCAACATGTTTTCATCAATTTGGACAGTTGCATGTCATGTGAAAATATGTCATGAGGCTTTTTGGAGAATGGTTAATCTGTGTTGTAGAATAACATAATAGGATTAAAAGAGATTTTCAGTCACAAGATAAAACTTCTCTATGTGATCATAGGATTTGCTTCTTACTTTGAATGAAGAAAAGTGGATAATTAGACTTTTTTTCTAGAAACCTCTGGTTTTAATCTAGCAATCGATTTTCATGTGCTGTTTTGAAGATGTGGCTTTTTGTAGTATACATTCACATAACATTGTATATTCACATAACTAGCCTTCATCAAATTAATCTATTTCACTTGGCGTTGTTACTGTGAATTAATATACAGTTCACCTATTTTTCATAAGTCTCCTACGTCACAAGTTTGATGATCTATATACCACAATTCTGGAACTTGGTACAATGCCCAGGTGCCACAAAAATAGGGACTTTTTCTGTAGTTGTAGATTGGGAACCTTGGGATTAGAACTTCTATTTGGTTGTTATTGTTTTCTGTGCCCCTGCTGGGGAGATTAAGGGCTCCTTAACATGGGCTTCAATACCTTGGGGGTTATTTACTAAAGCTTAAGAGTACAAAATCTGGTGCAGCTGTACATGATAGTCAATCAGCTTCTAACTTCAGCTTGTTCAACTAGGCTTTGACAAAACCTGGAAGCTGATTGGTTTCTATGCAGGGCTGCACCAGATTTCGCACCTTCAAGCTTTAGTAAGTAACCCCCCTTGTGTTTATGCAGCATTTAAGTAGTGTTTTGTTTTTAAAGCCTCATAACCACTCTATAAAGTGGTTATAAAGCCTAGACATTTTTTACCTTATTACATTCCCTTGTTTCTATCATTTCCTAACCCCTGTTTATACTTACCTGAGCCCTATCTTGATCCAACACTGTGCCTGTCTGTAGTGGCTCCTGTTCTTGTCAATCAAATCCTATGAGTAGAGACTGGGGGGCAGGGCTGAGTCACTCTGTGTGTTAATAGATGCACACAACCCAGTTCGGGATTAAGCCCAAAGGTGTACCACAATAGGAAGTGGCTTTCTGTGTTGGCACATTGAGAGGAGTAGGAGACAAGAGTGTCTGTGGTGGACCCCAGAAGAGGAGGTTTGGGGCTGCTCTGTGCATAGAGCAGATAAGTATAGCATGTTGGTATTTTTGTTAGTTTAATAAAAAAAATGATCCTTACAATTGTATTTTAATACCTGCCATGAATATTACAATGGACACCACACAGTGCAGTTGTTTTAAAAATTAGGCAGCCTATTGCTTTTAGGAGGCTCGCCTTAACCACGTCCATAGCATTTACGGCATATTAGTGAAGCATTTATAAAGTGTTAGCTGGGTGCTGGGGAAGAGGCAGTGGAGGTTCCTGTATCCCAGAATGGACTAGAAAATAGGAGAGGGCTAGGACAGAGCAGCTCCAGCCACTACCTGTTTGCACAGAGCATCCGTATGGTAATACTATTTGCTTCTGTGTGCAGGCAGCTATACCGACATTGCCAGGAAGGAGCAGAGAATTATGGTCAGTGGGAAAGCTTTTTGCTTCAGCAAAGTGTTGGTGCCATCAAGAGTCAGTGCCCATAATCGACCACAACAGCAAGTGTCGGTGCCAACAAATGACCTCTCCAGCGAACTTGGGGACCAACATCCGTAACAGTATTTTCATGATCATCTTGAGTTGGATGAAGCCAAGTTTCAAAGAGATCAAAGTATACAGTCATGGCCAAAAATATTGGCACCCCTGCATTTCTGTCAGATAATGTACCACATCGCCCAGAAAATTGTTGCAAATTTTGGAGTTTTGCATGGAATGTGTCAGATTTGGTTTTTTGTTTCTCCACTTTTTTGTGTCATACCAATACAAAACGAGAGAAATAAACATGAGAATGTCTAAACATTTGTAATTGCAACAGTTTTCTGGGTGAAATGGTGCATTATCTGACAGAAATGCAGGGGTGCTAACATTTTTGGCCATGAGTGTATGAATTCATCTTGCAGAGAATTCACAAAAATGCCTGCTATCACATCACAACCTAACCAGGCCTCAGATCATTTCCTCCACATCACTTCCATTTTAAGTATTTCCCCCTAGAAAAACAATACTTTTATGGGCATTTAAAGAGCATTCTTTTTTTTCTTTTTTATTATTTTATTAATTTAATATCATAAATACAAATACAACAGTTTTCCACACACAAAGATCATACAATCTCCATAACAGATTTTTACATAATCCCACCCCCCATTTTGTCACTTCCTACTTTAAACCTCTTTCTTCCTGTTCCAATATTTTATTCCTAACCTTTTTTTTTTTTAACTCACTCCACTCTCCTTCCCTACCTATCAAAAACTAGAAAAACCATCTTTCCTATCCTATCTGAACCCTTCTTTTACCCCCTGATCAATTCTAAATATTTCCTGGATGTTTTAAAAACTGTCCATCTGTCCCAAATATTGTTACATTTTTCAATTTTATCATCTCCAATATGATATAGTTCCTCCATCCTGTATATAAACTCCACTCTAGTGATCTAGTCCATGATTTTCGGAGTTTCCCAAGCCTTCCAGAACCTAGGGATCAATCCTTTTGGCGCATTTATTAAATGAAATATCATCGTGCTCTTATATTGTTTCACCATGAGATCAATATTATGAAATAAACAAACACAGGGATCCTTCAGTACACTAATCCCCATTATTTCCTGTATTTGTTGTATTATTCCCTGCCAAAATTGCTGTATTTTAGGGCAAGCCCACCATATGTGTGCCATTGCTCCTTTCTTCCTGCACCCCCTCCAACATAAAGGTGAATTCTCTATTTGTTGATTATGTGCCACACTGGGTGTAACATACCACTTTACTAAACATTTATAATTAATTTCTACTGTATTCATATCCATTGCACATGTGTTAAATTAAATATTTTCTTTTTTTCTTGTTCATTTAATTTTGTTCCTAATTCCTTTTCCTACTTTTCTAAAAACGGTGGAGGAACAGCTCCAGATATAGCAGTAAGACTCATATATATTTAAGTAACGTGTTTTCTCATTATAAACATACTAAAAAGTTGTTCAAATGGATACATGTCTTCAGTCATCCTTAGTGGCTGCGGGAGCGCTGTAACAAAATGTCATAATTGATAATAACGCCACTCATCTAACATAAAAAATCTTTTCTTCTTGTTTTTTAAATCTATAAAAGTGCACAATTCCCCTTTCTCAGTAATATCTTTTAAATGTGCGTTTCTATCTTTTAACCATTTACCTGCAATATTCTCTTTCTGAAAGAGCTTTGTTGATTCTTTTTTTAACGCTTCCAAAACGTGTCATAAATGCTATGAGTGCTGCTTCATAAGCAACATATGTGTAAACAAGCCCTAACTGTCTATAACCAATGTCACTGGGAATAAAAGTAAGCAAAAAGCCAACATTTTGAGTTTCCACTAGAACAGAGGGGAAATCTTCCAATGGGGACCTTGTTCTGGTGACAACCGTCTAAGATGGGATTTTGGTCACGTTGGAGAGATTTCATTCAAGGTTCCATTCTGTGTCCAGAACATGGAGTAAAAAGAAATTTCTCCAATGGGACACAGGTAGCAGAACAAAAAAACTGACAGGGTTGTTAAACAATCCACACTTTATCCAAAATGGAACAAAAGGTTCCGGATTTAGATGTCAGAATCTTGTAAAAAAATCAGGCAATTTAAATTAAGGATATGATAAAAAAATTGCATAAGAAGAGATTATCTTCACTAAACACAGAAAGTTGAAATGATCAGTATTCCACAGATATAGGCAGGAGAATTTATTTTCAAGTTTCAGCTTTGCTTGTAATAACTGATCTTGGCCCTGCACTTGCCTGCCTCCTGGGCTCACTATTAGTCAATGAGGCAACCTGTCACATATAAAGACAAATAGTGACTCCAGGCAGGAGACAGGACACACTTAACGTTATTGATCAAGATTTGCTCATGAATTCAGATGCTTACATGTATCTGTGGATTGACTGATCAATTGGAGATATGGTTTTCAGTGAGGACAACTTCTGCTTATGTGTATTCTCACAAGCTGGGGTACAGATAGCAATGAAAACTTTATAAAATGGATGGGTTGAATGACAAAACGGACCCAATTCTCCCATCTGCACATTTGAGGAGGATGGTATCCTTTTGTGCCTATGTATTTCGACATTGGGGGGACTTCTCCGCCATCAGAATACATTGATCAATGCTAAAGCCTGCAGCGCCTATCAGGCAGAATTTTTCTCAACAGGCTGGATGAACAGAAGGCTGGTAGATGCCCATTCCCAAATGTGGCCATTCCCTGCAGCCAACTGAAGGAGTGCACACAACTGGCTGACAACGCTGATGCTAATTGCTATGCAATAACTTAACATTGTCAGTCTGCAACAGGAAGTGCTGTTAATGCCAGGATCTCAAAGTAAGAAATGTTACAATAGAGAAATTATTTGCTAAAGAAATTTGTATACAGTTAGATATAAGTGAAGGGTGGAATTTACTAAAACTGGAGAGTGCAAAATCTGGTGTAGCACTGCATAGAAACCAATCAGCTTCCAGGTTTTATTGTCAAAGTTTAATCAAGCAAGCTGAAGTTAGAAGCAGATTGGCTACCATGCACCCATGCACAGCTGCACCAGATTCTGAGTATTCCAGTCTTAGTAGATCTCTTCCATGATGCCAAATACACTAAAATTTAGATTTTGGATTTACATTCACCTTGCATGATTTGCATACACAAACAATAGTTGTCTTAATTTGATGATAGACAGGAAAGCCGCCTCAGTACTTCAATACATAAATACTTAATACATAAAATACACTGGTATATAATTAGTATGCTATATAAATCAATATTTATATTCATCATTAATTTACTGTAGCACTTAAGTATTTTATTCTGCATGATTGTTCTGAGTCAGTCTGTAAGAGATTATAAAGTGACAGATAACAAACAACGTGGCACAAAGTTATTCACATTAGGTTCACTACAAAGGACAAGAAGGTAATCTTTGATACTAGAGGAAAAGAGGTTTAACCTAAGGATATAGAAAGGCTTCTTCACTGTAAGAGCTGTGAAAATGTGGAGTAGACTCGCTCAGGAACTTGCTCTGGCCAGCTCAGGTGATTGTTAAGAGAAAAAAAAAGCTAAATATGTTCCTAAATGCACAGAATATAACTGGCTATTAACTTTTTCAGTAATAACTCCAGAGTTGGTTGATCTGGAGAATATCCAATTGCCTTAAGGAATCACAAAAGAGGATTTCCCTAGGTGGAGCACATTGGACCATGTTTTAAAAGATTTTTTTTACTTTCATCTGGATCCACTGTGGGTATAGGGTTCTGTATATGGAGCTTTTCAATTTATTTATTCTTTTTTTATTAGTTAAATTCAATTAGTGTTTGTGGTTTTTTTCAGCCTGATTAACTATGTCATTCACGTAGCTATCATTTTCCAAAGCTGGTCATCAGTTGCAGCTTATTTATATAGTTTATATATTCTATATTTTATAGATTTTTTTATGGTTCAAGAGATTAGCCAGCAGCACTGATAGCTGTCCATGTGGTTCCTGTGCTCTGCAGGATACAGTGCATACAAAATACATAACAATGGAAAAGATTTATCAGCTTCACTGTTCAGAAATGTGGTGCAAAAGGAGGTGAGTTATACATTTTATATGACAAAATTCCCATAAAATTGCTGCTCGCTTAAAGAATTCCCTTCCCTGCTGCTTACAGGTAGCACAGGGCTAATATAAAACATGCCCCTGATCACGATCTTATAGTGCATGTCTTGTCTTTTAGGACAACTGAATTTGTGTTAGATAAATAACTGTTCGTGTCTTCTATTGCTTGATCAGTTACCATCAGTGTGTAGGGATCTGCTGTCTTTTACTGTATGTACTTGTAAATAGCTTTTGCTTAATAATTACCACAGAGTTAGTGGGTTGCAGACAGGTACTTCCTGTCCCTGCTAGCTGGATCAGAAACCCTGATTAGAGGACTGTG
Source organism: Staurois parvus (assembly GCF_062004578.1). Classification (NCBI taxonomy): domain Eukaryota; kingdom Metazoa; phylum Chordata; class Amphibia; order Anura; family Ranidae; genus Staurois; species Staurois parvus. The sequence continues at coordinate 4,060,741 of NW_028317926.1, read as the reverse complement.
ATTGTCAGGACCTGGATCACCTGCTGGTGGCACTTTTGTTCCTGGAGCTGAAGGGTGCAGTTCCAGTGGCCCCCAGCAGATGTCTCCCACCAGCCAGCAGATCCCAGTAATTGGGATCTGCCTGATTCTGGATGCTAGGAAAGTATATAATCCCTCCCTTAATTTTCCTCAATGCTTGATAGCCACATACCTGCTTGCTGATTATCCTAATTCTGACCCCTGCCTTATCTATATCCTGTTACCCCATCTCTGCAGTACCATTCCCCGTTATGCCCTGTTTATCTGTACTTCCACTTTGCTTGAATAAATTGTAGTATAATTAGCATGCTTCTGTCACTTTGTTTTACAGTACATATACTGTTCACATATATTTTTATGTTTGCCATGTACTGTATACTGTTTTTTTGTTTGTGGATGGGGTTTTGTTTCGCTATTAGTAAATCCTACTTTAATAATACTCAGTCTGAATCCAATTTCCTAAGTACAGCTACACTGATCTGGTCATCCCAGCTGCCACTGAATACCTGAATTTAGTATTCCTATACAGCGAGTCATTTCCAGGAAGTAGACACAGAACTGTGCCACATGTCCTTATATACATAGAGGCTGTTGTTACTTCTGTATTTTCACCCAGACCAGAAGCAGATACTATTAGACAAGTATTTCCATGCTCTAATAGTTTAACTGCAGCTGGCCATAGCTTGTTGAGTGTGTATATGAATCCTTGTGACAGATGTACTTCTGTTCTATTGTTATTATCTCACATGCACTGTGCCAGATAGCTAGGCCTGTGCTAATGTATGTGTGTAGTGATCACCTTCCAGTATATTAGTACATTAACCTGTTTATTGCAAAATGCAGCTCCTGCTATTTTAGTTAACCCTGTTCCTTCTGGTCTGGGATTTCATAGCTAGTTTTAGCTCAGGGCTCGATAACCAGCATAGGCTAGAACCAGGTTAGGTATCAGATAGCCACTTCTGGTAGTTAGAGGACCAGATGCATGACAGATTAGAAACTGCTAGGGACTAAGACACATGCAGGTAGAGTATGGCTGGTGGAATGGGCTCCAGTAATACTCTCAGACTTGATAAAAGCAGTGGGCTGGCTTTTGGATGGAAATATGCAAATATCAAAAAATCTTGATGGATGTCAGTCTGGAGAAATGGGCAATCCTAGACAGGGCAGACTAGACTGCCTTAGGTAATGTCCACATGTGATGCCAAACCTCCATGATTGAAAGGACTGAAATCCAATGAATGAAAGGAGCAGGCCAAGTAGAGTAAGATTGGGAGGAAAAGGCTAAATAATGTTGGATGTCCTATAGCTAGGAAATTAGATGGTTTTTTTCTGAGCTGGGCTGCTTTCATCTTGCTGCAAGTTCTAAAGCACACTGGGAGATGCTTGCAATGTGCAGTGAAACCAGAATAAGCAATTTCACTACAGGAGAAGAGCCTATACAACTGAGGATAAGATTGGAATTTACTTTTAACAAGGCAAAAAGAGACAAATAATGGACGTTTGTGCTTTTTTGATTTACAAAATGGTTTGGAGAAGGATAGAACTGAGCTACAATCATTTGAACACAATTGTTCAACATGCATGAAAATGTTTTCTCAGATAAATGAGGCATTTATCTGGATAATATATTTTTCAGCCATGCATAGCAGAGTCTTGCATAATATATATATCAACATATTTTTTACATAGATTCCACAGAGACATAAAAATGGAACTTCCACAAAGCGTCAGTTGTACTAAGTGGGTCAGCAGAGTGGTAAACCTGTAAGCATGACATACAAGATTCTCCATAGTCATCTTTCCAGTGAGTAATTATTTAAAATATGGAACAATCTAAAAAGTGCCTGAAAAACCTTGACCTATAAACCAAGTGGGCAGTTTATTATGTGTTTCTGCTCTTCCATGTAATTGCTTTCACAGTCTGTGACAACATAATACTTTCTATTTAATTCAAAGTAGAAGGGGCAGTTCAGATTAATTTTGTACGTATGCAGTTGAGAAGGAGAATGAAATAGATTTGAATTTACTTTTCTGTATTTGATATAATTCAATGGGTTATGAGTAGGATGATCCTCTGTCGTCAGTGGAAAATAATACAATGTAGCTGTAGTTATTTGCAGCACGGATTCCTAATCACCTGACTCACAACAGCTGTAGGACACGTCAAAGTTTATATGGACCTATGTACTAAACAGCTGACTATTACACCAAGGCTATAATGTTATTTGTAAATTTTATTTTAATTAAATTTCGGTTTATACGTTTTAATCAGCAGTTTCGTCATAGCCAGCGTACTTGTCAGGAGTCAACAGCTGAGATAGCCAGATCTGTGTCACAACACTTAGAAACTGGGACCAGACTTATCTGGACCAATACCAAATCCTCATCACAAAATGTAGTAGCTCTAGAAACAAACTATAAAGTATTGACTCATTGGTACCTGGTCCAGGCGAAGATACACCCCTAATTACTCCCCTGAGTGTTTCCCGAGGTTGTGCTGTGGCGGGAACCTTTTATCATATCTGGTGGGCTTGTCCGGTAGCCCAAGCTTTCTATACAGACATTTTTCATATTTTATCTAGGCTCAGTGCAAAGCCGCTCATACCCGACCCAACAGTAGCACACCTAAATTTAAGCCCTCATGGCATCACTAAATCAATTTAAACTCCTCCTACAAGTCACCACGGCTGCCAAGCAGATAATAGCCAAATCATGGAAATCTCCCTCCTTATGCACAGTAGCAGTGCATCCTTCCTTATGCATGAGCAGGTGGTGGTGGATTTACATGCCTACTTTTGTTTATTGCTTTTAACATTACGGTACATGCCTGAGGATAATTCTGTATATGTGATTTTTTTTTAAACAAACTTATTGAACAAATGTATCATAACAAACTTATTGAACAAATGTATCATGAGCTGTGGTAATAATAATTTTAGCAATGTTTGCCAAGACTTGAAAATTATTTCAAGGGCTCGTCATGGTAAAAAGTTTGAGAAAGGCTGTATGAGGTTATGCATGATGATATTATAATGTCAGTGTCATGGGCCCATGAATAAAATCAGTTTTCGAGTTCAGTTAAATATAAAACAAGATACCTAAAATGAGTTGTGTAAATTCCTATGTGGATGCTCAGCAGAGTTCATATAAAAGGTATCTCTTTTGTAGTTGGCTGAATGTTCTTGTTGACTGATTTTTCTTTTCTTGGATTTTCTTCTGCCTCAACTTCACCTATTGAAGCTGACTACAAAGACATCATGCTGTACTGTTTATGTAAATAAGACTTCTCATCCCTTCTTCTCTATCCCTTTTGTGAGAACAGCTTACAGAAAGACTTTTCAAAGTGGAGCCTTTTACTATTCTGATCAGAAAAAATGTAAAAAGGATAAATAAAGAACAGAAATAATTATAAATTGTGTTTAACTCTGAAAGGCTAATTATTCATGCTGTTAATGTCAAGAAGCTGGAGAGCTGAAATAGTTCAGAAAAGTTCATCTTAAGTCATCTCTCATCTTGCCAGCAGTGCAGAGATAACTATCCTCATTTGTAAGAATTCTGCATGCACAGCATCATGTAACGTGCTCTGATTGACCTCTGCAGAGCTCTCTTGCAGCCATCCAATAAAAGAAAGGTAAATGATGAAAGTTCCCAACTGTTAAAATTTCTATGAAAGCTAATAATCTGCTCAACCTAGCAGGCAAATTAATCCTTATGAAGTAGTTCAAAATCTTGCACAATATGCACCCTGCAGCTGCCCCGTCAAGACTAATTTTTTACATCCATCAGAAAACTTCAATTTTTTAAGGTTTTGCCTAGTCACATCCCAGGTTAAAAATATTATTCATTATACTAAGCAAAAAAAACACGTCTGAAAATTGCTACCACCACCCCTTTGTGCATATTTCAAACTAAACATGAAAGCTATAAAACTTTATTTCATGAATATGATGAACGTAACTTAGAGAACATTTTCAGCATGTATTCAAATGTTAGATCCCTTGTTTTAGTTTCTCATTTTTAAATTTACCTGTCAATGAGGGTTGCCACATTGTTTCTTTTATTTGAACAAAGCTTTGATAGAAGATATCAATGTATACAATACGCTTTACAGATGGTTTAGTTATAACCACTGGAAGGGACATCTGGTATTCAATGTATGAATGTATTTTTGATGAATGTATGACACCGTTGCCATGTAAAAATTATGAAAATCCTAGAAACAAATATTTTCTGAAACTTGAAATAACTCATAATGAGTCCTCACCCTAATTTCTCTTTCATATTTTTCGCAGTGCTGCTGGTTGTTAAAACAGCAGGCCTGTTGCAGTGAAGCTGTAAAGGTGTTTCTACGGGCATAGTTGATGGATATGTTCAAAGGTACATCAAGCTCTTGTACTGTATATACATAGTATATACTAGGGATTCAATAAAATCTCACAAACTACAAAGCCTGATAAGTCAGGTTTGTGAGTATTGTCATTAAAGTAGAACTACCGTGTTTCCCCAAAAATAAGACACTGTCTTATATTTTTTTTTTTGGTTCAAAAAAACACACTAGGCCTTATTTTCGGGGTAGATCTTATTTTTTTAATGTACAGGCGTGGACAGGGAGTGCAGAGGTGAGCTGCAGCAAGTTGTGGATGAGGGTGACTATAGAGAGAGTCCAACTGATGACAGTTATGAACTGCAGTCAGGTGTTGCAGAGGTGAATTGACAGGTGAGTTTCAGACGGTGCAGAGATGAGCCACAGACAGTGCAGGGGTGAATTGCAGACAGGGGATGTAGAGGTGAACTGTGGCTGGAAGGGTGTGTAGAGCTGAGCTGTGGCTGGGGGCAGCAGAGGTGGGTTGCAACTCTGCTCACCTCTGCACCCCCCCAGCCACGGCTCACCTATGCACCCTGTCTGCAACTTACCTGTCAATTTACCTCTGCAACACCTGACTGCAGCTCACCTTTGCACATCCCCCCTCCCCAACCACTGCCCTCATATGGTTAGCTAGCTTTGCAAAACACAGCTGTCAGCAGCCAGCCCCTCTCTATAGCAACTCCCATTTTAAGTCCCATCTTCCTATACAGTGCACCAAGCGCGCTCACTCGCTGCTCCATCTCTTCCCCACTGGCCGGCGATCACCCCTGGGGCATCGGCTTCCATGCTTTAGGCTGCAGGATGAGATGCCCCACCCCTAAACACACTGCGCCCACAGATATATGTTCCTTCTCTGTCCCACAGTGAGTACAGAGGTAGGGAGGTTCTGTGAGAGCGGATGGTGCTGTCACTTACAAGAGGGACTGTCACTTGCAAACACAAAAGCCAAGCTTCTGTTTTTGTAAGAGACAGTAGATATTGGTGTGCACAGGGCCAGTGTCAGAGGTGGCGGAGCACGTTCCAGTTGCAAAAAAGCTCTGACCACAACTAGATCTAATTTTCGGGGTAGGTCTTATACTTTAGCAATTCCCAAAAAATAGTACTAGGTCTTATTTTCGGGGTAGGTCTTGCTTTTGGGGAAACATGGTACATTCTTCTTTTTAAAAGAAAATAAGCATTGCAGCACTTTAATATTATTATAATTATTGCATCTGCACTTACATTTTCACTTAGTTTACCTTTAGAGTCTCGCAAATAACTGTTGAACCTGCCAGCTTCATTTGCTGATGTGGTAATGATGCTGCACTGCTCCTGATTTCAGAGCGACCACTCAAGTGTGCTATACATGTTTGCATCAATTTAATTGAGCCAGTTTATTATTATTATACAGTATTTATAAAGCGCCAATGGTTCGCTCGGCGCTGTACATTACAAAGGGGGACAGAACATGTGACAGAACAATACCAATACAATGCAAAACATGAGGGGATCGAGGGCCCTGCTCTTTCGAGCTTACAATCTAGGAGGGAGGGGATAGTGGTACAGGAGGAGATAGCTGTGGGGGATGGAGTGGTAGGAAGAGTGGAGGAGGTTGGCAGGTTAGCAGGGGGTGGGGTAGGCTTCCCTGAAGAGATGGGTTTTCAGGGTGCGCCTAAAGGAGAGGAGAGTAGGTGATAATCTGATGGGTTGGGGCAGGGAGTTCCAGAGGATGGGTGACACCCTGGAGAAGTCCTGGAGGCGGGCATGGGAGGAGGAGACCAGGGAACTAGAGATAAGGAGGTCTTGTGAGGATCGGAGTGTGCGTGCTGGGCGGTACTTGGATATTAGGTCAGTGATGTAGTACGGGGCAGTATGGTGGACAGCTTTGTACATCACTGTTAGGATTTTGAATTTGATCCGTTGTGCAATCGGAAGCCAGTGGAGGGATTGGCAGAGTGGGGTGGCGGAGATGGAGCAGTTGGAAAGGTGAATGAGTCTGGCAGCCATATTCAGGATCGACTGAAGCGGGGATAGCCAGCGGCGAGGCAGGCCAGTGAGGAGGGAAAAAAGGGGGGGGGGGGGAAGGGGTAGCCACCTAACATGACACGTAAATATGTGTCATATAAATATCTCCGCCTCACTAGTGTGGATTTATAAACCCAAATGCTAAACAAAAACATGACAGCATGACAAGTGCAATACTGCTCACACAGAGTGGTTATTAGAAAATCCAAGCGGAGTAATATAATAAGTATTAACAAACAAGTTTTATTCGATCACATGGATCATACTGAGGTTAGACAGAGACATGGTAAACAAGTCTTTATAAAATCACTGAATTAAAAACATTTGGCGTCTCCAGATCTAATAGTATTCGGCAATCAGGAATCCACATAAGGCAATGAAGTTCCTAACTACTAGATCAAAGGATTTCCATATTTTCCATATAATATCTGCATAAGGGGAACATTCTTCAAAAAAAGTCTTGGTGACCACCACAGTGAATAGAATGACCTCCTGAAAATGGAAAACAAGAAAGAAAGGATCATAGTAAAGGGACCAAAAAATAGGATATATGCACTAACCATATGCAATAACAAAACAACCCCATGACAGGTATATATGTTATTCCGTTACCTTCTCATAAACTGAACCATCATGAAAGGATGGATATATGGATTTCCTGGATAGCCACCCCAAATGGAAATGTATCCACAGTAGTAAGTGATGCTAAAGGTGTATAAATAAAAAACATGAATATGAAGCTACCAACAGACCTGAATGAGACTAAAATAAGGGTAAAAATCTAAAGAATATTACCATACAAAAGATCAAGGGGACTCCTCCTCACTTGAAGTAAGATCAGGTCTGGATGAAAAAGTGAATATGGGGGTGGGCAGCCATGTAGTTGATATGTAAAGTCCAGACTGGTTGATACAGTCTATGTATATATGAATATATAGACCCAAATCTGGGTTTCCAAAAATTGCTCAGTAGTGAGAAAGTAATGCGGTTCCTTAAAAATATGTATGAGACTGTAGAAGCATGCCACAGCACATATAAAGCATAGTATACAGATATTCCTCCAATAGGAGTTCAAAAAATTCTCCCAAGTGAGGTAAATAGGCACAGGGTTTAAAAAATGTGAGGGTATGTAACCCGTTTATATTGATAGCACTAAAGCCTAATTTAGCCTAACGGCTATAAACTTGCCACCAGTGGAAGTAGGCTGTGACTCAAAGTTGCCATGTGCGGGCTGCTTTGGATGATATCCTCATCATAATTAGAGTGTCTCCTGCCTTTCCAGTGTGGAGCTGAAGCAAACCGCTTCTTCCTTCCTCGTGGGCACCGCGCCCTATGGAGACGCCGAGCGTAATGATGTCATCACGTTGACGCGTTTCATCCGCCAATCACCGCAGACTTCGTCAGAACTCAGTTCTGGATTTTCCGCTTGGATTTTCTAATAACCACTCTGTGTGAGCAGTATTGCACTTGTCATACTGCTATGTTTTATGTTTTTTTTATTTTTATTTTTACAGTGAGGAGGGAGTTGCAGTAGTTGAGTCGTGATATGATGAGGGAGTGGATAAGCTGTTTAGTGGTTTCTGGGGTTAGGAACGTGCGTATTTTGGCGATGTTGCGGAGGTGGAGTCTGCATGAGTTTGTTAAAGATTGCACTTGGGGATGGAAGGATAGGTTGGAGTCCAGAATGACACCAAGTACTCTGGCCTGCAGGGCGGGTTTGATGGTGGCGTTGTTGGATGTGATGGAGAAGTCAATGGGGGGTGGTGTCCGGGCTGGGGGGAAGAAACTCGGTTTTGGAGAGGTTCAGTTTAAGGAAGTGGAGCGACATTCAGTCTGATATGTCGCTCAGTAGGTGTGTGATTCGGGCGGAGACCGAGGGGGTGAGGTGGGGGGTTGAAAGATAGATTTGTGTGTCGTCGGCATAGTTTATCTGCTACATCCTCTGGAAACTTTGAAATAGAACCTTCATTGCTACAGCCAATATGATCCTACAGCACGTTTTTGTTAGAGTCATCCACTTCTGAGAAGACTGAACAGAAATAATTGTTTAACTGGTTTACTACATTTAAAGATCAAAAGTATTATACTCAGTTTTCTTTTGTAAACCCATAAAATCTTTTCTTTCTATTGCTGATATACCTAAAACAAATTTTGGTTCTTAATGGACTATCCATTCTTTCCTCTTTACTGTGCTTTAGCAGAACTGATAATATATTTGGCTCCCTTATGTCAGTTTTTATACAATAATTGTGCAGATGTTTTCTCATCTTACCTTTGCAGTGAATCACAGCGGTTTTCTCTTCCGTTTACTTATACCAATATCTGTCTGATAGAAAATCAAGTTGCCTCCAGGATGGTAGACCTTATTCATACCCATTGAATACTGATGGCAACTTTTTAATTATTTTTTTTAAAAACCAATTTCAGCAAATATCACCTTTTGAAATCTAAAACCCTTGTTTTGAAGGTGATTATCCATATTTTGTTATACAAACAAACCAAATATATTGGTAATCACTAGAACTAGATTTTTTTCCACCTCAACATAAGACAGTCAATTACCATTTGTCAATACTAGGTCTAAGATATGTTCTCTGGTTGGATTTTTTACTGACTGTTTTAGAGAAACCTCTTTCTAAAGGCTGCCAATATATCTCTGCTAATACTTGTAAGTGCAGTAAAGTCAGGCGTGTTGAAGTCACCCATAATTAAAACCTCTCCCTTCATTGTCATTTGAGTTATCTTGTCAACCAATAGGTTATCTTAATCCTCTGACTGTCCCAGGGGCCTGTACACTACACCATTACTAATGGAAGATCCCTTTCTGGTTTGTCGGCAGAACCATTTGTTTTCTGAATTAATGTTAGTTTTATGCTCTTCTTGACATAAATACCAATTCCACCTCCTCTCTTTCCTACTGTTAGGTTCCTGTGTAGTGCATGCCCTGGTCTAGTTATTTCTTATTCATTTGAGTCCCTGAACCATATCTCTGCAATCAGAATAAAGTCCACGTTATCCCTAGACAAAATGTATTACTTAAACTATGAGCATTAGTGCACATGATGAGACAAACACTGTTGTCTACTGTTGTATACATATAACCACCTTGCTAGTGCCATGGAGTTCCAAGGTGCCAATTTGGGATACTTTTCATCAAATAAATGAAAAAAAGAGCTATAAAATCAGATAGAATAATTACATACGGAAGCTCTTAGATTTTTGGGCAGCTGCATCCAATGTAATCTCCTGATGAGGAGATAGCAGTCTTAGCAGTCTAAAAAAACTAAAGAAGGGAAATGGCTCAAAGAGTAGCTAAATTATATATATATATATAAAAATATACCCTGCAGTATGGGGCAGCATAGGAGTATCAGTCTTAAATAGTCACCCAATGTGGTATACCAGAGTACTCTCTTCTGTTACAGGACCCACTGGAAACACAGCATTAAAAATGAGCAATTCATTTCCTTACAAACCGAAATGCGGATGAAATATTCATTATTCAGAGATTCAGATGTATCACAATAGTAATGGATTTCAATGAATCCGAAATAAATTATGACAATAACAACAAATTAATTTGTATTTGTTTACAACTTCAAAGGGTTTTGTAATTTTAATAATACAATGGCCTAAGTCAAGCAAAATATTAAAGTTGCAAGCAAGTCGCATCAAAATCACAAGCAAGTTGCCTCAAAGTTCAAACTGCAAGCAAGTCGCATCAAAATCACAAGCAAGTTGCTAGCAAGTCACATCGTAGTCGCAAGCAAGTTGCAGTAATAACATAACGACATAATAAATGAATTATGACTTAAATAACTTCTGAAAATATGAATCGATTCAGAACAACGAATATACAAAATGAATCCGAACATACAAAATGAATTAAAAAAATTAATCATTTCACCATAATGAATACGATGAAATGAAATGATTGACTGATGAATCAATCCCAAAAAAACAATTTTTTTTCATCGTGCACATCATATAATGAGGGTTGGAGTGCTCAAATCACTGTTATTAGGAGTGTAACAAGAAGCAAAAGCTGGAGTGCTCAGATAGCTGTCTTCTGGTTCTGGTTTCCTCTTCGGCTTTCCTGTTAGTTGTTGCTGTGCAGCACTCAGATATACAGTAAAGTAAAATGCCAAAATAGGATGTTGAGATGCAAGGAATCAGCCTTTATTTCAACTTGTTTCAAAGCAGTTAAAGCGATTCTAAAGGAAAATTTTTTATTTTTGGAAAATAACAAACAAGCCTATACTTATGTACTGTGTGCAGTGGTTTTGCACAGTGCAGCCCTAATCCTCCTCTTCTCAGGTCCCCCGCAGGCTCTCCTGGCCCCTCCCTCCTGTCCGGTGCCCCCACAGCAAGCAGCTTGCTATGGGGGGGCACCCGCTGCTCCCTGTGTCCATTTACACACGGAGCCGTGGCTTCACCCCACTCCCTCTCTCTTCTGATTGGTTGACTGGCTGTGATTGACAACAATGGCTCCCACTTGCTGTCTCAGCCAATGAGGAGGCAGAGACCCGGGACGGCCGAGGCTGTCATGTACATCGCTGGATCACGATGGGGCTCAGGTAAGTATTGAGGGGTTGGGGGCACTGCTGCACACAGAAGGTATTTTACCTTCATGCATAGAATGCATGAAGGTAAAAAACCTTGAGCCTTTACAACCACTTTAACTTCGCTCCTTCTTCAGGAACAGTGTACAATTAAAAATCAGCTATTTACTGGTGGATTGAACCTCTAACTGTATTACCCACCCACACAAAGCCTCACATTTGTTTTTACCAACCGGGGACAGAAATGCAGTTTACCAATTAAATCACAGCTCTCATTTTTCGATATATATGCATGTCTAAAAAACTCCTGAATTCCATACTAAGTAGCTCAGTGTTGTTGTGTGAGGAATGCAGACCATCTCTTTTATACAGACCATCTTCCAACATTATAACTAACATAACCAAAACCTTCAGCTTTTTGATTATGTTAGTCATTTTAAGATGGAGCTCCCTATAACCCAGTGCAATCCCTGCTTTCTGATTAGCAAATGTCACAGACATAGGTAGTGCATTGTTTTTAATGTGTTGGCTGTCTCAAACTTCAAGTATGAGAAGCAGAAGTAATGCAAAACCATTGTATGTCATAGGCAGGGGTGTATTTACCACAAGGCAAACAAGGCATTTGCCTAGGGCGGCATTTTTTCAGGGGGCACCCCTGTAAGAAGGGATGGAAGAAAGTACATACACAGGATAGGCACAAGGTGGGATCTGAGAGATGCTGCGGGCTGCTTGATGGTGTATGCAGAGCCTGACTCTTTTTCTCAGGTATGTCCAGAGCTGTGAAGGTAACTGTCTTCTCTCTTGCCAGGGTTGGGGGGTGGTGGTAGAGGAAAGGCTCTCTCGGCTGGGGTGTTGTTGGTCAATGTCAGGCACTTATCGTGGGTGAGGGGGGTGTTTGTCAGTGCCAGGGTCTCTCCATGGAGTGGAGGGTGGGGGGGCTGGAGCCGATTTTTGTGTTGCTTAGGGCAGCAAAAAAACCTAAATACACCACTGGTCAAAGGAAAACAGTAAGCAAATGTTTAAAAAGTAAATGTTGCAGCCCCCAAATCCATATGAAATTATAAATCATGCACAGAAAAAAAGCTTAAAAAACCTGAGTAGCAATAAAAATATGACATAAAGCTGATCTATTTTCATCTGTATAAAAAAATAAAAATACTATATAGTTCTTTTAAATACTGTAGCACACACATGGTTGCCTCTGTGTTACAATGTTGCATACTTGAGACTTGTGCTAAGTTTTTTTGTTAGAAAAGCTTACTAGTATGGCTTAGTATAAAAGACTTTTTTTTACATGGGACATTTCATTTAAAGCATTCCAATGATCTGATTTTTTATGTATGCCTGACCTGTCAACTTTTATTTCAAGCACAGTACTGGCAGGCATATATATATATATATATATATATATATATATATATATATATTCTATCACATGCCTGAAATGCCGATGAATACACATAATAGAAGATTTTTCCTTCAGCCTTTAGTGCGTCAGTAAAAATTAAAATAGCGTGTTTTTCATAAACCCAAAGCATTAAGTTATGTCTGTGGCCATGCACACACATCAGCCTACTGTAGGTATTACCAGGGGAATTGTTTAGATTGGCCAAGCTGCGACAGTTATGCAAATCAGGGTTTAATTATGGTGTACATAGTGCACCGCTAATTGCTTACAAAGTATTGCCTACTAAAATGAAATTATTCAATGTGTCTATAAACTGAAGAAGCATTTTACTTGTTATAACAGATGAGTATCATAGTTTAAAATACATGTATATGTTTTGGTTCACTTTTAATTGCTTTTCATAACTTTTAATTTTAATTTTATAATTCACTTTTAAATACCATCCCAATTAAAATTGAAAATAAAGAATAAATAGTTAACTGCATCCTTTCTCAACCAGGGTTCCATAGAACCCTTCAATTCCTCTAGAGATTTCTAAGGGTTCCTTGAGCAGTGAACAATGGTGGGTATTAATCTCCCACCATCCCTGACCATCAATGTAAGGGAGAATTTTTACGAGGACACTACAATTTTCACAGTCTATGTTTATTTTTGGTCATTATTATTACCATTTATTTCATTTCATGAATATGAATGCAAATAATTATGTAATTTGGAGCTAATGCACCATAAGCTGTGGATACATTTATAGCAGGGGTTCCCAGGGGGAGATGAAAATGTTTTGAGAGGTTTCTCTAGGAATAAAATGTTGAGAAAGGCTGGTGTACTGGACGGGCAGTTTGGTTTTTCATCCAGGCATTGTTATAGAGCATATTTTCTTAACCTTTTTTCAGTCAAGGCACCCTTTAAAATTAGGGAAAATCTCAAAGCACCCTCTAACTACATGGACAGTCTCGAGGCACCCTGTTTTAAAATGTAAAAAACTATTCTAATAGTTTTACATAATGCATAATGCGTAGGACACCCAACGTTAGAGGTGATTTATTCTTCCAAATCAAATATATTTTTGCACACTGGTACTGACTAGAATTCCAAAGTTTCTCTTCTCCCTAGGTTTTTCTCCAACGCTCAGCTAATGTGACCCCAGTGGTGATGGAGAGGGGAAGGGGACGGTCAAACTAGGTAACTGTGCAGACGACCAACATCCTCCTTATCAACTGATGATGTCAATGGTTGTTGGAATGCCTGCGGCTAGAGGGTCATAATGGTACTCAATGAAAACCTGCGGCTTTGTGTAACTAGTGCTGTGCAAACTGTTGGCACTATATAAATCCTGTATAATAATAACTAAAAGGCAGCCTTGAGCCACCTCTGGCTTTTACACAGTTTTTGGGCAATTCTTAGGTATTTTACAAGACACTCCTAAAGAGACTTCAAGGCACCCCGGGGTGCCTGGGCACCCTTGTTGAAAAAGGTTGTTATAGAGCACTGGAATACCCATTTTCTTTTGTCTATAATTATTGATTTTGGATGCAATTTCTGGTGATGATAGATCTTATCCCATATTCTGCTTCTCACACACAGAAAGCCTGATGTAAAAACAAAAATGCCAGTACTAAGTCATTTCCTAGAATCACCAGCCAGATTCAAACCTGACTTGGGAATTGAAGGAAAAAAGAACATACTATAGACTTCAGGAAATAACTCCTAGTGCCATGCCACTAACTCTATAAGGTTTGTATGCTTATTCTGCAAGGGGTTACACAGAACTCAGATTAGGGTAAATCCAGTGGTTTTACTGATTTAAAGGCTCTCTGCCACTTTGCAAATTGCTCTTGGCAGGCCACCCACTGTGCATCCTGAGTCTGGTTGGCGAGATGCAATGCAATGTCTGGTTTAACCTGGCATGGTTAAAAATTTTAGTCAAATTAAAATGGTGAAATTACTTCTTTGTACTTCTGGTATACCAACAGTGAGACCTCCCCCCCATAGTTTCTCCTTCTACCCTAACCGCTTGCCCTCCACCCTATAGCAGAAGTACTGCTACAGGGCGGGAGGGCTGCACAAAATCACATAAATATATGTGATTTGCATTTCCGGGTAGCAGGTGCCGCTATTGGCTGATCGGGGTGTCAGTCACCGGGCCCTGTCCCGGTCGGGACTCGGTGATCGTCGGTAGGGCTGAGAGGGGAGAGATTTGTGTATAAACAACACAGGTCTTTCAGCAGAGAGCAGAGAGATACAAAACAGCATGTTTCCTTAGGAAAACACACACAGCACACAATATGAAACACACACAGCACACAGTTAACCCTTTGTTCCAGATGTTAACCCCTTCCTGCCCAGTGTGATCAGTACAGTGTCAGTGCTTTTTATTAACACTAATCAAAGTATTAGTGTCACTGGGGATGTCAGTGGCCGTTAGTCAGTTCCCACTCAGTTTCAAAATGCCTGCCACAGTCCCACAGTCCCTCTTTAAGTCGCTGATCACCACCATTAATAGTATAAAAAAATAAAAATACAAATTCCACTCTATATACTGCCATTTGTAGACGCTATAACTTTCACAAAAACCAATTAATATACACTTATTGGGATTTTTTTTAGCAAAGACATGTAGCAGAATACATTTTGGCCTAAGTTTATGAAGAAATTAGATTTTTTTAATTTTCTAGTCAAAAATACTGGGTTTTTTTTCAAAATTGTCAGTCTTTTTTTGTTTATAGAGCAAAAAATAAAAAACGATCACGAAACTGATCAAATACCACCGAAAGAAAACTATTTTATGGAAAAAAATATCATACATTTCATTTATGTACGACCTTGCGTGACCACGTAATTGTCAGTTAAATTAACGCAGCGCCGTATCGCAAAAAATGGCCTGGACAGAAAGGGGGGTAAATCCTCTGGTGGGCCAGTGGTTAAAGACCAATTGATCCTTCAGTTTGAATCAGCTAAATACATTCTTGGTGCATCAAAAAAAATTATGTGTGAAGTCCTACATTTTTTCTCCTTCTAAAGCTGCCACAGCATCACTAGAACAGTGACAGCTAACACCTACAGAGTGGCACCCTTGGTCTTTGTGGGGAAGCAGTGCAATCTAAAACATCCCCTAAGTCAGAGCACCAGCTCCACAATCAGCAAAACTTGTGAACCTCTGCTCTGGCTCTGATTTGGCAGGGGTGTGTCAGAACTCTGCAGAGAGGCCACTGCTTCCATATAGAGAGCAACCGTTCCACTCTGCAGCATGCTAGCAGGGGACAGACTTTTCCTTTCAAGCTGTGGCTGCTTTTTAAAGAAAATATATTGTATGACTTTGCAAAACATGTGGTTTGATATTCATAGAATGTATTTAGCTGCGTAAAAGTGATTCTACAGCCAAAACTTTCTTTACCTTAATGCATCCCCTGCATTAACCTCCTCGGCGGTATGATTCTTTCCGATTTTTTGTGCTGAAAGCAGTACCATTTTTTTGCATGGAAATATGTAGTTTTTTATTGTAGGCTGTAATTTTTAGGAATAACTCACTGAAATCTGTACGAACAAGACTCTATTAACATTCCGGATATGATAAAATTTGAAACACGAAATCATAAATTATAATTTAATAAATAATCATAAAAAATAATAATATAATAATAAATTTAATTCAATAATATAATCAAACCAAAAACACTGAAATTTGAAATACAGAGGCAAATTTGCACATCGCTGAGCAAAGTCGCAAAATCGTTTTCAGTGTCTGATGACGAATTTCCCCACATATCATTATCACTCAATTCTGCAAGTGGTTCTGATTTACTATCGCTGTTCTAAAACCGCTTTTGACGTAAAGGGACGCTTTTTGGACGCCATGGACTTTTCTAAGTTTCCAGGCAGAAACAGTCAAAATGCAGGCAGGGCACAGGACAAAGCAGTAGGGACAAAATGTATGTGAAATGCATTGAAATAGCAATGACAGCAAAAATAACATTTTTTAAAAAATTCTAATTTCCCGCTGGTTCCGGCGCCTGTACGTCCCGACGTCACAGGGACCGGAACACAGGAGCCGGATGCTGGCATCGGCCGGAGGAGATGGCCGGGGATGCTGGAGGGGACACATCGTGGGAGTGAAGGACAATGTAAGTGCTGCAGGGACCCCCAGAACAGCGCCGCATGGTAAGCCCGAGTGTAGCTCGGGGTTACCGCTTTTGGTATAGAAATTTTACCCCGAGCTACACTCGGGAACACCGCTAAGGAGGTTAAGGTATGAAGCATTTTTCAGCTTGCTGTTCCCCACCTCCCTATATGCTTACCTGAGTTCTCAATTGACCCAGCGCTGTGCACAGCTCCATCTCTTCTCTTCCCTCTCTTCCCCTTCACACACAGACTCAGGCAGCAGTAGAAGTCACCGGCTGCCGCTGCATTTTATCAAATGATGGAGGAAGAAGGGCTCAGGGCTAAGCCTCTCTTTGTGTGTCAAAGGATCTCGGCTCCATAGACACACACACATAGACACACACAGCTCAGGAGCAAGCTTGCACTGTATGCCCTATAGCAATCTGATGAGGAGTTAAGATGGCCAATGGGGGACCCCAGAAAAGGAGGGTCAGGGCCACTTTGTACAATACCATTGCACAGAGCAGGTGAGTAAAGCATGTTTATTATTTTAATTAAGAATGTTAAAAAATTACCTTTAGTAACACTTTTAAATGGGAGTCCAGTTGGTCTTTAAGTCATGAACCTATGAAGGCAACACTATTATTTCTTTTTTTATACTCCATATAATATTAAAAAGTAAACAAACCAACAGGAAAAGTGAGACCTTCTTTGTAAAAGTCACAGTACACAAACCAAACTTTAAACTTTGGTGTGGAGATCTCACCGCTTTCATTAAAAGATTGATAAAGGTCCAATCCAGAAATATTTGCCTCCCTGGATTCTTCCAATAATCTGTACATTCCCTGGCAATTTTACCTATGTTGATAATTAGTTTTTTTGTTGAGAAATGTTGTACTAGAAGAATGTCAACAATCATGTGGCCAGTAGAATGATTGGCCTGCGACGAATGTCCACCACATTTCTGGCAAACCTGCCAACCTAGCAAACCCTCTTTATTTCCAATGTCGATATGCCTGTTGTAAAATATTAGAATATTTAAGCTCAGAGTAGGTGAAATCAAATCAGAAAATCTTGTCAAATGTGACTGAGAAAAATTTAAATATTTGGGGACCAGACATCTAGGTATCTGGAAGAACCTATGTGCCAACCATGCTTGAATTGGCATGTAAACAACATTTCAGTTTTCTTTTAAGATGATATTTTAGTCTAGTTTAAATTGACAGGTGTGTGTACGGATACATGAATTATGCTGAAATCTTGACAGAATAGACAGTAGTGTAATTATTATATTCATGGATTTCTGAATTCAGAAGGACTGTGCTAGGTCTGATACAAAACACACATTTAGCATTCATTGATGGACACAGCTGACCTCTTGTGTCACCAATATGCTAATGAAAAAAAGGATTTTACATGCGAACAAAAAAAAATAATGTTTTCTAAAGCATATAATGTTATATTAATACATCTATATGAGGATACTGATAACAGCATTACTATAGAGCTTCAAAATATGGGGAAAAGGAGCTATTGGTAATTATAAACTATGGAATAGTGTTGGTAAATTGTGTTACAACTTAGATGCGCAGTAATAAAGATTTGTATGTGATGTTGAGTTTGCTTACAGAGAGACCCTTGGCAAGAATAGAACATTTACTTCCATATAATTATAATGCTATTGCAATGCACATTTATTTTCTAATTTACGAATGTACAGAAAATTAGTAGTTTAAAATTTAGTAAAAAAAAGTAATTTCTATCTTCTGATTGACATCCTTTTATTGACAGATTAAAGTGATAGAAATGTTTTTGTGCACATCAATTTAACTATAATTTTAGACATGTATGTGCCTAATATGAACATTTAAACAGCCCTCAAACTTTCCATCCACAACCATTTTCTGTGTTTCTTTCTGATAACTTACATAAGCAAAACAGCTCCAACTCTTCAGGCTTGTCAAATATGGGTAAGCCTCTGTTGAGTTATACAAGATCCAAATACCTATACTTCCAGCTTGTGTTGCCACTTAACATTTTGTCTCACAGGGGTAGTTTCAGACAATTTTTTGGAGTGCTATGTTGGAAATTTAAGGGGGGGCTAAGTCCCTGTACGCCTGAATCCGGTTTATAATGAAAACAGACATAACAGTATGAGAAATACTCTATAACAAAGCAAAATTGCAATGTTAAATAGAAACTGCTCACAGGGGTAAATGTACTAAAACTGGAATGCTCACAATCTGCTGCAGTTGTGTGGTAGCCAATCAGCTTCTAACTTCAACTTACGCTTGGGCAATAAAACCTGGAAGCTGATTGATTTCTTTGCAGAGTTGCACCAGATTTTGCACTCTCCAGTTATAGTAAATAATCCCCACAGTGTAATAAAAAAAATAAAGCTTGAGCACATGGAAATATACATGGTGCAGGGTCAGAATTATTTCTTGTTCAAATATTTTATTGAAAGGTAACATAACAAAATTGTTGGTTACAGATCTAGAGGTGACAAGTACATAAACTCAACAGGAAATAACCGCAGTACAGTAGTAATTCCACACATGCCAGGAGGGTGTTTATGAATGTCGGGGGAGCAACCCCTACCAGTGTAGATAAAAGTAATATCAGTTTCCATGAAAGGATACAAGATAAACAGGTTTAAATATTGATAAGTATGCAGAGAGCTACATCAGCTATGGGTTTGGTTAGTGATATGTGCTGGCTGGTATGGTGATTCAATAGAGGGATCCTTTGCTGATGAATTTGTTTGCTTGATCAGGCGGGAAATGAACTGTAGGCATTGCAGTTGACATGATTGGGAGTGTGCCAGTAGTGGCCAGTATGGGGACAATCATTGTGTAAAAAAGAAACAGAGGGGTAGAGAGGAGAAAGGAAAGAAGGTACAGGAGGGGAGAAGAGGGGAGGTGTGAAGGGAAGGGGAGGGCAGGGGATGAAGAGTGCAAGTGAGTTGTATGTAGAGGTGGGAAGTGGCGGGAGGGAGGTATGGTGTGGACTATAAGAGGAGAGGTATGGGGAATAGCGAGGGAGCCCCGAGGGAAGGTGCAACCTTGGCACTGGATATGAACCAAGGGCTAGCATAGATCTTAACATGGAAGAAGTAAGGATTCATCAAAGACGGGTGGATGGAAGTGATCCACCCAAGGTTTCCATAACAGTTCATATTTGCGCACTTTATCTAAAAGGACTGCTTTGATCTTAGCGTGGATCATGGCTCTAGTAATCCTGTGTTTAACCTTTAAAATGTGCAGGTGGGAAGACTTCCATGCCTTAGCAATGGTTTGTTTTGCTGCAGTCGTGACCTGCAGAAGGAGTGTGAAGTGTATGTAAGACATGTCTGGGGGTCTTTTATTGAGAAGGGCTGTAGCTGGGTCAAGAGGTAGGGAGTAGGGGAGCATGGTGGAAAGAATATGGAAAATCTAATTCCAGAAAGAGAGGGCCAAGGGGCAATCCCACCATATATGGTCATGAGTGCTGTGGTTGGCGCAGCCCCTAAAACAGGCAGAAGGGTAGAGGGGGAGATATTTAGCTATCTGAGCTGGAACCATGTACCATCTCATGAGTACTTTATAACTTGTTTCTAAAGCCACTATGTTTTGTTAAGCAGATTTAGTGTCAGCCAAATATCTTCCCAGTCGTTGGGGTCAAGGTTAAGACTGAGGTATCTCACCCATCTGGTGACGTATCATAAGGATGAGGGTGGTGGATGAGCCAATAGGTGAGAACAGAGTGTGGAAATTAGGCCTCGGGCATGTGGGTTGTTCTTGCATGTTCTTTCAAATTTGGTCTTTGCTGGCAAGGGTGGAATCAGTCCGAAGGTTAGGTGCGAGAAAGTGCTTAATTTGCAGGTATTGGAAAAGTTCAGACCCTGGAAGGCGGTATGTTTTGCATATTCATGGTAATGGCTTGAATGTATCTGGAGTTGCTAATCTATGGGCCCGAGTAAGATTGCTAGAGGACCAGTGGTAGAATGCAAAAGGGAATGTCCAAGCTGGTGCAAAGGCAGGATTGTGAAGGAAGGATAGGAGGGGATTATGGGGAGAATGTAGACTGAAGCGAGTCTTGAGTATCCCAGAGAAATAAACTGTGCTTGGTAACTGGGTTTCTGAGTGTGCAACGGTCTTTCGGGTGAAGCCACAGCAATTTTGCGACTGATAGAAAGGGGTCTTGTAGACAGAGTGGTACTTAGGGAGTTGGGCAAGGTGTGCTACTTAATATTATTTGGTGAAGTGTGGAAGGCTTAGGCCTCCTGTGGTCTTAAAGGAGAAAAGAGTTAAAATTCGAAATTCATAGTCTAGCTTTGCCCCAGACATAGGACTGAGTTTGATGTTAGAGAATCCTGAGGAAGTAGTATGGAACAGGGATGGGGAGGACACGAAAGAGGTAGAGAATTTTGGGTAAGATGGACATTTTAACAACAGTGATGCCCCCGATCCATGCCAGGGGTAAAGAGGACCAGGATGTCATAAGGTTGGTTAAGTGTGTTAACATGGGTGGGTAATTGGTGGGGAAGAGTGCGGATGGGTCGGCAGTTAGTTTGATGCCTAAAAAGGGGATATGATGCGTGGACCAAAAGAACGGGAGAGTAGCTTGGAGATGTAGGAGGGCAGAAGGGGGTACAGAAATATTAAGCGCTTTAGATTTTTGGGGGTTGACTTGCAGGCCAGAGATAGCTGAGAATTGGTCTAGTGCAGTCAAGATATTGGGGGCAGATTTTAGAGGGGTCATCATACAGAGAACTATATCATCTGCAAATAGGGTCAGTTAATGGTGGTAAGCGCCAAGCTCCAGTCCTCGGATATTGGGGTTATTATGTATCAATTGTGCTAGAGGTGCTTGTCGCATCCCGCGTTGGATGGGGAATGGGTCAGACTTGAATCCCGTCCCGCATATTTCAAATAAGCTTTTGGCGAGGCATATAGCGATGCGATCCAGGAGAGAAAGTTTGGTGCGAAGCCCCAGTTGCACAGGGTGAATTGTAAGTATGGCCAGGAGACTGTGTCAAAAGCTTTTTTAATGTGGAGAGACACGAAGCATGTGGGAACACGATGATTCCTGGCTGCGTGAGCGAGCAGAACTGCTTGGCGTACCCCGTCTCTAGCTTGTCTTAGGGGCATAAACCCACTTGATCTTTGTATATGAGAGAACCGATTACCCTGTTCAAACTTGCAGATAATATCTTAGCTAGTATCTTGATATCGATATTAAGGAGGGAGATGGGTCTATAGTTTCCCACATGGAAGAAAAATATATTTGAAATATATTTTAAAAATATTCTTCCCAGATATATTGACATATATTTGAAATACTACAATTATGGCCATATTAAATATATTTCAATAAATAAATATATATATATATATATATATATATATATATATATATATATATATACTGCATGGTGAAATGCATTTTCATTACAAAATATATCAAAAATATTTTTAAAAATACATTTCAAATATACTGTATGTCTTTAAAAATACAAATCTACATTTTTGGAATGCATTTACAAATATATGTAAAATATATGTTAAAATTACTTTTTTATATGTTAAAAAAATCTGAAGATTTTTTAAAATATATTCTTCATATTTTTTTTTAACATATAAAAAGTTTTGTGAGATCAGAGTCGACTGAGTAACTAAGTGCCCAATGTGGGCTAAACGGAGAGTCAGCAAAGGATCCGACTATGGGTCGGAGAAGAGGAAGAGCAAAAGGTCCCCAGAGTGCTATCAATCCATGGAGTTGGGTGGAGCTTGTGCTGGTGAGGCAAAGCGACCTCGCTTGTTGGTTCCACGGGGGTTGGACCCATAGGTAGAGGTGGTGGCATTCAGTGGAGAGCAAGAAACGGATCTGCGTCTTGGTCAATTATCAGCAGACGGAGATGAGGGAGTCTCTAAATGTAGTTCTTCCAGGAGAGCTTCGTGTTCTTCGGAGGACTTACAAGTGTGCTTGGTTCCCTGGTATGTAAAATGGAGACTGAACGTGAAGCCCCAGGTGTAGGCGATACGGTAGTGTTGCAGGGTCAGTAGATAAGGCTTGAGAGTTCTACGCTTGGAGATAGTCAGTTGCGAGTGGTCTGAGAACAGCTGGCATTCGTGACCTTGGAAGGAGGGTTGTCGTGCAGCTGACAGGAGTTGCTCCTTAGTGTAGCTTAGTTATGATATCTCTTGGGGGGCCCTCTGATTTGCGTGGGGTCAAAGCTTGGTGAATCCTGTCCATTTCAAGCCTCTCCATGGAAATAGAAGAAGCTAATTCCAGGAATAAGACCGTGATTGTGTATTGGAGATCAACAACGGATTCAGGGATGCCGCGTATTCTACGGTTAGAGCATCTGGCCCTATTTTTGTAGTCCTCTAACTGGGATTGTAGACTGAGGTACTTTGAGGGATTCTAATTCATCTGTGTGGTTGCTAAGTGTAGCTTCTAGGTCATCAGCCTTCATCTCTAGGTCTGAGGTATGCTGGCCTAGTTCGCAAATCTCCCTGAAGAGGTGCTCTGTGATTTGGTCAGAAGTCTGTTTGAGTGCCTTTTGCAATATCCGCTCGAGCTGCTTCAGTAGGTCTGAGTGAGGAGAGGCGGTGTGTGGTGAAGGAGAGGAGATCGGGGCATCTGCCTCCAAGTCTGTATCTGCATCTTCCCCGCTGGTGTGGGGTGTCTGTTTGGGAGAGCAGGATGTGTTCACGTGTGCAGATGGCGGAGCTGCCATTTTGGGGGAGGCCCACGCCAGCACCTCTCAGATGCTTTTCGGTTTAGCCTTATGCCCGGTGCCCCCTGAGACCATTCTGCGAGCTCCTGGGTGCTTACCAGTCATGTGGGAGAGTTGTGCTGCCAATGTGGAGGCCCAGCTGCTGTTCCATTCGGCTGTGTGAATGGCGGTGGAGCAGAGCTCTAAGATGGCTTATCCAGCTCAGGCGGCTCCCTTACATTGCTGGTCAGCAAGTGCAAAAATCTGTTCTATAATTGGTGTCAGTGGGCCTTAAAATAAACCATGGTTGCCAATGTTTTAAAAGAATTAGGAACATAACTTCAAATGGATTGAAAAGAAAAATGTAATGCACTATGTGGACTTCCTGTTGCCTGCTTTGAAGAGATTGAGAAGAAAAATGCAGCGTGCAAATGTGTAAACAAAAAGTGTCCAGCAATAACCTCCAGCATTTATCAGAGCCAGAAATGATAACCCCCAGCATGTGTCACAGTCAGCAAGGATCACCCCAGCATGTGTCAGGGCCAGCAAAGATAACTTCCAGTATGTATGGTGCCTGCAGTAATAAATCTCAGCATGTGTCCGAGCCAGCAAGGATAACCCCAGCATGTATCAGAGCCAGCAATAATAACCCTCAGCATGTGTCAAAGCTAGCAAGGATAGGCCCCAGCATGTGTCAGGGCCAGCAGTAATAAAAACCAGCATGTATTTGAGCCAGCAAGGATAACCTCAGCACATGTCAGGGCCAGTAGTAATAAATCCCAGCATGTGTCACAGCCAGAAATGTTAAACTTCAGCATGTGTCAGAAGCAGCAAGGAAAACCCCCAGCATGTGTCAGAGCCAGCAAGGATAACCCCCAGCATGTGTCAGACCCAGCAATAATAACTCCCAACAATTATAACCCCCAGCATGTGTCAAGGCCAAAAATGATAATCCTAAGCATGTGTCAGGGCCAGCAGTGAAAACCCCCAGCATGTGTCAGGGCCAGAAATGATCATTCTAAGCATGTGTCAGGGCCAGCAGTGATAACTCCCAGCATGTGTCAGTGCCAGAATTAACCTGACTTAAAAACATCTCCCACCTATATTATAGAGATGGGCAGAGGGAAAGATATTCAGTAGTTTGCAATACTTTCTATCCTATGGTTCTAATCCTGCTCTGATCATTGTGAGTGAGCAATGTGAGGACAGGAAGTAAGATACTGGCAGGATCACCAGGTGAAAGTAAGGGAGAAACACTGAAAATATAAAACCATTGCAGCTACCAATATCTGGTAAACTGCAACATATATAGTTATAAATATAGTTATGGCTTAAGTTTTATGTGAATAGCAATTCTGATTTTGCCTCATCACTGTTCATTGTGACTGTTCTCATATCGTACATAGTATATAGTTAAGCCCCAGTAGTACCGGTACTTGAATCTGTCACATTGCCTGTCAAGAGTGCACTGTGCGTAGCCAGTATGGCAGGCATGAAAACTGCTGAATAGTTTAGCAAACAGGAAAGATGAAGAATGAAGGCTGTAAGAGATGAATTGAATTATGTTATCATAAGATCAAGATATTTTATGGAAAAGGTTGAATTATATCAGTAAGGGACAAATAAAATTATTTGTAATTTGTAGATTAACTGCAATTAGAAGGCATGTAAAGTGATTTTGTATATTTTTTTCTTATTTTTTATTATTACTTCTCAAAAGAGAGCTTTGCAATCAGTAATACAATAGAGCAGCTGAAGTTTGGATCCAAAGGATATAGGGAAGACACAATATGAGCAGATAAAACGTAAAGGGGGACATTACTCTCTCAATCAACATTTACTATTTACATTTCCCCAATGAATTCCTGGTTCCCAGGTCTAGGCAAATTATGTCATACATTCAAGGAGTCTTCAAGAGAGGAAGAGGGGCTTTCTAATCTAAGCACTCCCTCCTGTCTGAATTCCTGAGCTAAGGGAAGATGGGTTCGAGGTACTAAATGCTACGTGAATCATCTGCCGTTATTCATGATGGCCACTGCAGAAATGCTGTAAGGGTGTTTTTCAAAGTGATTTGTCAGCAAAATAAAGCATGGAGACATGGGTGGATGGGTGAGTTTGCTCTGAATATTAAAAATTAATTAAATAGCATTTTTGGTTTGTGGTGCTCAGATGCAGTGCAGTTCCACTTTAAAGTCAGTTGCACTTGGAAGCAAACATTTACTGATGTTTTGACCGCATTTACACTTCACATTTCCTGAATGATGAATTATGAATAAGGTCTTTTTCTGAAACGTGTTAACGTGGATCATGCTATGAAACATTTTTCTCCTTGTTCTCAATAAAAAAGATTTTTGCTTATTTTCACTTTGTTGGTGACATTAATTTATGATTAAAAATGAATTAACTGGTTCCTGCCCAGCCTGTTTCAGAATGACAGCTGGGTGGGACTTCTTTCGTTCTGGGAGGCTGTCATGACATACTTGCCACACATGCATTCCCCTTGGGGCGTGCAGCATTACATTTGTTTATGAACTGTGTCCCTCAGATACAGCGCATCACCAATCAGAGTAAAGAGCCAATGACGTTGACTCTTTACGATGTGATCAGCTGTGTCCAATCACAGCTGATCACATGTAAACAAATGCCGTGCTGAGGAAAGGAAAGCTAGTAAGTTGTTTTCCTGTGACAGGGACATTTACACTGATAATCAGGCCACTGATCAGTGCAGTTTCATCAGTGCAGCATATCAGTGCCCAACAGTGCAGCCCTGTCAGTGCAGCATAATAGTGCCCATCAGTGAAGCATGTCAGTGCCATCTATTAGTGCCCATCAGTGCAGCCTCATCAGTGCCTCTTCAACAGTGCCCATCAGTGCAGCTTATATATTTATGTATATACATAATACTGTATGTCTATAACCTGTTTATGTATAGGCAAATATCTACATCTACAGTACATTTGACGTTCAAGCATTTTCTTAGCTATCTGCTGTAAAGCCCCAGATGTAGATCTCGGCTGTTATCTTGTCTCTCGATAATAATTTAGTAAATTGGTTGTTTAGAAACATAGGAATTAGCACCAGATAATCACTCAACTTGCTTCATTTGGCAGTTTTCCACTGGCTGCATGACTCCAGGCTTATTTAACTTTTTGTATTTCCTTATACAGTATTTGCCTTAGCTTTCATGACCCCTGCAGCTATAATTCTCAGATTTTGTTCATATGTTAGCAAAGAATAATCAAAATGAGTATGACTCATTACAGTAGGGTAATATAAAGCAGGAGTCTACTTTTAAATCCCCTGTTCTCCTCACCCATCCTAATAAACTCTGTAGTTGATTTACTAAAACTGAAGAGAGCAAAATCTGGTGCAGCTCTGCACAGGAACCAGCTTTCAGTTTTTTTTTTTTTTTGTTAAAGCTTAATTGAAAAATATGAAGTTGGAAGCTGATTGGCCACAGCTGCACCAGATTTTACACTCTCCTGGTTTAGATAATCAACCCCTCTGTGTCATTTATGACCATGGTAATCCATTGTGTTATTGGCCATTCACATGGCCCTGGACAGCTGGTGCACACTAAACTGCAGCGGGTCATCCCACTATATGTGAACAGGGCCTTACAGTGTAGCCATGCATTTCAGTATAATTGTTTAAAGAAGCCTCTTTCAACCAGGGTGCCCAGGCTCTCTGGCGTGCCTTCAGGTATCTTCAGGGGTGCCTTGGAAAATTGCCTAAAAATTGCCCAAGTATTGTATGCAAGCTAACAGGTTGATGAAGCCTGTATTTTAGTTACACAAAGCCATAGGTTTTCATTGTGCACCAATACAACTTTCTATCCACTGACGACATAAAAAATCAATGATGCCATCAGTTAATAAGAAGGACATCGGGCATTCTTGCTTGCCCCTCCCCTGCTCCTCTCTGTGAGCACTGGGGTCACATAGCTCAGTGATAGAGAGAAACTGAGGCAGAAGAGAAACAATGGAATACTAGTCAATACCCGTGTGCAAAGCTGTATTTGCTTTGGAAGAATAAATCACCTGTGACGTTGGGTGTCCCTCATGTGCAGATGTTGCTGCATTCTGTAAAACTATTAGTTTAGTTTTTTACAATTTGTAATGGGTGCCTTGAGATTGTGCAGAATTTTAAAGGGTACCTTGAGATTGTGCAGAATTTTAAAGGGTGACTCGAGATTGTGCAGAAATATAAAGGGTGCCTTGACTGAAAAAAAAGGTTGAGAAACACTGGTTTAAAGTATGACTAAAGACAAAACATTTTTTTATTTTTGGATAGAGTGGAGGGAAATTAAAACACCTGTCATGTTTTTATTATAACCCTCCCTTAATCTATCCAAAATAAAAAAAAAACACTTTCGGCTATAGTTCTACTTTAAATATTCTGCTGTGTATGACTCATGTATGGGTTGAACATTTTTTTATTATCTTTCCTTTATGTGGTGTGTGTGGTTAGTTTTTTTGTTTTTTTTATCTGATCTTTTTGCTGCATTCACAAAAAAATCCATTGAATGAAAATGTATTGAAACTGAACAATACAATTGTAATTTGGTTTGGAAAAAAAAAACCCTGAAAAATATGCCAAAAAAAATCTTTAAAAAATTATGAAAATTTCAAACAAATGTAGATGAAATACACGTAATTTTGATGTCTGTGACCTTTTAGACAGTACTATCACCCTCCCTGTGTTGTACTGGTGGAAGGCAATAGTAGGTGGTAGATATAATATTTTTAAGTCCATTGTACTTTCAGTATTTGTTAGTTAGAATGTATATGCATAGTAATTTTATATGTATTAAAGAGCAAAATTTTAAAAAATTACAACAAACAACTACAGCCAAAACGTAATTTTATTTATTTAAAATGGGGGGGAAGCAAGATCTTCTTTTAGGTTTATATTGCTGAGGAGAAATGTGGAATCTTGAATGCACAATTCCATTTCGAAGGACAAACCTCTTCTTGCTAATAATTGTGATTTTCAGCAGAGAGGTCACTTCACGGAGCCTTGTCAACCAATACATTTATCTCTGTTGGGTCTCTGATGAAATGGGTCTCAAAAGAAGTGTTATCTTCTCCTGATGCCCCCTGGTTACACATATAATCAGCCCTGATGAGAGGAGCACATAACTAACTGATTTTGGCACATGAGTTGCTGTCAAAACCAAACATGTTGTGGAAGCTTCATGAATTTGGTGCAACACATTAACAAGAGAGATTAACACCAGAAAAAGTGGCATAGCAACTTTATTAAATTCCCCCCGTAGTTACTAAGACTGCAGCAGCCAGAATCTTAAGCAGCTGTTCATGGCAACTAACTAGCTTCTAGCTTTCCTTTTCAAAGCTTTTGCCCCCTTTCACAAAGCCATTCCAATGAGGTCCGCCTGTCAGTTTTTTAGATGGACCTAATTGGAAGGTCCATTAATCCCTATGGACAGGTGGGTGTAAACAAATTTGTGTCTGTTTACACCTGCTTACCTCCAGGTCTGATCAGGTCTGCTAAAAAAACGGAAATGGATCTGTCCTCTTCCACCAGACATTTTTTAACTGTTTTTCAAATCCTACTGAATCTGCATTAAATCCGAACTGCCAGGACACCAGACATATGTGAGCACTAAGTTACTAAGACTGGAGCAGCCGGAGTCCGCACCTGAACCAGACCGCACTGCTCAGAAATCATACAGGACTCTTTTTCAAACCGTACTGAATCCACATTGCCAGTGCACCAGACATATGTGAACTCTTTTTCAAACCGTACTAAATCCACATTGAATCTACACTGCCAGTGCACCAGACATATGTGAAAACTAAGTTACTAAGACTGTAGCAGCCAGAATCTGAAGCAGCTGTTCGTGGCAACTAATTGGCTTCTAGCTTTCCCTTTCAAAGCTTTTGCCCCCTTTCACACAGCCATTCCGATGAGGTCCACCTGTCAGTTTTTTAGGTGGACATAATTGGAAGGCCCATTCATCCCCGTGGATAGGTGGGTGCACACATATTTGTGTCTGTTTACACCCACCTACCTCCAGGTCCGATCAGGTCTGCTAAAAAAATGGAAATGGATCTGTCCTCTTCCAGTTAGGGGAAGCTGATCGCAGAGTAGTCAGGTGTAAATGGACAGCATATTCTCTTTATTCCTGCCCACTCATAGAGCTGAGCAGGCTGTGTCCATGTCCACTCTGCAGAAGTTAAGTGGACATGGGTCATCCATCCCGCTCTGCTCCAATCAGCAGTGGATCAGCTCACAGATCCCTTGCTGATCAGGATGTGTGAAAGGGACCTGAAAGAACAAGGTGAAAATTGAAGATGATTGGTTGTTCTGCACAGCTGCTCCAGATTGTGTCTGCTTCTATTTTAGTAAATTCCCTGCACTGACTGATAGCGGATTCACACATGTATGGTGCGGATTGAAGCTGACTGACAGAGTAGATGTTCAGCGGTTTATGCCAAGACTGCTTCTACAAACATTTGTGAAAGAATGGGTCGCTCTCTGGAGCTCAGTGGATTCAAGCGTGGTATCGTGATAGGTTGTCACCTGTTCAATAGGTCCATCGGTGAAATTTCCTTGCTACTATATATTCCACGGTCAACTGTTAGTGGTGTTATAACAAAGTGTAAGCAACTGAGAACAGCAGCAACTCAGCCACAAAGTGGTAAGCCACATAAAATAACAAAGTGGGTTCAGCAAATGCTGGAGAGCACAGTGCGCAGAAGTCGCCAACTGTCTGCAGAGTCAATAGCTAAAGACCTCCAAACTTCATGTGGCCTTCAGATTAGCACAGCAACAGTGCATAGAGAGCTTCATGGAATGGGTTTCCATGGCCAAGCAGCTGCATCCAAGCCTTACATCACCAAGTGCAAAGCAAAGTGTCGGATGCAGTGGTGTCAAGCACACCGCCACTGGACTCTAGAGCAGTGGAGACGTGTTCTGTGGTGTGACTGATCGCGCTTCTCTGTCTGGCAATCTGATGGACATGTCTGGGTTTGGCGGTTGCCAGGAGAATGATACTTGCCCGACTGCATTGTGCCAAGTGTAAAGTTTGATGAAGGGGGGATTACGATGTGGGGTTGTTTTTCAGGGTTGAGCTTGGCCCCTTAGTTCCAGTGAAAGGAACTCCTAAAGCCTCAGCATACCAAGAGATTTTGGACAATTTCATGCTCCCAACTTTGTGGGAACAGTTTGGGGATTGCCCCTTCCTGTTCCACCATGCAGTGCAGAAAGCAAGGTCCATAAAGACATGGCTGAGTGAGTTTGGGGTGGAGGAACTTGGCTAACCTGCACAGGGTCCTGACCTCAACCTTACAGAACACCTTTGGAATGAATTAGAGCAGAGACTGCAAGCCAGGACTTCTCATCTGACATCAGTGCATGGACCTCACAAATGTGCTTCTGGAAGAATGGCCAAACATTCCCATAGACACACTCCTAGACCTTGTGGACAGCCTTCCCAGAAGAATTGAAGCTGTTATAACTGCAAAGGGTGGGCCAACTCATTATTGAACCCTATGGACTAAGACAGGGATGCCATTAAAGTTCATGTGCGTGTAAAAGCAGGGTCCCAATACTTTTGGCAATATAATGTATGTGAACTGGCACTAAGGCCTACAGATTTAAGACATAAATACATGGTTACTACATTAAGACAAATGTTATCAGATCCAGATATCGTATGTTTTCAGGGAGAAGTAAATAGTGTAAGTTTTATAAATAACAATGTTGCGGTAGCGTCTGCATATTGCTGGCTGTGTACCAAAGGCCTGTTTATGACTTATTCCCAAGCCTTAGATCAGTTGTCTTTGTTCAATGAAGTCATGAAATGTAGGAGATTTGTTAATGATTGCATAATTGGCATATGGTCATTTGCTGATGGGAAATCATTACCTTGGACTGTTTTGTGTACATGAACTGGAAACTGTTTTTATTTCATTTGCTCTTGACATTTTCTCCTGCCTGTCAGTGGACACAATGGATGAGATTCTTTATTCAGCCTCTCATATTTCCAGCATGACAGACTGTTTCACAGGAGCTGATCTATTATATTTATTTGCAAGCATTTGACATTGTGATATAGTGTGCTGCATGTCAGCCCATTTATTCATTTGTACAAAGCCGGGATGATTCCAAGTAGGGTGCTCAGTTTATCAAAGTAATATACTTGTAGCAATATTGTAACATCATTATGCTCATTATGTAAGGGATGGAGGTAGCTTAATGCCCCTTGAGACAACAGGAAGCCAAGATACTGCTCAAAGAAGTAACTACTGTTATGCAGCATTGGAAATCCTAAATATCCTGAATCAAGTTCAGTAGCCAGGGCACTATTCTCATAACTAGTGCTCCTGACCACTGGACGCAATGGGGTTGGTCTTATAAACACAAATAGAATTTTTGTTTTGAAAAGGAAAATTTACCAGGGCTTAGTGAATGAGGTGCGCCTCTGCTGATTTCCATCATCCAATCATGCAAGGGAAAAATTTTTTTTTTTCTTGCACACGCACATTCACAATTAGCTCTGAAGAAAATGCATTTACAAAAACGCCCTTTTTTAGGTGGGTAGCCCTAGGGAGGGAGGTAAAAGAATAACTCAACCACCTGCTTTTAATGTGTGCCCCCCTCTTCTGGCTACCCATGTGAAAAAGCCCTTAGTATATCAACTCTGATATCTCATGAAATTCACAGGATCCTAGTGATAAAAGCAGCATGTAACATCAGCTATTATAAATCATAGTGGAATTCCTAATGCTCTTTTCTTTTACAATGTATTTTATTATAGACAACACAACAACAAAGAAACAGTCAAAAGCAAGATCACTGACACAAAAGAATAAAGTATACAATTCTTCTGATGAAGGACATAACAAGCACACTGAAGTATTGACAAGGAGAGAAACATACATAAACACAATACATATAAGGGTGGAATGAAACCTTCTAAATTGCATTAATAGCAAACAGGTAATGACCAATGTACTAGTAGGCGAAGGCCAAAGATAGTCACAAAAATCACATACAGAGGGTAGGTAAAGCTGGGCACAGAGCTGCACTGGACGCACATCAGTACTCTACACCAAGGACTCTCGAGAAAGTCCGACAGGTATAAAAAACATTACAGGTATGATTCTTTAGAAGTATTACAATCAGTGCAAATAGCATGAAGACTAACAAAAACAGGAGAGAAAGAGAAAGAAAAAAAAGAAAAGAACAGAAGGGAGAAATAAGGATAGTAAAGACAAAGAAAGGGCTCCAGGGGATCGCACCAGGAGAGTCTTATATCGACAGAAGGGTTGGGCCACATCAATCCAGGGGCACCAGATCTGTAAAAACATTGGAAGGGTGTCTAACACCATGGGCATTAGCTTCTCATTAACCATTATAAAATTCATCCGGTTCTTAACGGCCTTGAAGCTAAGAGGGGTTTTCCAAGCTCTCGCGATCATTAATTTGGTAGCCATAAATAGATGCGATGCCAGCTGCCGTTCAGGACGAAGTAGGCCTACTAATGGTTTAAATAATAGCACCTATGGGTTGCGCTTAATGTCTGTGTGTAATCCATAGTCTGCACACCTTGGGGCTAGTCCATCAAATATGAGCCATGGTGCCTATTTGTTGACAACACCGAAAGCAATTCGGAGAATATGCGGGGATAAAACGAGCTAGCCGGAAAGGCGTAAAATACCATCTGTAAAGGACCTTATAGGCATTTTCTAAAATAAGAACATTCCTCGAACATTTAGACAATGCTTGAGTCATGGTCCGCCAGTCTTGCTGATCTAGACAACCCCCGAGTTCCGATTGCCAACACTGATGATAAGAACGAACCGGGGGTGTCCAATAAGAAATAATAGCCGAGTAGACAAGAGAGATCAAGCCTGGTGCATGAGGCCTGTGCCTGCAAAGACTTTCAAAGTGAGTCAGCCTATAGGGTCCCGAATGGGCTTGTAATAATGTATTAAGACAGTGACAGAGTTGAAGGTAGCCAAAATGCTCCCTCAACGGGATGTCATAAGAAGAATGCAGAGTCTCAAAAGTTAGTTTCCGAGTATGAGAGAGCAAGGAATGCACGTCATAGAAGCCATGAGCCGGCCACCATGCAAACTGTCCAGGATTGTCAAGGCCCAGGGGAAACAATGGATTCTGGAGTAGATGCATCAAAGGTAAGTGAGCAGAAATGAGACCAGCGGGATATTTAATGGAGTCTCAAAGTCAAAGTGTGTGCATTAATGTTGGACTAAGAAGCGAAGGGCGATAAACGGGGAAGCCACGGCAAAGAAGAAAGTGGTGTCAAGTAGGAGTCCATCAGATCCACAGTAGCCCATAGGGGAATATTGCGAGACACGTGAAGATGGGCTAGTGGAGCAATATTCGCCGCTAGGTAGTAAGCATGAAGATTCCGGAGAGACAGCCCACCCTCGGTCCTTCGGGAAAATAAAATTATTGTATTAATTCTAGGGCGTGTGCAGCCCCAGATAAAAAACAGAAGTTACCGCTGATGAATGCATAATATATGCAAAGGGACAGGGACTGGTAAAACCCAAAACACATATAATAATTTAAGAAGTCATACGGATTGCATTAATTTGCATTAATTCTGCCGAACCACGAGAGCGGGTGATTAGCCCAAAAGACAACATCTCCGTCAAAGACATCCTTAAAGACAGGAGGGAAATTAGCCTGATAAAGTCCTTCATAAGACGGGGTGAGCCTAATTTCCCTAAAAAGAACAGCGAAGGAGTCCAGAACTGCCAGTAAGTTGGGCAGAGTAACCCACGGATTCATAACTGACAACAATATATCGTCCGCAAACAACGTCAACTTATACTCAGAGTCGGCTACATCCAATATCAGGATGCATACGAATAGTTTCTGTCAGGGGTTCAAAAGCCAAAATGAATGATATGGGAGAGAGCAGGCAACCCTGTCTAGTTCTTCTACCAATCAAAAACGGCGAGAACTCAAAACTATAGTATTTAAGTTTTGCTTGGGGGCACGTATATAGCAACGAAATCCAACTCAAGAACGAGGGAACAAAGCCAAAGTGGTAAAGGACCAACATGAGGTAAGGCCAAGATAAGGCGTCAAAGGCCTTATTAACGTCCAAGGATAAGAACATCATTTCAATTTTTCGGATGAGAGCCTGGTGTTGTAGCTGTAAAATTTGTCTGATCGCGTCCCCTGCTTGCCTATGGGTTCAAAGCCCACCTGATCTTTTTTGATCGGACGAGAAAGAAAAGAGTTCAAACGAGTGGCTAAAATTTTTGTAAGGATTTTCATATCGACGTTGATAAGAGAGATTGGCCGATTATTTGCCCAAGAGGAAAGGTCCCAGTCCGGTTTTGGGATCAAAATCATTAGCAGTCAGCAAGTCAGGGGAAAAGGCTGAGCCTCCTTTCACTGCATTAAACATGGCTGCAAGGTGAGGGGCCAGAACATCAGGCCCTGGACGTTTGCTTGTCTTCAAATCGGCGATACAGCTCAAGACTTCTGATATTTGAATATCACAATCCATCAAATCTCTATGAGCTTGAGACAAAGTAGGCAAGGACAGTCGAGACAAAAAGTCAGAGATAGCATGGGGTTCAGCCTGAGTTGGGTCTGTGTAGAGTTTAGCAAGGCGGTACCGAAACTCCTTCAACACCTTTGTAGGATTTCTAGTTAGGACATTATGATGAGTAAGCAGGGAAATCAGTTTAGGATTGATTGTAAAAGAACGCAACCTATGTGCTAGCATAGAATCTGGTTTTTTTGCTCTACTGTTCCACTTCTGACGCGTCCAGCGCAAGGAGCGCTCAACATCATCTGTTAAGCAGAGATCCAATTCCAGGCGAGCCTGGTCCAACAACCTACGGTTGGAGGGAGTTGGTGATTGTTTAAATTGAGATGACACAGTAGCTAACTGTGATTCACGCTGACGCTGTTTATGTTACCTCCCCCTTTTGCGCCTCACAGCTACTCAAATAATGTGACCTCACAGGACAGCCTTGTAAGCTTCCCACAGTGTCACTGAAGAAGAAACAGAGCCTGAATTGAGCTGGAAATATTCTTCAGATTTGCGCAAAAGGTCCACCTGAACCCCTGTCAGCGAAGGCAGGGAGTTGTTCATAATCCAAGAGGAGTAGGAAGGATTACAAACGAGGAATCGACAGACCACCAAAATGGGGTCATGATCAGACCACGGTACAGTAAGAATAGATATGGAGCGCAGGAGAGGAAGGTGTTTTTCTAGAGCATGGTCAGTTCTGGAATGGGAGTGATGTGGGAGAGAGTAATGGATGTAATCTTTTCACCCAGGGTGGAGCTCATGCCATAAGTCTACCAAATCATGAGTCTGTAAAGTTTGACCAAAAGATTTGGATGCAGCAGAAGGATTAGAGTCCTCTGGGGGATACTTATCAAAGATAGGATTCAGAACTAAATTCGAATTCCCCGCTACCAGAAGAGTGCCTCGTTGATGGATTGCCAAAAGGGAGCAGACATTTGATAAGAAAGGTCCAAGATTAACATTGGGAGCATAGTAGGTCAAAAGTGTAAAGTCTACATCCTGAATTGTACCCTGCAATAAAAGATACCCACCATTTGGGTCCGCAATACGCTTCACACAAACAAATGGGGTTTTCTTATGGAAAGCAATGAGGACTCCCCTTTGCTTTGTAGGGCCAGTAGCCTGAAAAACCTGAGGATAGCGAGCATCAAAATACTTAGGGCTAGAGGTAGCAGAAAAGTGAGTTTCCTGTAGGCAAGCAATATCCACATGGCGAGCCTGGAGGAGCTTAAATATCTTTACTCTCTTTTGGGGGGTGGAGTTCATACCCTGAAAATTCAGGGACAACCAATTTAGCGACATGGTAACCGAAAAAGAAGAGGAAAGCCTCCATTTCAATCCCCGGGAACCCTGAAAAAGATTTGATTAAAACACAAGATACATAAAAACAACAGACCAGGAAAAGCAAAAAAAAGACAAGAAAGAAAAAAGAAGACATAAAACCATCTCGTATACAAGCAATATACATTTGGCATAAGATCAGCACAAATAACATAACAGCCAGCTGTGGGGGATAAACCAAAATGTAGGCTGGGTAGCAGGCAGGACAACGGTCCAATCCACACACTAGCTGGAAGGGGGACGCAGTGGTCACTATAACAGAAATTTATTTAGCAAACAACACAGGCTAAGTAACTCCACTATCTAGCAATCATCAGATGGTGAATAAGGCCATATGAACTACAGTCAACGAGGGACAGAGAGGTGGGAAAAACTCAGGATAGCCATAGGCACGAGACCGCTTACGGGTCTCGCCCAATAAGCAGGGTCATACCCCTAGCAGAAAATCTACCCCCGGTGCCGCCCACTATCAGCAACAGAAGTGGGGCCAATTAAACAAAGCTAAAATGTCCACAAGGGCCTAGGCCCCAATAAAAGAGGTAATGTATCACGTGACTACTCAGGGGCTGGAAACTAACAAAAAAGAGCACTCAATGGCAGTGTCGCCCTTACTGCAAAAATGTCAGCTCACAAAGACTTCCTGGAAGCTTTGAGCCTGAAGAAATCGAAGAGCTTGAGAGCTGTTTTGACTCAAGGGAGGTGACTTGCGTGAAGATTGGCATCCCCGCAACCCTGCAGGGATAGAGACCTCCTCAGCCTGGGATTGTGGCAAGTCAGGTTTCAGTTCATGGAAGTGACAACGAAAATTCGCAGGAGAAGAAGCCTGGAACTGACAACCTTGATAGAGAAAGGAGAGCTTAAATGGAAAACCCCATCTATATTTGATATCAGCGGACTGTAGAATTTGTAGATAGGGCCTCAGGGTGTGGCATTTTGCTATTGTGACTGGAGACAAGTCAGCAAACAGCTGAAGGGAGTTACCCTGAAACTCCAGTGTTGGTCGGTTTTGAGCCGCCTGCAGGAGGCGCTCTTTAGTGCGGTAATAGTGGAACTTAATAATAATGTCCCTTGGGGGGCCCTCTGTGAATACAATTGAAATCCAAACGTGCCAGAGGGGTCTCAGAAGCCAGTTCTTGAAAAAGGGCAGTAGCAGTACCTTGTAAATCAGTTACCACTTTCAGGTACCCCACGAATGCGGAGATTATCTCTATGGGCCCTATTTTCTACATCTTCCAATTTATCCTTTAAGGTCTCCAGCTCTGCATGTAAATCCTCCACCACCTGCTCATGGCCCTTGGGGACAGTAGTCACCAGATCCATACGCTGTTCTAATTGATGAGCATGATGACCCAATTCCTTTAGACCTTTTACCACATCGGAGGACAGCTTGCGAGAGGCAATTGTAATCTCTTCCCGCACAATGGAACAAAATTTATGTAATAAAGCTTAAGGATTGTGCTCAAAAGAACTAGTTAAAACAGAGGGAAACTGGTGTTGACTATCCTCACCCAAGTCCGGATCTTCTGTGAGCCAAGTGGTGTCATCGGGCTCAGGAGGGCTGGGCGCCATCTTGTCGGGCTGCCGGAGCGGGGAGTCTTTTTGCTGGGCCCGGTGTTTGGGCTTAGTGCACAGGGTGCAATGCATCTTTGGGCGTAGGCCACGTGTTCTGCAAGCACCTCTGACCTTTTGTACCAGTGTGTGGGAATTAGAAGCCTGATATGCCAGGCCAATGGCAGGGGGAGGAACCTGACTATGGAGCCGAATGGGAGATTGTGGTAAGATCTCCCGTACCCAGGCTCCCCCAGCGTACAGCCAATAGGTTGGAATGACCTACCGAAGCCAAGCAGGACTTATTTGCTGATGACCCCCACGTGTGAGACCTGGCACCCGGGCCATCGTCCAGCAGTCCTCGGTTCACTGGGAGGACTGCGGGAATGTGCAGGAGGAGGCTGAACTGAAGGGTGGAAAGCCCTGTGAACTAAGATACGGAGGACGCTGGGTGGGCCGTGGGGAAGCCCAGGGAGGAGAGAGATTCCAGCCGGCACAGGAGAGTGCACGTGGACCTGTTCTTCCCTCTCTCTCCCCTCTCTCCCTGTCTCCCCCACCCCTCCTGAATGATTACAACTTGGGTCTGCAGTGGAAGCTGAGAGAGACAAAGTAGCAAATGCATTCCAGGGAATTCCATGCCAGATAGACTGCTGAATTGGAAGGGCCCTCTTTTGAAACCCCCCTGCCAAGGAGATAGACAGAAGCTACCCCCCCAGATGTGGAGAAGTGAACGCTTTAAGGGTGAGAAGAAACGGAATGTAATATATGTTATGTGTTAAAAGGAAAAATTAAGTAAATATGGACTGTTAAAGGAGTGGGGGTTGCATATAGGGCTCACTACGGAGACTATAGAGGGTCTTATATTCATATATTCAAATAAATAAAGAACGTTAGCTCCTATAGGGGGCCCACGTGGGAGAGAGTGGGAAAGAAGAAAGAGAAGATCTAAAAAGGAGGAGGAGATTATTAAACCCACTAGATATTTGAAATATAGAAAAATTAATCAATTAAGAAATATATCACCGGGCAGGATAAACAGACCCCTGAGAGGCAAAGTGGAATCTATGAAAAAAGTGTGATAGTAGTGGTGGGAGCCCCAGAAGATCCCTGGGAATGTCCAATATTATTGAAAAATTTGAAGAAGCAGATACAGAAAAGATAAATGTTCTGGATAACTTTGAAGATCAAGATTCACATTTACCGACTAAAATAGAAATAGCAGAAATGTTTAAAGGTCTGGAAATATCTATAAAAAAGGAGATGGGAAAGCTACACAAATATTAAGGGCATGTTCTTTCTAGAGTGGAGGAGATGGAAAAAAAAAACAAACAGGCACAAGAGATACAGGCCTTAGAAAATAAAATGGCGGAAATGAAAAAGGTACAAAGAAATCTGCTTTATAAACTGGAAGATCAGGAAAATAGGAATAGAAGCGACTTAAGGATACGCGGTTTATCAGAGACTCCCCAAGCAGAACGCTCGATATAGCTGGGGGTTCCCAGCATGTTTGATCGGCTGGAAAAATGGACGATCGGCAAGATTAAAGTTTTCTGAAGAATTGAGAGACTTCTGTGAGAGACTAGTTGCAGAAAATAGACATTCCTGGGTGGGGAAGGGGGGGGGGGGGAATGAGAGGGGGCGGGTAGTTTAGGAGAGGGATGGGGGAGGGGGGGGAGAGGTGGTGGGTTTTCTTTTTCTTTTTCCACTTTTCCTCCTTGCCCCCTCCCTCTCCCCTTCTCCTCCCTGCTCCCCTTTTTCTTCCCCTCCCCTTCTTTGTTTTTTATTTTTGTCTTGGCAGGACGTTGGGGGAGGGTAAAGGGGAAGAGGTGTTCATAATCAGAGCTCCACCCTAAAGTGGAATCAAGAGTGGGATTAGGACCACAAATGATTCAGAGGCAAAAGAATAGCCTAAAAAGGGTGGGGATGGGATGGGAGGTTGGGAGGGAGGGAGAAGGACATGAGGGGGAGTTGCTAGCCTTAGTTTATGCAGGACAGTAGGAGATATATTAGTCTGGAGAAATTCTGGAGAACGAAGGAGAAGGTATAATGAAGAGAGGGAGAGAAAGGAGATGGGAGAAGAGGGATGAGAGGAGGTAAGAAAAAGAGAAGAACGGAAGAGATTCGCTTTGTGACTTATAATGTCAGAGGTTTAAATAGCCCAGGGAAGAGATTTAGGATATTTAACCGTTTCAATACCGTGCAATTTTACACCTTCCTGCCCAGGCCATTTTTCAGGTTTCAGCGCTCTCACACTTTGAATGACAATTGCGCGGTCATACAACACTGTACCCAAACTAACATTTTATCATTTTCTTCACACAACTAGAGCTTTCTTTTGGTGGTATTTAATCACCGCTGGGGTTTTTATTTTTTGCTAAATTAACAAAAAAAGACCAAAAATTTTGAAAAAAAAACACATTTTTCTTTGTTTCTGTTATAAAAGTTTACAAATAAATAATTGTTTTTCATAAATTTAGGCCAAGATGTATTCTGCTACATGTCTTTGGTGAAAATAACCCAAATTAGGATGTATTTTTTAGTTTGTAGGAAAGTTATAGAGTTCACAAACTATGGTATAGATCTGAATATTGATCAATCCTGAAGTACTGACAGGCAATCTAATTTCTTGAGGTCCAAGAATGTCAGAATAGTACAGATATCCCCATGACCCATTTTTGCAGAGTAGACAGTCCGACGTACTTCATAAGAGGCATGGCGAGTTTTTTGAAGTTGTATTTTTTTGTCATAATTTTTTGGAAAATGAAAAAATTAAAAAAATTATTTTCACTATTTTTTTTTTTACATACTGTCACCAGTGCAGTACAGCGTCATCATATAACTGGCATGGCGGTGAACAGGGACACTGACTGGTGACAGTATGAAATATATATATATATATATATATTTTTTTTTTATTTTTTTTTTTAATTTTTTTATTATATTTAATTTTTTATTAATTTTTTTTTTTTTTTTAAGATTTTTTTTTCATATTTTACTATGACCAAAGTAGTACAATGTTACCATAGTAACATTGTACAACTTTGGGGAAGTGATCAGTATTTTTTTTTTTTTTTTTACACAATTTGCTTATAGCAAAGAATTACTTTGCTATAAGCAAGCATTTACCTGAATGAAATCGATTCATTCAGCTTTTTTTTTTTTTTTGTGCTTAGCTGTGATTTGGTCACAGCTAATGACATGACATGTGCATGTGATTAGCTGTGACCATTCACAGCTAGGCACTAGTATACAATGGATGGCATCATGAATGAAGCCATCCATTGTATACAACTGTCATGTGACCTGCTGTGATTGGTCACAGCAGGTCACATGGTACCAGCAATGGGAGCCGGTACTCGGATCTGTCATCGGCGTGTCCGAGGTGCACGGCCGGTGACAGATCGCACTGCTGCGCCGCTCTGCATTAGCGCAAACTGCGCATGTGCGGGAGCACGCCAAATGGCGTGCACCCGGAGTGCAGAGACAGTTTTGAAGTCGCCAAACGGCCATTGGCCGGGCGGCTAATGGTTAAAGAACTTCAGCATAGACTCCCTTCAGTGGTATTTCTACAAAAGACACATCTAGTACAAGAAACAAATGTGAAGCTACAATCCAGATATTATCCAGAGTGGTATTATGCAGATTCCCCAATTAAACGTGCAAAGGGAGTGGCAATAGGATTTGCGAAAATATAAGGGCTAAGTTGGATGAGAGATTGGTAGATCAGGAAGGGAGATTCCTGTTCTTGAAAGGAAAACTACAGGAAATAGAGTGCACATTAGCAAACATTTATTGCCTGAATTTGAACCTGGAGGTATTTTTAAAAAATATTCTGAGGAAATTAATGGATTTCAAAAAGGGTAATTTGATTGTGGCTGGAGATTTAAATTTTTGTATGGATCCACAGATGGATGTGGCCTTTCTGGTGCAGAGAGATAGTAGTAGGTCTCTGAAAAACTTTTAAAAAATGTTATTTCCACGTCAACTTGTAAATATTTGGAGAATTAAGCATATGAAGGAAAGAGACTACACATTTTACTCTCATGCACACGAGATGTATTCAAGACTGGATTACATACTGTTGGACCATAGACCTATTGAGTCTCTGGTTAAAGCAAACATAGAGGTTATGTCGATTTCTGATCATGCTCCTGTCACAATGCAATTACTATGGGGAAATGAGCAGAGGGGAGGAAAATTATGGAGGTTGAATGAGTCACTACTCCAGGACCAAGAGACAGACTAGAAAGTTAAGAAGGAAATAGAGCAATTTTTTGAAGAAAATGACTCTGAGGAAGTGTTGGTAGCTACAGTGTGGGAAACACATAAGGTTTATATCAGAGGGATTTTAATAGCGATAGGAACAAAAAAGAAGAGGGAAAGAAGAGAAAAAATAAACACACTTTTAAGTGAACTCTGTGACTTAGAGCTGACACATAAAAATAGAATAACAAAAGAGATCACACAGAAGATATTAAATAAAAGAGAAGAATTAAATAATTTCCTGGAAGAAGAGAAGATGAGAGTGTTTAATAAAATGATAAATGAGAGATATAGATGGGGGGGATAGACCAGGAAAGTATTTAATGAGGGCTCAGAGGAAAAACAATCTTGGAATTATATTGAAAAAATAAGAGATAATAAGGGAGAATTAGTCCACTCAACCAAAGATATAGTAAAAGTGTTTAAAGAATATTATAATAAGTTAGATAATATTAGGCCCCATGGTACCATAGGAGAAGATGAAGTAAGAAAAACAGAAAGAAGACAGGCATATTGAAAAAAGGCGGGATTACCGAAATTAAGCGAAGAACAATTAAAATCCCTGGAAACAGCAATAACTCAGGAAGAAATACATCTAGCATTAAGAAGTACGGTAGCAGGGAAAAGTCCAGGGCCCAATGGGTATACAGTGAGATATTGTAAAAAATATGAAGAAATATTACTACCTAAACTGAGAATATATATGAATGCTTTGGGAGAGAGATGGAAATGAGGAGGGAATCCCTGAAAGCTCATGTGGTTCTCATACGAAAGGAAGGCAAAGATGACACTCACTGTTCAAGCTATAGACCGATTTCTTTATTAAATACAGATACTAATCTATATGCAAAAGTACTGGCAAGTAGATTAAAGGACCTAATGCTGAAATGGATCAATATAGATCAAGTAGGGTTTGTCCCAGGGAGAGAGGGTAGAAACAATGGATTAAGATCCCTGTTCCTCATACAAAAAAGTAGGAAATAGAAAATCCCCACGTTGGTACTCTTGATTGATGCTGAAAAGGTACAAGGTGGGAAAAGTGGGTAGAATTTAAAAAGTCAGAGTTATACCTAGAATATGTGAAATAGAGAAAAGAAGATATAGGTGACAAATACAATATAATAGTATTATTCTAGAATTAGGATCTCTAGAATGAAGGGAAAAGTGCATAACCAAGGTGGGGTGGGGGGGGGGGAGGGAAGAGGGAGGGGTAAAAGGTTACCAAGATTAATGATATATTTTGAGAATGTCAGACAAATTTGTGTAACTTATTTTGTCTGTTTTATTAGCTTTTGTATATTCAATATGGCAATTTTAAAAGAAATAATAAAATATTTAAATAAAAAAAAAAAAAGAAGCCTGATATGTCGAGGTAAATGATCCAGTGGCGCAGGACAGGGAGATCAAACAACCTGCTCATGCGCATGCGTCCCCCAACGGGGGTCTTTTACATAGGAATGATCTCTACAGGGCAATCCATGCACCCCGCCATAGACTTTAAATTGTAGAAAAAATTATCACAGCTAAAAAAGCTGGGGTGGTAGATGCTGGCCGCTCCGCAGAGCCTCTGGACCAGGCCAATCCTCTTCTCCCACGGGGAGAGCACACGGGCTCTTTTAAGTACAGGCCCCAGCAGGATTCTGGCCCTGTGCACAGGATACAGGGGAAGCAGAGAGTATCACACTCCGCCTGTCAGTAGCTCACCTATCCAGGCTCCAAGCTGTGCCTGAGTGCAGTATAGAGGAGGTCCGGGCCTCGTGTAGGCCGTGGCTGACCTCATGGGCCGCAGTAGGCCCCTCGTGGGCCGGGTATAGAACAGGCCGGGTCCGGGCCTCACATAGGCCATGACGGGCCACGTAGGCCGCGACGAGCCTCGTAGACCGCGATCCATTGGAACCGCGGGCATGGGTCAATCCGACCTGGTTCCCCCCAGCAGTTGGCGGCCGATGTCCACGGGGGTCCCTTAGATCAGTGGGACCCTGCTATGTCAAGGATGGACACTGATTATAAGAAGATGCGGCGGAGCTCCCTCCTCTCCCGCCACCATCTTGGACACACCCCCCTCCTAATGCTCTTTTATGTTGGATGAAACAGAGCAGAGCCTAAGTGGTTAGGTGG
Organism: Staurois parvus; assembly: GCF_062004578.1. Classification (NCBI taxonomy): domain Eukaryota; kingdom Metazoa; phylum Chordata; class Amphibia; order Anura; family Ranidae; genus Staurois; species Staurois parvus. The sequence continues at coordinate 4,016,761 of NW_028317926.1, read as the reverse complement.
CGCAAAGGTACAGTTCAAACAGTGCTTAGTAGACAGTGGTTGGGAAAAGTATATAATTCAGCAAGAATATAATAGTTGGAAAAAGGTGATTGACTGATTGACATAGTGTGAAAGCAGACATTGTAGACATTGGTGGTCCCTGGCATATGGGACTTGGTTTTAATTATTATTATTATACAGTGTTTATATAGCTCCAAAGGGTTTGCTCAGCGCTGTACATTAGCGTGGGGGATTGGTCAATAAAGTTTAAACCTTTAAGAAGAACTTTCTTAGATGTTGGTAAGTGTAAATTATATATATAGCAGAGTTCTGCTATAAATACATATCTATATTTTCCTTGAGTACACTGAACTGCAAGCACCTGAACTGCCTTTGTTTTGCTGGGTTGGGTTAATTAAACGCTAGCATAAAAATAGCTGTGATAATATATGTCACATCAGTTTTACTCATAAGGGAAAAATAATGATGTAGTTGAGTTCTAATTTATTCCAGCAATAGAAACACAGCATGGAACACTGACATATATTATATTCAATCAGGGCATTGTATTAAAGGTGTAAGTATTTAATTTGCTTACAGACTCCGTATCAAAAAAAACTCATGGAAGCTGTTGATCAATTATGAATATTTGTAGTTTTATAATGAAATATGTCATTTTTTTAGGTGACATTTCATTATGTACCTCAAAGTATTTTTTTTTTCTCTTCTGAGATATGGCATATAGTATTAAGACCTGAGTGAAGACATAAGGGTAATCCAATGTAATTGTAATCTGACTCTGTTGATAAACATATACAGTTAGGTCCATAAATATTGGGACATCGACACAATTCTAACATTTTTGGCTCTATACACCACCACAATGGATTTGAAATTAACAAGATGTGCTTTAACTGCAGACTGTCAGCTTTAATTTGAGGGTATTTACATCCAAATCAGGTGAACGGTGTAGGAATTACAACAGTTTGCATATGTGCCTCCCACTTGTTAAGGGACCAAAAGTAATGGGACAGAATAATAATCATAAATCAAACTTTCACTTTTTAATACTTGGTTGCAAATCCTTTGAAGTCAATTACAGCCTGAAGTCTGTAACGCATAGACATCACCAGACGCTGGGTTTCATCCCTGGTGATGCTCTGCCAGGCCTCTACTGCAACTGTCTTCAGTTCCTGCTTGTTCTTGGGGCATTTTCCCTTCAGTTTTGTCTTCAGCGAGTGAAATGCATGCTCAATCGGATTCAGGTCTGGTGATTGACTTGGCCATTGCATAACATTCCACTTCTTTTCCTTAAAAAACTTTTTTTTGCAGTATGCTTTGGGTCATTGTCCATCTGCACTGTGAAGCGGCATCCAATGAGTTCTGAAGCATTTGGCTGAATATGAGCAGATAATGTTGCCTTTTGATCTCATCTTGAGAGTTGACAGCAGCAGATTCCAAATGCAAATAGCACACTTGAAATGAACTGTGGACCTTTTATCTGCTCATTGTAATTGGGATAATGAGGGAATAACACCCACCTGGCCATGCAACAGCTGAGAAGCCAATTATCCCATTACTTTTGGTCCCTTAACAAGTGGGAGGCATATATGCAAACTGTTGTAATTCCTACACCGTTCACCTGACTTGGATGTAAATACCCTCAAATTAAAGCTGACAGTCTGCAGTTAAAGCACATCTTGTTCGTCTCATTTCAAATCCATTGTGGTGGTGTATAGAGCCAAAAATGTTAGAATTGTGTCGATGTCCCAATATTTATGGACCTGACTGTATATATATATATATATATATATATATACATATATATATATATATATATACATATATATATATATATATACGCACATATATATATATATATATATATAGTGGGAACTAGCATCAAATGGTAGAGCTTTTTTAAGGCACAGAGCAACTTGCTTCTTCTTTTTAAGGGCCTTTTTGCCAAATTTTATTTAAAAGAAAGTTCCATAACATAAGTTTCCCGCGCAGGGGTGTTCACCATCAAAGCAAATGCAACAATATTCAGCCTCCTGGCTCTCTTTATCAGCCCTGCTGGTTAGCAGTACCTCTCTTTATGTGAGTCTCCCAGACCCCTGGTTAGTCCCAGCACATAGCATTGGACTCCTTCCAAAATATGGCTTTTTTCACACAGCTAGCCACTAGCACACAGCTACTCTGGCTTCCACCTCTCCTAGGTGAAGCCCACCTGGCTAAGCAAAATGGTAGTGTGACAAGAACACCCCTACCTGGAAAAAGAAGGTTACTAGGTGATCCACGCGGAGTAATATAAATTCAAAAATATTCCAAACAATACTTTATTTGATCACATAGATCATAAGGAGGTTAAACATGAGCACGGTGTACATATGAAAAAATAAATAAAATCATGTTAAAAAGCACTAGGCGTCTTCAGTTTCGGGTCATCTTAGCAAATAGAGTACCATAAGGCAGAGTTATATAGTGGTGATGTAGTTATCCTGGGTTTCCATGGGTTTTCATCTAGTATTCAAATGAACCATGTATTCAGCAGATGTGTTCCCAATATATGTCAGGTATCTCCTGGTATGAAACAGCTGGAACACAGAAATACATAGTATATATATAGAAGTATGAAAACCAAAAAACCAAAATACATCCAAAGTTCACCAGACCTCCCTCTACAGTAGTCAATGGATACTACTATTACCTTCTCAATAGTGAAATTAACAGGCCAACTTCTCAAATGTAGGGACTTCCTGGATAGCCACCCCAAGTGAAACAGGGTCCACAGTACCAAATGATTCTGAGGATATATATAGAAAAATAATGATACATATAAAAATCGTGGGCATCAGGTCACCCTGAAAACAGGACACACATAAAGTGAGTATATTACCATAAATGAAGATCAAGAAGACTTCTGTCGACTTGAAATAAGATCAGGTCCTTGATGCTTTTCCAAGATACATGTGGGGGTGGGAAGCCAGGTAGTCACAATACATGGATTCCAAACACATAAACCGTGTATATAGCGTATAGCAGGCTATGCAGGCCTGAGTTTTTAGACCCAATATAGGGTTTCCAAAAATTACTCAAAATGAGAAGATTATTGCTCCATATACTATGTATATAGCATGTAACAGGCTATACAGGCCTGAGTATTTATACCCAATAAAGGGTTTCCAAAAATTACTCAAAATGAGAGGGTTATTGCGGTTTCATGAGGATATGGCTATGTCACAGCACAAACCCTGGATAGGATAGCGTATATATATATATATGTAGATCGTCCTCAAAAGAGGATTTACAAAAAATTCCCCGAGTACACAGGGTAATTTAGGCACATATAGCATGCCCTTTTAATACCATAAATGCTCTATAGATCTCAACAGCCGTAAGCTGAAATAACTTGCCACCGGTGGAAGATAAATTTCCCTGAAAGATTGCCGTTTGCGAACCGCTGCAATAGTAGCCTTATGGTAGTTTTCAGAGGGTCAAGGGCCTTCCTAGCAGAGAGCTGTGACACCGCCGTTCCTTCCCGCCTCGTGGGCGCCGCACCCAGTGAAGACGCCGAGCGTAGTGACGTCAATACGTTGACGCGTTTCGTCCGCCAATCACCGCAGACTTCGTCAGAACTGGGAGGGGACTTCAGTACTTCGCCTTATATGGTGCTCTAATTGCATACCAAAGAGTCTCCACCTCGCCATCTTGTGTTGAAAGAGTATCACTACATTGGAATAATCCAAAGTGAATTAAAACACATATATAAATTTAAATTTAAAAAGGTTGTAATTCTCCTTTCTTTTATAGAAGGAAAAATACTTAAGGAGATAATGGCCTATCAGATCAATGAGGAGATGGATGCAGAAATTAGGTCTGCGTTTACAAAGAATTTAGATCCCCAAGTAGAGGGAAATGAGGGTGACATCAAGACCAAGTTTAAATTACATAAGAAATTAACTACTAAATATTTGAATAGAAAGTGGGATATTACATCCCTTGAATCATATATAGAGAGAGGAATTGTTCCTAGGGGATTAAGAGAAAGGGTAATTCCAGCAGAACATCTTCACACCTCCAGATTTCTGGAAAAGTGGAAAGAGGTCTGTATAAAGCATGGCATAGAGATCATGCGACTAATTGTGGAAGAAGAGAAGGTTCAATTGAATGAACTCTCTAATGAAATTAATGAGAGTGCAAAATCACTTGATCCCCTGAAGAACGATGCTGAATTTGATAAACACAATGATTTTCTTAGAAAACAGATAGAAAAAATACAAAAAAATCTGAAATTTACGAAACAACAAAAATTTAGAAGAGATTTAGAGGATTGGGAGAAAGGTGAGATATTCGATCTAACAAATAGTAGAGGAAGAAGTCGATCAAAACGTAAAAAACATTTCTCTAGGAATAATAGAGGATATTCGTCAATGAGTGAAGATGATGATGAAAGTTATAAGAGATCGGTTAGTTTTTTAGAAGAAAAGACAGCTGGCGAGAACCAGGGAATATTGAAACAAACAAACAAACAAATCAATGGGACAAAGGAAGAAAGAAGTACTCTAGCTACCCTAAAACTACCCAATCAAAACCGTACCCGAAGCCACAAGAGATAAAGATCAACCTAGAGGGGGGAACCAATGATCTTAAGGTAATAAATCTTTCCAAATTTGTATTGAAAAAAAGACATTATGATCTATTGCGGAAAGGTTTAACCTTCTCCCCTACGGATAAAATGGACCTATTTGAGGTCTATAAAGACCTAAATTTGTTTCTGAGAAAGATCCTTCTGAGAATTCCATATTTATCTAGAGAAGGACAAAATCCCTACGATCTCAACTCAGAGAGGGAACAACAGGCATTGAGAGATCTTATTAACCTCTCTGAGGAGACTCTTACAGAAAGTGAGCTTGGGGAGGAGGATGTCTCTAATAAGTGGAAAAGACACACTAGACTTAAAACCCCTTCTAGAAGAATGCCCAACATTAGGGAAAACAAATGGTTAAGTACTTTTTTAGATCTAGTACACGATGACCTGGGGAAAATAGACTGGACAATGAGGAACTTTGATAATCTCACGAGGGGTGAAAGAATAGCCCTTAGGGAACTTAAGAATGCTAAAAATATTGTGATCAAAAAGAGTGATAAAGGGGGAAATGTAGTATTACTGGAGAGTGTGGAATATGAGAAGGAGGTACTTCGACAGTTGAAGAGCCAGGATACATATCGTAAACTACATAATAACCCGTTCCCAAAACTTGTGGTTGATTTAAATAAAAAAGTGGGATTGGCACATGGAGCAAATTTATTAACCAAACGGGAATGCGATATGTTGACAGTCGATGTATACAATATTCCCACCTTCTATGTAATCCCAAAAATACACAAAAACCCCTCTCAACCACCGGGACGCCCTATAGTATCGGCCATTGGTGGCCCTTTGGAACCAATAGGCAAATTTGTAGACGATTTAATCAAGGATCTGGTTTTTGAACTCAGATCTTATGTAAAAGACACGGGAGATGTACTTAAAAAGATCTTAAATGTAAAAGTGCCAAAAGGTGCACTCCTGGTCGGCATTGATGTGGAATCATTATACACCTCTATCCCACATACCTGGGGACAAAAAGCTGTGGCCCACTTTCTGGAGACACATTTTCCTGAAATGGAGGCTCAAAATGAATTTATACTGGACTTGTTGGATTTTATGCTGACCCATAACTGTTTTCAGTTTTTGGGTTCCTTTTACCAGCAAATATGTGGTACCTCCATGGGAGCACCTTGGGCCCCGGCATTTGCATGTCTGCATCTAGGTCTATGGGAAGAGGAGTTAGTATATCCCTCTACTCCCTATAACCAATACGCAATAACTTGGTTGCGATATATTGATGATGTCCTGATGGTCTGGGATGGTAGTATTGATGAGCTTAAAAGGTTTATGGAATTCTTGAACGAGAACGATAGAAACATCAAACTTACTTATACAGTAGATAGAGAGGTGATAACTTTTTTGGATTTGTCAATCTCTATCTACGGAAATAAATTGGTCACTAAAACATTTAGAAAGGAAACAGCGGCTAATACACTTCTCCATGCTAATAGCTATCACCCAAGGAGTTTAAAACAAGGAATCCCCATTGGTCAATTTCAGAGAATAAAAAGAAACTGTACAGAAGATCTGGAGTATAGATATGAATCTATTCAGCTATATAAGAGGTTCAGAGAGAGAGGCTATTCACATAGAACCTTAAGAAGAGCAAAAAGAAGAGCCCTCGGTAAAACAAGAGAGGAACTGATAAATAAACCAAAATTAAAGTTAGCTGAGAACCTTGAAAACCAACCGGTAAGATTTATAACTAAATTTGGACAACAATGGGGTGAGGTTAAGAAGGCCCTGGACTCCCATTGGTACTTATTAACTCAAAATCCGCAGATAGCCAAAGTAGTAGGAGAGAGCCCCCAAATGGTAGCAAAACGAACTCGGAATCTAAATGATATACTAGTACAATCAGAATTCCAGAGGGCACCACAAAGAAACTGGTTAACGAGGAGGACTGGGGTATATGGAATGTTCCCCTGTGGCCATTGTCAGATTTGTCCATTTGTGCATAAGTCTAATCAGTTCTTTAATAATGATAACTCTAAGATATTCCAAATACGAAGCTTCATCAGTTGCTCAAGTAGCAAAATAGTGTACATGATAGAATGTCCTTGCAAGAAGATGTATATAGGTAAAACTAAAAGAAACCTTAGGACGAGGATTGGTGAACATCTGAGAGATATCAGAAATAAAAATAGAAATGTTAGAAAGGGAGAAAAAGAAAATCCATTGGCTCAACACTTCAAAGAAGTTCATGGGGGCAAAACAGATGGTCTAAAAGTAAAAGGGATCTTTCTGTTAAATATTTCAGCTCGTCGGGGTGACTTTGATAAAGTCCTCCTACAAAAGGAAAAATTCTGGATCTATACCCTGGGAGCACTTGCCCCATACGGACTCAATACAGAACTTAACTTTGGGGTTTTTTTGAAATGAGTCTTTTGGAACCCCCTATATATCCCAAGCTATAATCTATACTGTGGTATCTTTTATGTGAATTGAATATGGACATATTTGGACAAAATATGACCCTAACCCTGTACTTGATCCTATTTCCTTTAGATAATAAAAACAAAATCTTTATAATAATTGGATTGATATTGAAGCTGAGATAACGGGATTTGGTCTTGATGTTCTCCTCTTTAGAATAAGTATTGTGCTAATATTGATCTCCTCTTTATCATTAATTCCTTTTTTTGAAGTTGATCTGACTGTTAACATTTAGGCTCCTTCCTTCTATATCCAGCAACCATTTTAAATTTAAATTTATATATGTGTTTTAATTCACTTTGGATCATTCCAATGTAGTGATACTCTTTCAACACAAGATGGCGAGGTGGAGACTCTTTGGTATGCAATTAGAGCACCATATAAGGGGAAGTACTGAAGTCCCCTCCCAGTTCTGACGAAGTCTGCGGTGATTGGCGGACGAAACGCGTCAACGTATTGACGTCACTACGCTCGGCGTCTTCACTGGGTGCGGCGCCCACGAGGCGGGAAGGAACGGCGGTGTCACAGCTCTCTGCTAGGAAGGCCCTTGACCCTCTGAAAACTACCATAAGGCTACTATTGCAGCGGTTCGCAAACGGCAATCTTTCAGGGAAATTTATCTTCCACCGGTGGCAAGTTATTTCAGCTTACGGCTGTTGAGATCTATAGAGCATTTATGGTATTAGAAGGGCATGCTATATGGGCCTAAATTACCCTGTGTACTTGGGGAATTTTTTGTAAATCCTCTTTTGAGGACGATCTACATATATATATATATACGCTATCCTATCCAGGGTTTGTGCTGTGACATAGCCATATCCTCATGAAACCACAATAACCCTCTCATTTTGAGTAATTTTTGGAAACCCTTTATTGGGTATAAATACTCAGGCCTGTATAGCCTGTTACATGCTATATACATAGTATATGGAGCAATAATCTTCTCATTTTGAGTAATTTTTGGAAACCCTATATTGGGTCTAAAAACTCAGGCCTGCATAGCCTGCTATACGCTATATACACGGTTTATGTGTTTGGAATCCATGTATTGTGACTACTTGGCTTCCCACCCCCACATGTATCTTGGAAAAGCATCAAGGACCTGATCTTATTTCAAGTCGACAGAAGTCTTCTTGATCTTCATTTATGGTAATATACCCACTTTATGTGTGTCCTGTTTTCAGGGTGACCTGATGCCCACGATTTTTATATGTATCATTATTTTTCTATATATATCCTCAGAATCATTTGGTACTGTGGACCCTGTTTCACTTGGGGTGGCTATCCAGGAAGTCCCTACATTTGAGAAGTTGGCCTGTTAATTTCACTATTGAGAAGGTAATAGTAGTATCCATTGACTACTGTAGAGGGAGGTCTGGTGAACTTTGGATGTATTTTGGTTTTTTGGTTTTCATACTTCTATATATATACTATGTATTTCTGTGTTCCAGCTGTTTCATACCAGGAGATACCTGACATATATTGGGAACACATCTGCTGAATACATGGTTCATTTGAATACTAGATGAAAACCCATGGAAACCCAGGATAACTACATCACCACTATATAACTCTGCCTTATGGTACTCTATTTGCTAAGATGACCCGAAACTGAAGATGCCTAGTGCTTTTTAACATGATTTTATTTATTTTTTCATATGTACACCGTGCTCATGTTTAACCTCCTTATGATCTATGTTATCAAATAAAGTATTGTTTGGAATATTTTTGAATTTATATTACTCCGCGTGGATCACCTAGTAACCTTCTTTTTCCAGGTAGGGGTGTTCTTGTCACACTACCATTTTGCTTAGTATGTACCTTTTGGGTTTATGGATCCACACTTATACAAGTGAGTCGGGGATAAGTCAATGACACCAGCTATACGTGTCATTCTGGGTGGCCTGTTTGTGTTTTATTGTTGTGTGAAGCCCACCTGGCTCCTGGCAATGACCTGTCTGCCTGGGTGGAGCCCAGAATTGTCGTTAGGCCTCTATCAAACGACCTGCGCACACCTGTGCAATCAGTGTGCTGGGGGTTCTGAAAACACGGACCCAAGATTGGAGATTTCATCCCTCCCAGATCACTTAGAAATCTCCAGGCTTCGGATCCCAAAACGGACTTTACGAATAAATGAGGAAACTGAAAAGCCAGTTTCCTCTGCATTACATAAACCCTCTGGAGCCTCTCAACCTGCCTGGTTGAGAATCCAGGGTTAAAAGCTTGATTTCGACCATGGCAGGATAACTCGCTGCCACTATATATATATATATATATATATATATATATATATATACAGTGGGGCAAAAAAGTATTTAGTCAGCCACCAATTGTGCAAGTTCTCCCACTTAAAAAGATGAGTGAGGCCTGTAATTGGCATCATAGGTAGACCTCAACTGTCGGGGCTCCCGGGTATGACCAGAGGTGTGTGACTGACGCAGGGAAACGCAGACTTCAGATATGTTGTAAACAATGTAATTTATTAACACTAACCATACAAACATAAACGCAGTGCAATACTAAAACATAACACAGTGCAAACAAACCAACCAACCAACCACAGATAACAGTACATACAATGCAAGCGTCGTCAGGCAGGCCGGGTCAATATCAGTCGGGCAGGTAGGTACAGGGGGAGCAAGCGGAGAATGGTCGGGGTCACAGGCCAGGTTCAGCAGGTAGCGGGCAGCGTGGTACAGAGGGTCAGGCAGAGGAGAATGGTCAGACAAGCCAGGGATCAGAGCAGGGTCAGCAGAGAATCAGACAGGAACAGAGAGCAGGAACAGGATACAGGGCCCAAGAGAAACACAACACCAAGGCAGAGTCTGCAGGTCTGAATGTCCCTTAAATACACCAGTATAATTAGTTCCAGGTGTTTGACTGGCTGCAAGGTTGAGTCTCTGATTGCTGGGAGCACCCGCTGGCCAGCCCTGGTACTGCAGCTCATAAGGCAGCTGAGTCCCACTATTGCTGGCCAGTCCATTCCTGACATCAACTATGACAGACAAAATGAGAAAAAAAATCCAGACAATCACATTGGCTGATTTGGAAAGAATTTTCTATCAAATTATGGTGGAAAATAAGTATTTGGTCACCTACAAACAAGCAAGATTTCTGGCTCTCACAGACCTGTACCTTCTTCTTTAAGAGGCTCCTCTGTCCTGCACTCATTACCTGTAGCAATGGCACCTGTTTGAACTTGTTATCAGTATAAAAGACACCTGTCCACAACCTCAAACAGTCACACTCCAAATTCCACTATGGTGAAGACCAAAGAGCTGTCGAAGGACACCAGAAACAAAATTGTAGACCTGCACCAGGCTGGGAAGACTGAATCTGCAATAGGCAAGTAGCTTGGTGTGAACAAATCAACTGTGGGAGCAATAATTAGAAAATGGAAGACATACAAGACCACTGATAATCTCCCTCGATCTGGGGCTCCACGCAAGATCTCACCCTGTGGGGTCAAAATGATCACAAGAACGGTGAGCAAAAATCCCAGGACCACACGGGGGGACCTAGTGAATGACCTGCAGAGAGCTGGGACCAACGTAACAAAAGCTACCATCAGTAACACACTACGCCGCCAGGGACTCAGATCCTGCAGTGCCAGACGTGTCCCCCTGCTTAAGCCAGTACATGTCCGGGCCCATCTGAAGTTTGCTAGAGAGCATTTGGATGATCCAGAAGAGGATTGGGAGAATGTCACATGGTCAGATGAAACCAAAATAGAACTGTTTGGTAGAAACACAACTCGTCGTGTTTGAAGGAGAGAGAATGCTGAGTTGCATCCAAAGAACACCATACCTACTGTTAAGCATGGGGGTGGCAACATCATGCTTTGGGGCTGTTTCTCCGCAAAGGGACCAGGACGACTGATCCATGTACAGGACAGAATGAATGGGGCCATGTATCGTGAGATTTTGAGTGCAAACCTCCTTCCATCAGCAAGGGCATTGAAGATGAAACGTGGCTTGGTCTTCCAACATGACAATGATCCAAAACATACCACCCGGGCAACGAAGGAGTGGCTTTGTAAGAAGCATTTCAAGGTCCTGGAGTGGCCTAGCCAGTCTCCAGATCTCAACTCCATAGAAAACCTTTGGAGGGAGTTGAAAGTCCGTGTTGCCCAGCGACAGCCCCAAAACATCACTGCTCTAGAGGAGATCTGCATGGAGGAATGGGCCAACATACCAGCAACGGTGTGTGCCAACCTTGTGAAGACTTACAGGAAACGTTTGACCTCTGTCATTGCCAACAAAGGATATATAAAAAAGTATTGAGATGAACGTTTGATATTGACCAAATACTTATTTTCCACCATAATTTGCAAATAAATTCTTTCCAAATCAGCCAATGTGATTGTCTGGATTTTTTTTCTCATTTTGTCTCTCATAGTTGAGGTCTACCTATGATGCCAATTACAGGCCTCTCTCATCTTTTTAAGTGGGAGAACTTGCACAATTGGTGGCTGACTAAATACTTTTTTGCCCCACTGTATATATATATATATATATATATATATATATATATATATATATATATAGTTGCAAGAAAAAGTATGTGAACCCCTTGGGATTACGTGGAGTTTTGCAAGAATTGGGCATAAAATGTGCTCTGAACGTCATCTAAGTCACAACAATAGAAGAGCACAGTCTGCTGAACATAATACTACACAAACATTAGATGTTGCCATGGTTTAATTGCACATAACATGTAAACATTCACAGTGCAGGGAGGAAAAAGAATGTGAGGCCCTAGCTTAATGACTTCTCCCAGAGCTAATTGGAGCCAGGAGTGAGTCAACCTTGACTCCAATCATTGTGATGATATTGGATGTGCTGCTGACAGCTGTCCTGCCCTTAAAAAACACACACCTATTTTGGGTTTACTGGTTTCAAGAAGCACTGTCTGATGTGAACCATGCCTCGCAGAAAAGAGCTCTCAGAAGACCTACGATCAAGAATTGTTGACTTGCATGAAACTGGAAAGGGTTACAAAAGTATCTCCAAAAGCTTTGATGTTCATGTGTCCACGGTAAGACAGACTGTCTACAAATGGAGAAAGTTTAGCACTGTTGCTACTCTCCCTAGGCGTGGTCATCCTGTATAAATGACTGCAAGAGCACAGCGCAGAATGCTGCATGAGGTAAAGAAGAATCCCAGAGTGTCAGCTAAAGACCTACAGAAATCTCTGGCACATGCTAACATTTTTGTTGACACATCTACAATAAGGAAAACATTAAACAAGAATGGAGTACATGGGAGGACACCACGGAGGAAGCCATTGCTGTCCAAAAAGAATATTGCAGCACGTTTGAAGTTTGCAAAAGAGCACCTGGATGTTCCACAGCACTACTGGCAAAATATACTGTGGACAGATGAAACCAAGATTGAGTTGTTTGGGAAGAACATACAACACTATGTGTGGAGAAAAAAAGGCACAGCACACCAACATCAAAACCTCATCCCCACTGTAAAACATGGCGGAGGGAGCATCATGGTTTGGGGCTGCTTTGCTGCCTCAGGGCCTGGACGGATTGTTGTCATTGATGGGAAAATGAATTCCAGAGTTTATCAAGACATTTTGCAGGAAAACGTACGACCATCTGTCCGCCAACTGAAGCTCCACAGAGGATGGGTGATGCAACAGGACAATGACCCAAAGCATACAAGTAATTCAACAAAACAATGGCAGCATACACGTAATTCAACAAAACAGAGGCTGCAACAGCACAGAATACGCCTTCTGGAGTGGCCCAGTCAGAGTCCTGACCTCAACCCGATTGAAATGCTGTGGCATGACCTTAACAGAATGATTCACACCAGGCATCCCAAGAATATTGCTACACTGAAACAGTTTTGTGAAGAGGAGTGGTCCAAAATTACTCCAGATCGTTGTGCAGGAAACGTTTGGTTGAGGTTATTGCTGCCAAAGGAGGGTCAAGCAGTTATTAATACTTTTTCCTCCCTGCACTGTGAATGTTTACATGTTATGTGCAATTAAACCATGGCAACATCTAATGTTTGAGTAGTATTATGTTCAGCAGACTGTGTTCTTCTATTGTTGTGACTTAGATGATGTTCAGAGCACATTTTATGCCCAATTCATGCTAAACTCCACGTAATCCCAAGGGGTTCACATACTTTTTCTTGCAACTGTATATACACAATATCTCACAGAAGTGAGTACACCCCTCACATTTTTGTAAATATTTTATTATATATTTTCATGTGACAACACTGAAGAAATGACACTTTGCTACAATGTAAAGTAGTGAGTGTACAGCTTGTATAACAGTGTAAATTTGCTGTCCCCTCAAAATAACTCAACACACAGCCATTAATTTCTAAACTGCTGGCAACAAAAGTGATTACACCCCTAAGTGAAAATGTCCAAATTGGGCCCAATTAGCCATTTTTCCTCCCCGGTGTCATATGACTCATTAGTGTTACAAGGTCTCAGGAGTGAATGGGGAGCAGGTGTGTTGAATTTGGTGTTATCACTCTCACTCATACTGGTCCCTTGAAGTTCAACATGGCATCTCATGGCAAAGAACTCTCTGAGGATCTGAAAAAAAGAATTGTTGCTCTACATCAAGATGGCCTAGGCTACAAGATTGCCAAGACCCTGACATTGAGCTGCAGCACGGTAGCCAAGACCATACAGTGGTTTAACAGGACATTCTACTCACAACAGGCCTCGCAATGGTCGACTGTCAAGGTCCTACCTTTTCCCAGAGGTTATGTTACTCCATGTGCTAGCATCCATCTTGGATTTCTGCTGAGCATGATGGGAATCTTTTATGCCTTCAGGTCTCTGAGGTCCATCCCCCAGAGGGGTGTGGCTGAGTACATATAAGCCTGGGATCTGCACATGCTCTTTGCACTTGTGTCTTGTGTCTTTGTCTTGCTACAGCTCTGTGTATACGCTCGTGACTCTTCTGGTATTCTGACTCGGCTTGTGACTAAGACCATTCTCTGCGTTTCCCTTTGATCTGACCTTCTGTTGCTGAACCCGGCCCGTGACCTGTGATTCTCTGTCTACTGTTCTGTACTGTTTTGTCCCGTTGTTATGGACCCGGCTTGTCTGACTACGCTATTGTCATTCTCACCAACTACACGCCATTGGCGGCGGCCATTACCGCAGCTGGGGTGTCTCGGGGGCCGCGACCTGGTCCCTGGTTGCGTCAAGTCCATCCCCACCATCAGGGGCCCTGGTGAAGGGCAGCCTGGGACTTAGACTCCGCGCCCTGAGGGACTTCAGTCTGTTGGTGGTGGTTGTCGTCAGCCAGTGCGTTACCCTGCCACTAGGCCTACCTGTCCGTTCCACGGCCCTGCCCTGACATTACACAAGTGCCATGAATCCTGACGGTGCAGGTACGCCTTCACTTCCTATGTTGGTTGCCAGACTGGATCAACAGGATCTCCTGTTGGATCAGTTCGCTCAGGCGTTGCAAACTCTGCTGGCACGCACCGCGCACCTTACTCCTGGTGTTATTAGGCCGGTTGTCACTCCGGTGGTCGCTCCCGCTGCTGTTCCGCTTGCTGTGCCTACCGCCGCGGCTGATGCGGCACCCGCGGTGTCCAGAGGTATGACCGGTTCAGCCCCTCTTCCACAGCGCTTTGGGGGTGAGCCGAGTCAGTGTCGTGGGTTCCTTAACCAGGTGGGGATTTACTTTGAATTAATCCCCTACGCTTTTCCGACTGAGAGGTCAAAGGTGGGTTTCCTCATCTCACTACTCTCAGACAAGGCCTTGGCCTGGGCGAATCCCTTATGGGAGAGGAATGACCCCGTGATTCACGAGTTTTCCGGTTTTGTCGATGCCTTCCGTAGGGTATTCGATGTACCGGCTCGCTCCGCCTCGGCTGCCAAGCTGCTCATGTCTATGCATCAGGGTTCACGGACCGTGGCCGAGTACGCCATAGAGTTTCGTACCCTGGCAGCAGAGGTGGGTTGGAACAATGAGGCTCTGGTGGCTGCGTTTTCTCAGGGTCTTTCTGATGCATTGAAGGACGAGATCGCAGCCAAGGAATTGCCTGTGGAGCTGGAAGCACTAATTTCCTTCCTGATCCTGATTGATACCAGGCTCAGGGAGAGGCCTTCACTCAAGGAATGCCTGCGGAGGCCTTCCAATCGACTGGCACCTGCGTTTTCTATCCCACCCATTCCTCCCTCTCCTCCCACGCCTCCTGGGGATAGATTGTCTGGTGGTGAGCCCATGCAGCTGGGGTTTGCTCGCCTTTCCGAGGGAGAGCGGGCCGCTCGGCGTCGGGAGGGTCGCTGCCTGTACTGTGGTCTTGGTGGGCACTTTCGGCTGTCCTGTCCGGTCCGTCCGGGAAACGCTCGCACCTGAGATCCTGTCGGGGACAGATCTTGGGTGGAGTCTCCTCGTCCCCGGCGTTCCGCAGAGATAAGCCACTGATCACCGTTGTCCTCTCTTGGGCGGAGGGCTCGGTGACGGCCCAGGCGTTGGTAGATTCTGGGGCTGGCGGGTTGTTTATGGACAGCTCGTTTGCTGCCCAGCACTCCATTCCCCTGCAGGCTCGAGTTACCCCATTGGTTCTCGAGGCGATAGATGGCAGGCCCCTGCAACCACCGCAGGTTACCCACGAGACTATGCCAGTTGAGGTAGCTATTGGGGCTGTTCACAGGGAGTTGGCCTGTTTCCAGGTGATTTCTTCTCCGCACTATTCGGTGGTTTTGGGGTATCCCTGGCTCCAGATGCACAATCCAACCTTCAATTGGCAAACTGCCGAGATTCTCTCGTGGTCTTCACAGTGTGGGGCCGGGTGCATCCGTGGGCCGGTTAAGGTGTTGTGTGCCTCCTCAGACTCTGCGTTGCCCACTGATTATGGGGAGTACCAGGACGTGTTTGATAAGGTACGCGCTGGTGCCTTACCTGCTCATCGTCCTTACGACTGCGCCATATCCTTGCAACCCGGTGCCACTCCTCCGCGTGGCAGGGTGTATCCTCTCTCGGTTGCGGAGAATAAGGCCATGGAGGAGTACGTTGCGGATGCGCTTTCCCGGGGGCACATTCGTAAGTCTACTTCCCCAGCAGGAGCGGGCTTTTTCTTTGTAAAGAAGAAGGGTGGTGAATTGAGGCCTTGCATCGATTATAGGGGTCTCAATCGAATCACCACTAAGAATGCCTACCCGATTCCCTTGATTACTGAGTTGTTCGACCGCCTTAAGGGGGCAACAGTCTTTACCAAACTTGACCTTAGGGCGGCGTACAACCTCGTACGGATCAAACAGGGGGATGAGTGGAAGACCGCGTTTAACACCAGAACCGGTCACTACGAATACCTGGTGATGCCCTTCGGGTTGTGTAACGCGCCCGCAGTTTTTCAGGAATTCATAAATGATGTCCTTCGTGACTTGTTGCAGCAGTGCGTGGTAGTTTACTTGGATGACATCCTGGTTTACTCTGCCTCCATGGAGTCCCATATCCAGGATGTCAAGCAGGTGCTGCAACGATTACGTGAGAACGAACTTTTTTGTAAACTTGAGAAGTGCGAATTCCATCGATCCCAAGTTGCCTTTTTAGGCTACATCATTTCTGCGGAGGGATTCTCCATGGACCCTCAGAAGGTTTCGGCAGTTCTGCAGTGGCCTCGTCCCAATGGCCTTCGGCCCATTCAGCGCTTTTTAGGTTTTGCCAACTACTATCGGAAATTCATCAGAAATTTCTCCACGCTGGCAAAACCTCTCTCAGACCTAACCAAGAAGGGCAGCAATCCTCACGAGTGGCCATCCGAGGCCATCGTAGCTTTTGAGGCTCTGAAATCCGCCTTCGCTTCGGCTCCGATACTGTCTCATCCCAATCCTGGATTGCCCTTCGTCCTTGAGGTTGATGCATCCGAGACAGGAGTAGGCGCTCTCCTGTCTCAACGTCGGTCGCCCGATGGACCCCTACTTCCCTGTGGGTTCTACTCCAGGAAGCTTTCCTCTGCAGAGTGCAACTACCAGATTGGAGATAGGGAGTTGTTGGCAATCATTCTGGCTCTCAAGGAATGGAGGCACCTGCTCGAGGGCTCCGCAGTTCCGGTCCTCATTCTTACCGATCATAAGAACCTGACTTATCTTTCGGAGGCCAAAAGATTGACACCCCGTCAAGCCAGATGGGCCTTGTTCTTGTCGCGGTTCAACTATGTGGTCTCCTATTTGCCTGGTTCCAAGAATGTCAGGGCTGATGCATTATCGCGGCAATACTCTGAGTTGTCCAGGGAGGACTCTGAGCCAACCTCGGTCATACCTCCGGATCATATCCTGGCTGCCATTCGTACCAGTCTGACTTCTCCCCTTGGGGAGCAGATTTTGGCGGCTCAAACTGACGCTCCTCCCGAGAGACCGGAGGGTAGATGTTTTGTACCCGAGGGGTTGCGCACCCGTCTGCTGCGTACCTACCATAACTCCAAAACTGCCGGGCATCCGGGGAGGAACCAGTTGTCTTGGGTCGTCTCTCGGTTGTTCTGGTGGCCAACTCTCCGTGCCGACATCGCCTCTTATGTAGCGGCATGTTCGATCTGTGCCCAGAATAAATCTCCACGGCATCTTCCAATGGGTCTTCTGCAACCCATTCCCAATGGGGAGCGTCCTTGGTCACACCTGGGCATGGACTTTATTGTAGACCTCCCTGTGTCTCGGGGTCATACGGTCATCCTCATGGTCGTCGATCGTTTTTCCAAAATGTGCCATTGTATTCCACTCAGGAAATTACCAACAGCGCAAGAACTGGCCACGGTCTTTTCCAGGGAGATTTTTCGCCTGCATGGGTTGCCCAAGGTGATTGTCTCGGACCGCGGGAGTCAGTTCGTGTCCAGATTCTGGCGCGCCTTCTGCTCCCAGTTGGGCATTAGTCTCTCCTTTTCTTCAGCCTACCACCCGCAGTCCAATGGGGCTGCGGAGCGTTCCAATCAGGCCTTAGAACAATTCCTTCGGTGTTATATCTCGGACCATCAGGACGATTGGGCCGATCTCCTGCCTTGGGCTGAGTTTGCCAGGAACTCAGCGGTCAACTCCTCCTCCGGGATGTCCCCCTTCATGGCCAACTATGGGTACCAACCCGCGGTATTACCTGAGAGGTTCTCACCACAGGACAGTCCGGCTGTGGAGAACCATCTTGCTGCCCTGCGTTCTTCATGGGGGCAGATCCAGAGGGCTTTGAGGGACTCGGCTCAGCGTCAGAAGTTCCAGGCTGATCGCAGACGGTTGCCCGCTCCTTCATACCAGGTCGGCGATCGGGTGTGGTTGTCTACTCGTAACCTCAATCTTCGGGTGCCCACACCCAAACTAGCTCCCCGTTTTGTCGGTCCTTTTCGCATTCTCCGCAAGGTGAATCCGGTGGCCTATGCCCTTGCCCTTCCACCTGGGATGCGGATCTCCAATATCTTTCATGTATCACTGTTGAAACCTCTGATCTGCAATCGCTTCACTACCTCTCTGCCTCGGCCCCGTCCCATTCGGGTTGACGGTCATGAGGAGTATGAGGTGAGCCGGATCCTGGACTCTCGATTGGTGCGCGGCCGATTACAGTTCCTGGTTCATTGGCGCGGTTATGGTCCCGAGGAGCGTTCCTGGGTTCCTTCCGCGGATGTCCATGCTCCTGCCCTCCTCCGCGCGTTTCATACCCGCTTTCCTCGGAAACCTTTTTGTTGAGCCGCGGAGGGGGAGGGGCCCTTGAGGAGGAGGTACTGTCAAGGTCCTACCTTTTCCCAGAGGTTATGTTACTCCATGTGCTAGCATCCATCTTGGATTTCTGCTGAGCATGATGGGAATCTTTTATGCCTTCAGGTCTCTGAGGTCCATCCCCCAGAGGGGTGTGGCTGAGTACATATAAGCCTGGGATCTGCACATGCTCTTTGCACTTGTGTCTTGTGTCTTTGTCTTGCTACAGCTCTGTGTATACGCTCGTGACTCTTCTGGTATTCTGACTCGGCTTGTGACTAAGACCATTCTCTGCGTTTCCCTTTGATCTGACCTTCTGTTGCTGAACCCGGCCCGTGACCTGTGATTCTCTGTCTACTGTTCTGTACTGTTTTGTCCCGTTGTTATTGACCCGGCTTGTCTGACTACGCTATTGTCATTCTCACCAACTACACGCCATTGGCGGCGGCCATTACCGCAGCTGGGGTGTCTCGGGGGCCGCGACCTGGTCCCTGGTTGCGTCAAGTCCATCCCCACCATCAGGGGCCCTGGTGAAGGGCAGCCTGGGACTTAGACTCCGCGCCCTGAGGGACTTCAGTCTGTTGGTGGTGGTTGTCGTCAGCCAGTGCGTTACCCTGCCACTAGGCCTACCTGTCCGTTCCACGGCCCTGCCCTGACATCGACCAAAGAAGTTGAGTGCATGTGCTCAGCATCATATCCAGAGGTTGTCTTTGGGAAATAGATGTATGACTGCAGCCAGCATTGCTGCAGAGGTTAAAGGAGTGTGGGGTCAGCCTGTCAGTGCTCAGACCATATGCCGCACACTTCATCAAATTGGTCTACATGGCTGTTGTCCCAGAAGGAAGCCTCTTCTAAAGATGATGCACAAGAAGCCTGCAAACAGTTTGCTGAAGACAAGCAGACTAAAGACATGGATTACTGGAACCATGTCCTGTGGTCTGATGAGACCAAGATAAACTTATTTGGTTCAAATGGTTTCAAGCGTGTGTGGCGGCAACCAGGTGAGGAGTACAAAGACAAGTGTGTTTTGCCTACTTTCAAGCATGGTTGTGGGAATGTCATGATCTAGGGCTGTTGAGTGCTGCTGGCACTGGGGAGCTACAGTTCATTGAGGGAACCATGAATGCCAACATGTACTGTGACTTACTGAAGTAGAGCATGATCCCCTCCCTTCGGAGACTGGGCCGCAGGGCAGTATTCCAACATGATAACGACACACCTCCAAGATGACCACTGCCTTGTTAAAGAAGAAGGGTAAAGGCGACGGACTGGCCAAGCATGTCTCCAGACCTAAACCCTATTGAGCATCTGTGGGGCATCCTCAAATGGAAGGTGAAGGAGTGCAAGGTCTCTAACATCCACCAACTCCTTGAAAACATCATGGGGAAGTGGAAGAGGACTCCAGTTGCAACCTGTGAAGCTCTGGTGAACTGCCCAAGAGGGTTAAGGCAGTGCTGTTAAATAATGGTGGCCCCACAAAATATTGCCCAATTGGGCAAGTTGATGGCTTTGGTGCATGGAATCTGTGACAGCATCGCTTAGTAACACCGCTCTGTGTGTATGTTGGCTGTTCTTGGCATTCCATGCACTGGAGCCATCAGCTTGCCATATTTGTATGATTTTATGGAAGTTTCTGTCTATTTCAATTACACCTATGCGTGCATGTGGGATAGTTGTTAAATAAATAAGAAGTTTTTTAACATACTTCACATCGGCTGGGTCTTTATTTTTACCTGCTGATGACACTTGCTACGGGCCTTATGGATCAGCTGCAATGGAGCTGGAGCTGCATATTATATATTGAGTGCAGTATGACCATTTATAATATTATGGTCCAACTGCTCTGGTAAGAGGCCCTTTTGTATAGTGGTGGAGGTGGTGGATCTTTCTTTATTGGTGGCACATTGTTTGGCAGCAAAGTTGTAGAACCGCATTGACCACTTTTACTTGTGGATTGGAACTGTCTATGAGAAGAGGAGTCTTCAATAGAGAGACACTTTACTTTGATTCTTCTATGGACACTTTTTGTGGCATTTCATTATTTAATTCTATCACGTATTCAACAGAACAAACTCTCCTTCAAAAGTAGCAGGTTCAAGTGTCAGGACAAACCATTTGCCACTGAGAGGGATGCTGTACATCTAACCCTCCCCCCAGACTGACAATGCTGCTGTCTGTTGCTCCTTCAGGCAAAGTGGGGGCACTCTAATTTAGTAGGTGTGTTACTGGCCAGATCACCAGGTGAAAAGCAGAACTAAGAAACTAAAACTAATGCAGACACCAGATCCAATGGGTAAGCTGCAATATAGTTTTGGGTTTCATACTGCTTTAAGGTGGTATTCTAAAATATTTAGAATGGGGAATCTTTTTGAGAAATAATTTTAGAAGAGAAAAGTTTAAATAAATATATAAAATATATACAGTGCATTCATAAAGTATTTGGACCCCCTTCACTTTTTTCAATTGTGTTATGTTGCAGACTGATACTACAGTTGTTTAAATTCTTTTTTCTTCTTAATCTATACTCAGTTCCCCATAATGACAAAGTGAAAATAGAATTTTAGAAATGTTTGCAAATATACAAAAAAGGAAAAACTGAAATATCACATTGGCATAAGTATGCAGACCCTTTGCAACAACACTTGAAATTTAGTTCAGGCGCCTCCCATTTCTCTTGACTGTTGCTGAGAAGTTTTTACACCTTGATTGGAGTCCAACTGTGGTAGATTAAATTCATTGGATGTGATTTGGAAAGGCACGCACCTCTCTATAAAAGGCCTCACAGCTGACAATGCATACTGTATCAGGGCAAAAGCCAAGAGGTCAAGGGAACAGCCTGCAGAGTTAACAGATAGGATTAATGCAAGACACAGATCTGGGGAAGGCTACACAAACCTTTCTGCTGCACTGAAGGTTCTCAAGAACACAGTGACATCCATAATTCTCAGGGTAGAAGGGCCTTAGTAAGAGAGGTGACCAAGAGACCAATGGTAACTCTGATTGAGCTCTATAGATCCTACGTGGAGATGAGACAATGTTCCAGAAGGCCAACCATCCATGCAGCCCTCCACCAATCTGGGCTTTATGGCAGAGTGGCTAGACCAGGGGTAGGCAACCTGCGGCTCTCTAGCTGTTGTGGAACTACATTTCCCATGAGGCACTGCAACATTACAAAACTGACAGTTACAGCTATGACTTGCAGAGGCATGATGGAACTTGTAGTCCTGCAACAGCTGGAGAGCCGCAGGTTGCCTACCCCTGGGCTAGATGGAAGCCTGTCCTCAATGAAAATACATGAAAGCCCATTTGAAGTTTGCAATGAAGAACATCAGACAGTGAACTCTCAGACTGAGAAAGATTATCTGGTCGGATAAAACCAAGATTGAACTGTTTGGCCTCAGTTCTAAATGTTATGTCTGAAGGAAACCAAACACCGATCATCACCTGCCAAGACCATTCGTGAAGCATGGTGTTGGCAGCATCATGCTGTGGGGGTGTTTTCAGCAGCAGGGACTGGGAGACTTATCAGGGTTAAGAGAAAGGTGAATGGATATCCTCAATGAAAACCTGTTCCACAGTGCTCAGGACCTCAGACTGGGCTGAAGGTTCACCTTCCAACATGACAACGATCCTAAGCACACAGCCAAAACAACAAAAGAGAGGCTTAGGGAAACTCTGTGAATGTCCTATAGTGGCACAGCAAGAGCCCTGACTTGAACCCTATTGAACATCTCTGGAGAGACCTGAAAATGGCTGTCCTCCAACGATCTCCATCGAACCTAAGCTTGAAAGGGTTTGTAAAGAAGAATGACAGAAAATCCTCCAATCCAGGTGTGAAAAACTTGCTGAGTCATACTCAAAAAGACTTGAGGCTGTAGTTGCTGCCAAAGGTGCTTCAACTAAAAAACTAAAAAAGAAAAGTTTTAAGATCCATTTTAAGCAACTCAGAATAATTTTTATACTGACTGTACACATAAAGATAACCGACTAATCACAGACTCAATTGTTTCAAGAAAAACAATGGTTGAATTTCACTGGACTTTCCACAAGGATAAATAGTTAATATTATGAAATTGATTGATTAAACTGCTACTTTAATGTGGCCAATTTCTGAAAGATATGATTCTATCATCAAAATGAACATCATTTGAACTGTCTGGCAAGCATTAATCTTGTAGATTGAGAATGTGCACTGTTGAAGAAACACACCAAAGCCAATTGGGACATTTAAAAAAATGAACTCTAACAAGTACATCCTCTATGGGAATAACATTTATATGAATAAAAGGAAAGAAACATAGCTGAACAGTAAAGTTTTAGTTATGATAAAGCATGAAAGGAAAGCATTTAAATCCCTACAGGATGATGGTACTGAGATCACATTAATGAAATATTAGGGATGTTATAAAACTTGCAAAAAAGAAATCAAGTTAGCAAGGTTTACAGCTGAAAACAAATGGGTAATGATGTTAAACTAAATCTCAAAAGGCTTTAAAAGTTTGTAAACTAAGAACAGGAAATTTGAGTATAGAGCTTCTAAAACATAGCAAAAAAGAAAATGTAAATACATGTTTTTTGGTTGATATTTGCCTTAATAAGAAATAGGTGCAGTAAGATTTAAAATATTAAGATACATAAAATATGTGTACATGCATGGGAATTTCTGAATGTAGTGGACTTGTGTACAAGAATCATAATTTGGACCCCCTTTCAGGACAAAAATAAAATGAGGTGTGCTGTGGCAGAAAGTGGTTTGCACTGAGATAAAAAATAGGCGTGGCTGAAAGTGGTGTAGTTAAATGAGTCCGAGATGACTTGCTTAGTATATAATGAGACGATGTGGAATAGGAAATGTACAGCACAACGTACTGAATGAGGCTGTGCAGAATAGGGAATGTACAGTGCAGTGTATAGTTGGGGTGTTGAGGCATAAACAATGACCAGCACAGCATACAGAATTATGCTGTGCAGGACTAGTAATGTACAACACAGTGTATAGATGGGGTGGTCTGGAATAGGAAATGCCCATCCCGGCTTACAGAATGAGTTTGTGCAGAATAGGGAATGTATAGCGCAGTATATAGATAGGGCAACGTGGAATGGACAATGTACAACACAACATACAGAATGAGGCTGTGTAGAATAGGGAATGTACAACACAGTGTATAGTTGGGGAGGTGTGGAATTGGCAATATACAGCACAGCATACAGAATGAGGCTGTGCAGAATAGAGAATGTACAGCACAATGTATAGATGGGTGGTCTAGAATAGGGAAGGTACAGCGCAGCTTTCAGAATGTGACTGTGCAGAATAGGAAATGTACACTGCAGTGTATAGTTGGGGTGGTGTGGAAAAGGGAATGTACAGCACAGCATACAGAATGAGGTTTTGTAGAATAGGTAATGTACAGTGCAGTGTATAGATAGGGCAGTGTGGAATAGGCAACGTACAGCACGGCTTACAGAATGAGGATGTGCAGAATAGGGAAAGCACAGCACTGTGCATAGATGGAGCAGAGTGGAATAGACAATGTACAGCAACAGGCATGCTGAAGAATAGGCAGTGTACAGCCCAGCGTACAGAATGTAGCTGTGCAAACTAGGGAATGTACAGCACAGTGTACAGAATGAAGCTGTGCAGAATAAGGAAAGCACAGTGCTTTGCATAGATGGGACAGTGTGCAATGCAATAGGGAACGTACAGCTCAGAGTACAGGATGAGGGTGTGCAGAATAGGGAATGTACAGCACAGAGTATAGATGGGGTGGTGTGAAGTTGGGAATGTACAGCACAGAGTACAGAAAAGAATAGAAAGTTATATTTGAGGCAAAGTTTCAGAAACAATGATCTAGTACAGAGATGTGTGCAGTGTACCATAATATACAATTTTACGGTAACCCAGCTCTATGAATATAGTGAATGTGGAAAAACCAAATGATTACAGAGTAAAAGGATCAAATAATGTATCCTTCTAACATTGTTTTTCCACAGTCACAATACTTATAGGATTGGGTTACTGTGAAGTGGTATAATCTGGTACTGGACACAGTTATAAGAGTGATAACAGTTATCATAAATGTCATCACTCGTGGTTGTCCAGCAACAGATAGAATAGATTTAAAGCAATCTTACCAGACCAAGATAAAATAGCAAATTTGAGACTTTATAGGTATTACACTTACTAACAAAATAAATAAAGTGCTCAAAATCAATTTTTCTTTATTGTACCTTAAATGTACTGTATATAAAACATTTTTTAAAAGCCAATATGTACACCTTGAATGCTGCTCCATTACATACATATATTCCATGAGTTTATTCAATACATATCCTCAGGTATACATTTCCTAACCATCAACCTTAGTTCACATACAGCTACAGTGCTCAGCATAAATGAGTACACCACTTCTGAAAAATAAGATTTTAATAAATATCTCAATGAACACAAGAACAATTTCCAAAATTTTGACAAAACTGAGTTTTATAGAATATCTGTTTAGCTCATTACATAAAAGTAAGGTAATAATATAACTTGGATTACAAAATCTTCAGTTTTACGCAAATAAGTTGATGCAAAAATGAATACACTCCACAACAAAAAACTACTACATCTAGCATTTTGTATGACCTCTATGATTTGTAAGGACAGCACCAAGTCTTCTAGGCATGGAATGAAAAAATTGGTGACATATTGCAACATATATCTTTTTCCATTCTTCAAGAACGACCTCTTTTAGAGCCAGGATGCTGGATGGAGTGTGATGGTCTACTTGTCTCTGCAGAATTCCCCATAGGTGTTGGATTGGGTTCAGAGCAGGAGACAAGCTTGGCCACTGAATCACTTTCACCCTGTTCTTCTTCAGAAATATAACAGTGGCTTTAGATGTGTGTTTTGGATCGTTGTCATATTGGAAAAGTGCACGACGACCAAGCACATGGAGTGATGGTAGCATCTTCTCATTCAAAATAGAGCAGTACATCTGTGAATTCATGATACCAGCAATGATATGTAGTTACCCAACATCAGCAGCACTCCTGCAGACAGACATTTATCCTCACTTCTGCTTTGATCACTGGCACTTTCCTGCTTTATCCAAAACATAACAAAGGTAACGTTGAGCTTGAATATGTAGAAAAATATCAAATGTCAGCTATGAGACTTGGCAAGTTAACTATCTCTAACAAGAACTGGACAACAGACAAGTCCATTGCATATTGCTGAAAGTGGAGTTTACTATTAGCTTAGGAAGGGGTTTTACAGTAAGAGTGGATAAGCTGTACAATCTCACTACCTGAGGAAGTAATAATAAAATCAATAATAATAATAATGCCATTTATAAAGGTACTGGATTTTGTTCTTGGAGCCAATGATCACTACAGCTACAATTACTAAAGGAAAGTTTAGAAATATTTTGATCTCGGAATTTGATTGGCCATTTGTATAGTTAGGCAGGACTTTTTTGACCATAGGCAAAATTAGCTACAGTTGTTGGGTAGCAGGTTTTATTTTTCTTCCTTAGTATTAAAACTACAAGTGTTGTAAGATTCGAATTTGATGACCATGATTTTTTTAACAGTCTAACACAGTTTTTGAAACAAAAAAAATAATATTGTACTTTTTCTTGTTTTCTTGTGTTTAAGTGTACTTATACCTAAAAATAATATGTTTAATTACTTAGCGGATATGTTGTATACCTGAATTGGACGAATCCCAGTGAGCAGGTTTGGCCAAAACAGGTGAAGTCCCCTGATCACCAGAATATCCTGTCCAGGACAGGTAGCCATTTCCTTCACTGCCAGTATTGTGCTTTCATCATTCACAACCCCATTGTTTCTGTTAGATTGCAAATGGGCACAGAGCAAAATAAACACACACTTGAGCTTAGAATATACCTGGAGATAGATTTTTGTGAACCTTGTAGATTATTATCTCTGTATTGACCACAGTCACCTGTTTATTGGTCTCCTGCACTTCAAGTGTCAGGTTTATCAGTAGCCATTCTTCAAGTCAGTAGCCATTCCTCAAGTCATTAGCTCCTGTCTAATAAATAGCTATTGGCACCATATAAACTAGGGTAAGGACCCTTTCAGAACAATGTGCATGGAGTAACCCATGCATATTACTACAGGAACTATATGTCAGGGATCTCCTCGATCCCTGCCGCGATGGTCCCGGCGCAGGCGCAGTGCACCGCCCTGTGCAGGGACACGGGCACTAGGTCCGGGCCGGCCGCGGCGTTCGAGTTCGCGCATGCGCAGTAGAAGCCGCGGCCGCCCGCTGGGCACCAATGGCAGCGCAGGGCGGGATATTTAAATGGCCCTGAGCTGTCATTCAGTGCCTTCTGGTCTTCCCTGCATCCTGTGAACCTGTGATCTTCTACCCCTTGTAAGTTTTGACCCGGATTGAACCTGACCTTGCTGCTTTCTCCTGCTCTGACCCTTGCTTTGCCTGACCTCTCTCCTGGATGCCCCCTATTGGATTTGACCTGCTGTTGCTGACCTGGCGTGTGACCCGACCATTCTATGCCCGCTGCCTTGTACCTTGCCGTCCTCTCTGTTACCGACCCGGCCCGTCTGACCTTGCTCATCCATCCATCCATCCCTTGCAGTGGGGTCTTCCGACCTCCTCACATCAGACTCTTCCCCGTGGGAGCCCCTTGCGCATACTACTACCACTGACGGGCGCACCCAGTAGTCACGACCTGGTCTCAGGGAGCTCCAAGTCCATCCCCACCATCAGGGGCCCTGGTGAACAAGCACCCTGGGACTTAGATTCCGTGCGCTGGGGACGCCTATTCAGTGGAGTGCTAGTAGTACCGCCGGGCGGTCCCTTACAGTACCAGAAGGCCATGACTGAGTCTAGAGGAGGTCCCTCGCCGCTTGAGGAGATCTGCAGGCACCTGTCTAATTTGACACAGGCCGTATCGGCCCTGCAGGATAGATGTCAGCAGATTGAAACCCAATTCCAGACCTGCACTATATCCGTTCCCGTCCCACAGGCCGCGGTCCCCGCACCTCCAGCCGTAGCAGCCCCTGTGCTGGTGTCTGGGGCATCCGCACCACTCCCGGCGGCCGACCCCCGAGTACCCTTACCGGAACGTTTCCACGGGGACCGCACACGCTTCAGATCATTCCGCGAGTCCTGCCTCCTCTATTTTGAGCTACAACCCCGAACCTTCGTGACTGAATCCGTGAAGGTGGGGTTCGTCATCTCCCTCCTGCAGGGTGAACCCCAAGACTGGGCCCATCGATTACGGGGAAAAAATGACCCTCACCTCAGTTCGGTTGACAGTTTTTTTGATGCAATGGCCATCCTTTATGATGACCCGCAGCGGGCAGCTTCTGCTGAAGCTACTCTGTACACGCTCCGGCAAGGCCGCCGAGCGGCGGAGGAGTACGCATCTGAGTTTAGGCGGTGGATGGGGGATACTCGCTGGAACGAGTTCGCACTCCTGCATCAGTTCCGTATAGGCCTATCAGAAGGCCTGAAAGATGAGCTCGCCCGGGTGGAGGTACCTGAGACTTTAGAGGACTTAATAGCACTGACCATTAAAATTGACCGTAGACTGCGGGAACGCAGGTTTGAGAGGTCCGGCCAGGGTCATGGAAACCCCTGGGGATCATTTCAAGGTCCCAGTCAAACACCTAGGCCAATCATCCAAAACCGGCCACCTGGAGATAACCCCGAACACATGTAACTCGGCCTGGCACGGCCTAAACTATCCATAGAGGAACATCTGCGCAGACGATCCCAGAACCTGTGCCTCTATTGTGGCGAAGCTGGTCATATGGCACGTTCCTGCCTGCAGAAACTGAGTAAGTGCACCTCTTCTTCCTTATCCATTGGCAATGTTGGTCCATCCCAATACTTAGTGGTACCCCTTTCCTTTCAGCTTCCAGAAAGGACCGTGGAAGTATCGGCCATAATTGACTCTGGGGCATGCAGCTGCTTCTTGGATATTAATTTTGCTCACCAGCAGGGTATTCCTCTCCTATTGAAACAGAAGGGGTTCAATATTTATTTGGCCGACGGTTCCCGAATAAAATCGGGGGTAGTGAACCAGGAAACCCCCTCCATCACCACTGTCATTGCCGGCCAGCACCAGGAACTCCTCCGCCTGGATGCTATAGCTTCACCCCTCTTCCCAGTCATTCTGGGGCTCCCATGGTTACGGGCCCATAACCCCCAGATTGACTGGGAGACCGGAGTAATCACGTTCCCTTCCCCATACTGTCGGGTATACTGCCGCACGTCGGGCCCGGGGGCCCCCCAAATCCTCCTGTGCTCTGAGGGGGAAGCTGAATTAAAACAAGTAATCCCTGCAGTCTACCATGGGTTTCTAGATGTGTTCAGCAAACGGGGAGCCGATACTCTACCCCCCCACCGCCCTTATGACTGTCCCATTGACCTGTTACCCGGCTCAGAAATTCCTTTTGGGCGAATCTTCCCCCTTTCAGAGCCCGAATTGGGGGCCCTAAAGGAATATATCGAGGATAGCCTCCAGAAGGGGTTCATCCGCCACTCCACTTCACCGGCGGGGGCGGGAATCTTCTTTGTTGAAAAGAAAGACAAAACCTTAAGGCCGTGTATCGATTACAGGGAATTGAACAGGGTCACGATAAAAAACCGTTACCCACTACCGTTAGTACCAGAGCTGTTCCAAAGTTTAAAGTCAGCAGTGGTTTTTACCAAGCTGGATCTGAGGGGGGCGTACAACTTGATTCGCATAAGGGAGGGGGACGAGTGGAAGACGGCCTTCCGCACCCGCTTCGGTCATTTTGAATATCTGGTCATGCCGTTCGGGTTGTGCAATGCTCCGGCCACTTTTCAACACTTTGTGAATGATATTTTTAGGGACTTTCTGGATGTCTTTGTGATCGTTTATTTAGACGACATTCTGATTTTCTCCCCGTCTTTGGGGGAACACAGAATACATGTAGCAAAAGTATTGGGGCGGTTGCGGCAGCATGGGTTGTACGCCAAGGCAGAGAAATGTTGTTTTCAACAATCCAGCATTGCCTTCTTGGGCCTGATTATCTCCACCGCGGGGGTCGCGATGGATCCCCAGAAGGTCGCTGCAATACTGGATTGGCCTGAACCCACAGACAGGAAAGGCGTCCAACGATTCATCGGCTTTGCAAATTTTTACCGGAAGTTCATCAAGAACTTCTCGGGTCTGGTCTCCCCCATTACTCAGCTAACCAAGCTGGGAACCCGATTCAGATGGACACCAGAAGCGCAGGGAGCTTTCAAAGCCTTGAAGAAGCTGTTCACTTCGGCACCCATTTTGGGTCACCCAGACGCCGCCCTGCCCTTTATCTTGGAGGTAGATGCATCGGAGAATGCGGTAGGCTCCATCCTCTCCCAACGAAAAGGCACCAAGGAACTGCTCCACCCTGTAGCGTTCTTCTTACGGAAGCTTACCCCAGCAGAGAGGAACTATGATATCGGTGATCGAGAGCTACTAGCGATCAAAACGGCGTTAGAGGAATGGAGGTACCTGCTGGAAGGTGCGGTGCACCCCATCTTAATATTTACTGACCACAAGAACTTAGAGTATCTGAGAACCGCCAAGCGTCTACGCCCGCGACAGGCGAGATGGGCACTATTCTTTTCAAGATTCAACTTCCACATTACGTACCGGCCAGGATCAAAGAACACTAAGCCGGATGCGTTATCACGGATGTACGAAGACGCCAAGGAGATCCCAGTACCCGACACCATCCTGTCCTCGGGTAACTTCTTGGTCCTTCAGTCGGACCTTCGTTCCAGGCTAATGGAGGCATCCACAAACTTCTCTACCCCAGGCGGAGGGCCGCTCCAGAACAAGGGGGGACTCCTATGGAGGGAAGATTGAATTGTGGTGCCGGAAGAAGCCCGAACCCTGGTCTTGGGGCATTGCCACGACCACCCGATGGCGGGGCACTTTGGCCCAGAAAAGACCCTGGAACTTCTCCGACGCTCATTCTGGTGGCCAGACATGGCTAAGGATTGTAAGGGCTATGTAAGGTCCTGTGTCACCTGCCAGAAGAACAAGCCATCAAGAAACAAGGTTTGGGGTCTGCTGCGACCCTTACCTATTCCTGAACGACCTTGGCAAAAGATCTCATTAGACTTTATAGTCGAGCTTCCGCCATCCCGAGACCACACGGCAATCCTGGTGGTCGTGGACCGCTTGTCCAAGATGGCCCACTTCATCCCGTTGAAGAAAACCCCCTCGGCGGCCGAGACCACGCGAGTCTTCATTCGTGAGGTAGTCAGGTTGCATGGGGTCCCCGAAGACATTGTCTCAGACCGAGGGGTCCAGTTCACGTCTAGATTCTGGAGAGCACTGTGCAAAGCCCTGGACATCAAATTATCTCTCTCCTCTGCGTTCCACCCTCAAACTAACGGTCAAACCGAAAGGACCAATCAGACCTTAGAGCAATACTTAAGATGCTATACTTCGTTTACTCAAGATGACTGGCTGCCACTTCTACCTCTAGCGGAATTTGCGTATAACAACGCCCGCCACTCAGCAACAGGGCAGTCCCCGTTCTTTGCCAACTATGGCTTTCACCCAGTCTTCCTCCCGGATTTGGTTTCGGAATGCCCAGTACCAGCAACACAAGATGTGGTAACGTTCTTCGCTGCGAACAATAAGAAGCTTCAAGAGGCCATCAGTCGGGCCCAGGAAGACTACAGGAAAGCATTCAACAGGAAACGGAGAGGAGATCTGGTATTGCGGCCTGGGGAGAAGGTTTGGCTGGCGATGTCCAATTTAAAGATGCTTTGCCCGTCAAAGAAATTGGGACCCAAATTTATAGGCCCCTTCTGCATTAAACGGATGGTTAACGAAGTAGCCTACGAACTCGTCCTCCCTGACACGCTCAAGATCCACCCGGTCTTCCATGTGTCCCTGCTGAAGCCAGTGGTCCCAGATGCCTTCCCTGACCGGGAATCTAGACCCCCGGAAGCGGTAACGGTCGAGGGAGAAGAAGAGTTTGAGGTTGAAACAATCCTGAAGTGTCGAAGGAGGGGAGGCCAGACCCAATTCCTTATCAAATGGAAGGGCTATGGCCCTGAGGACAATTCCTGGGAACCAGCCCATAATGTCCATGCACCCAGACTTGTCCGGAGGTTTTTTCGCGATCACCCGTGGTGGAGAGATCGGGTGGGCATCCGGAGGCTGCCCGTAGGGGGGGGGCCATGTCAGGGATCTCCTCGATCCCTGCCGCGATGGTCCCGGCGCAGGCGCAGTGCACCGCCCTGTGCAGGGACACGGGCACTAGGTCCGGGCCGGCCGCGGCGTTCGGGTTCGCG
This sequence comes from Staurois parvus, assembly GCF_062004578.1. Taxonomy (NCBI): domain Eukaryota; kingdom Metazoa; phylum Chordata; class Amphibia; order Anura; family Ranidae; genus Staurois; species Staurois parvus. The sequence goes on along the minus strand of NW_028317926.1, from coordinate 3,984,716 downwards.
CATGCGCAGTAGAAGCCGCGGCCGCCCGCTGGGCACCAATGGCAGCGCAGGGCGGGATATTTAAATGGCCCTGAGCTGTCATTCAGTGCCTTCTGGTCTTCCCTGCATCCTGTGAACTTGTGATCCTCTACCCCTTGTAAGTTTTGACCCGGATTGAACCTGACCTTGCTGCTTTCTCCTGCTCTGACCCTTGCTTTGCCTGACCTCTCTCCTGGATGCCCCCTATTGCCCCCTATATTTGACCTGCTGTTGCTGACCTGGCGTGTGACCCGACCATTCTATGCCCGCTGCCTTGTACCTTGCCGTCCTCTCTGTTACCGACCCGGCCCGTCTGACCTTGCTCATCCATCCATCCCTTGCAGTGGGGTCTTCCGACCTCCTCACATCAGACTCTTCCCCGTGGGAGCCCCTTGCGCATACTACTACCACTGACGGGCGCACCCAGTAGTCACGACCTGGTCTCAGGGAGCTCCAAGTCCATCCCCACCATCAGGGGCCCTGGTGAACAAGCACCCTGGGACTTAGATTCCGTGCGCTGGGGACGCCTATTCAGTGGAGTGCTAGTAGTACCGCCGGGCGGTCCCTTACACTATAGCTGACTGTGTCCTTTCACTCAGCAGATCTAGACATGAAATTGCAATGTTTGGTAAATCTGGGATAATAAAGTTCATATTCTTTTAATCAAAAAAAGGCCATTTTGATAGTTTATATTGACTGCAATTAGCTCTATCCTTCTTTAGCGTCAAACCACAGTTTTGCCAACACTACATTTTCTGCAATCTGCACTTAAAAGTTAGAAGGTATCAATATATTTTACTATCTATATCATTCTACATTGTGCTTCCAAGTACAATAACAGTTTGTACTCTGATTTAGGGTTGCCACCTTTGTTTGGGTCAAAAACAGGCAGAGCAAGGATGGTGTTAGTACCTAATGCAATTAGCTGAATGGTGGTTGTGGCCAAATTGCAGAGGTAGGGACTTAAAGAAGTATGATTAAATAAAACTTGAGCCTACTCTGCTCTGGGCGAAGAATTATGGCTTTTCTGATGCTGCATAGCAGATTTAGCTGGACAGCACTGGCCAAGAGTGCATGGGAGGAGCCATTTCTCTCTTAGTCAGCACTTCCTGTCACATTCCACAGCACCCATAGGCTCAGGATGCAATGGAAGGCAGTGCAGCTGCCATGAGTCCCTCCCTCCCTCCTGAAAATATGGGATATACTGCATCCAATCTTGAATCAGAAAAGGACACAGCATGATATATTGACTCAGGTCATTTTGAGACATGTACTCTCTATGCACACATTTCAGCCAGTCCTGTGTTGTCTCTCTATATTTTCTTTGAGCATCTGTCTAGCTCTTTATGTGACATGATGCACAGTAAAAGTCATTGTGTGTTTAGGAGGTGCTTTCCTGCTACAGGACTCTTCATATTTATGTTCTAGCACCATGCAGTGTGGGGTCAACTAAGGCATCTTCTATCCTCCAGTTATTGTCCTGATGAGGATCTGAAAGTTAATGTGCTTTCTACAGAAGTCCATGAAAGTTTTCTGATGAGTTGAGACCATATGGTCGCCTCCTTGAACAAGGATGCCAACCCCTATCTAGATCTGATTATCTCTTTAATCCTGTCTCCTATGTTCACACAAAATTTGTATAGTTTATGGATAATTCAGGGTTTTTTTTGCCTATTTTTCATTATGTGAAAAATAGAAAAATTACACCATAGTTTTAATCAGTAATGAGATATTTATGTCTTCACAAACATCCTGGCAATGACAAATATGAAGCGATCTGCAAGTGGAAAAAAAGAGGAACGAAGCTGTAAAACAATCTTGCGTTACAATTTTTTTTTCCTACATGAGTTCATCAGCAAAGATCTTTCAGATACAGAAATAACATATCTGCCTTCAATAGAATCAAATGTTAAATTTCTACATCACAATAAATGTAGGTACATACATAACACCAATCTGCCATTGATTATAATGATGTATCAAACACACATAATGAAAGCGCACAAAGTAAAAGAAAAGTTATGACAATATATAGAAGCTGGTTAGTGGTCACACTGTAGATCGATTTAAACAAATATAAGTTACCCAATATATCATAAGTCCTGAATTCCTTTATTTCTGATGAAAAATTGAAAGTCTACACTGGAACATTCAAACTAGATACTTAAAAAAGCGTAGCCTGGCCTGTGTCTCCAACAGCATTTTTCAGCTCAGCAAGCATTGTCAGCACAGAATCTACTCCGCTATCCAATAAAAAAGTTGAAAGAAGGCAGATAAAAAATAATTGAGCAATTAAAACCAGTATCCAGTGTTCTTTTATTTTTAATGAAAAAATTAAAGTTGAGAAAGGCTACACTGGAACATTCAAATCACACACTTCAAAAAGTACAGCCTGTCCTCCTAACAATGTTTTTTAGCTCAACAAACATTATCAGCACACTTGTCCAAGCTACTCTGGTATCCAAAAGAAAACTGAAAGAAGACAGATGAAAAAATATTTGAGCACTTAAAAACAGCATCCAGTGTATCTTATATAAAGCATTAAAAAATAGCCATTTTGTGACACCAAGCAGCATCTAGTTATGGCAAGGAACTTGTTAGTAGAAGTACCGAATGAATATGGAAACCGTAAAAGATGCTAGAAGGTTATGTCACACATTGCATCTGTAATGCAAAGATTTCTTGTTAACAAGGTGAAAAACAGAAATGCTTTAGCTTGCCGCTAGATTTTTTACTGGCAGAGCTGATACAACAGAATTCATACTTTTTGTAGGGAATCTACAGGAGAAGAGCATGAGAGATATTACGTTTATAATTTCTTTCTAGGATGCTACTTCTCAGGGATATACCATCCATAGAATGAGAACTTGGCTGAGCTAGGTTAATGTACTAATTGAACTTAGATCTCCCACAAAAGGGAAACAAATGGCCCGGTAACAAATATGTTGGACAAAGCAAGCATTTGTAAAGTGTATTTAAAGTTGTTGCTTTGTTTTTAAGTTTTGGATAAAACAAGGATTGGTTAAAACTACTTTTAGTTCTTTTTAGTACTTTTTTTCACCATTGTCTGTATCTTAAAAGAGAAATTGCATTTAACTTCCTGTTTTGAAAATTCAACAGGAAGTTAGAGAAATTTTGCAAATTGAGGGGAAATTCACACTTAGTGTCTCCTTTGGGCGATTACCCTCACTTTCTGATTACCTTTACCTTCTGTTCCAGTTACAACAGTAAAATTTTCAATTTCCCATAACATTCTTTTTCAATGACAATGATCACCAAGACAAAAAGAGAGGGTGGATACAATCAGATATGAATTCTTCCTCTTCCCCACACAATCCAAATGAAAAAAAAGTTTTGGTTATAAATACACTTTTGTGATAAATACACTTTAGCACATATAATAATGGAATAATTATAACAACATGCTTTATATGCCGATCATGAGAATGTGAGGCATATAATTTTGGTGAGTGAGTGTCCTAGAGGGATATGGTGGCACTGAGCACTTTGTTGTGGAACAATTTAATTGGAGAAGACCTGAAGTTACCAATGTTTAATGAAATGTTTAGATATTAATGGGACTTTTCTTCTTTTTTTTTTTTTGCACTACTATAACACTGGGTGATTTTTTATTGACTTTTCTTACACCTTTATTCATTTTCAATGTCATTTGATTATAATATATTAGGAGTTGATTGGTCTTGATATATATTGCACATAGGATAGCACCTCTGTTCTTTTTTTTGTTTTGTTATTTAGAAGGAACTGGGTTACATAACTTTAATTTGTTATTAAGTGGCAGCTGCTCATTTAGTCTAGTGCACGGGTGTTTTCTGTGGTGCGGGGGGCGAAGCTGTTGGACATAAGAGGGAGAAGCACAATAGCTTATTGTTTTATAAAAAAAAATTTACTTACTTTACACCCTGGCTTCTGCCCACTAGGGTGAAGCAGGTCTTTTGGCAAGATACTGAGAAAGCTGAGGATCCCAAATTCTCTAGCACAATGCAGAAGCATCTTTTCTCAGGATTTTGGAGGGAGGAGCGGAATAAACTGATCTGGCATAAACAAAATATGTCAGTGTCTCTGCAGTGAACTTTGAGAATTACTTTTTTCACTGTGTCTGCAGCTATATAGATCAGGGAGGACTTGTTTTACACCTTTTCTGCCCTCAGTCTGGTGTTCAATTCACTTTAAAGGTAAACTATAATAGTATTCATAATTTATATTTACTCCTTTAACTTATAATATTTTAAACAGTTTTTTTTTACTATATTATATGTATACAATGCAATGGCAAGGGCTTCCAGAACATTTTGGATTAGTTACTGAGCCAGAACAGCAGAAACAGATTGCTTGGAAGCACATGAGTAATGTAGCTAAAGCTGTAGAGAAAAAATGTTTTTTAAGCTAAATAGCAGCTTTAAAGTGATACCAAAGCCTCATTTTTTTCAATATTAAACATGTCATACTTACCTGCTCTGTGCAGTGGTTTTGTACAGAGCAGCCACGATTCACCTCTTCTCAGGTCTCCCGCTGGCTATTCTGGCTCCTTCCCACTGAACATTGCCCCATAGCAAGCCGCTTGTTAGGAGGGCACTGGTATGTGCTCATCCCTGAGCCCTGCTCTCTGAGCCCATAAGACACAGCAGCGTGGGACTTTGTCCCATCCCTGCTCCCTCCTCACAGACTGTGATTGCCAATGACTCCCGCTGCGGCGTCTCAGCCAATGAGGAGGAAGAGACTCATGAAAGCTGATTTTCCCCATGAACATCGCTGAACCAAGATTAGGCTCAGGTGAGTATTTGGAGGGGAAAGGGGGGGGTGGGGGTGCACTTCACATGATGCATGAAGGTAAAAACTTTACGTTTTTAGATCACTTTGATGTGTTACATTACTATAGGTGATTTCCTTTGAATTATAATACCATGATTTTCTTATAACAGACTCAAGTTTAAAAACTTGAAAACACCAGCAAGTCCGATCTGATTTCATATGGGAATGAGATAACAAGCTTTGTAAATAGCATTCATTACCATTTTTTCCTGCATACCTGTACATACATTTGAAATACAAATTATGTCATTCTGAAATAGTACAATTTGTCTTCTTGTTGCCATGGTGTTCTGTCCACAAGTGCCTACGGATGACAACCAAATGTTAGCGTAAAAACATCATTCCATTCTACTTTTTTTCTGCTCTGATCAATGACTAATGTTACAATACTCTGACTGATGGTAGCAGATAAGGTGTGAGCATGTTACTATCACACATTGCTTTATGCATGGTTATGTTGTATTGCTAGGAATTTATTTTTTATTATACAAGGTAAAATACATGCATGTTATCTTGTAAATTAGATTCTCACAAACAGAGAGTAACCATTAAAGTATTTTTTTTACAGATGCTAATGGCTTTTATTGTGCATATACCTCATGTGAAATATTTATAATGCCTATAATTAGCAGAAACGTTTAGTGCCTTTCCAGGTGGGGAAGTGATGGAGGAATCTACGTGATTTACAGCTTCTTTTAATTGCTTTTAGAATCAAGAAAGACATGGGAAGGAAACTGGATCTTTCTGGTCTGACCGAGGATGAAGCAGAACATGTCCTTCAGGTTGTCCAGCGAGACTTCAGCCTCAGAAAGAAAGAAGAGGAACGGTTAAGGTAGGAAAATGTTCTCACATCTCCTTATTTTTAAAATAAATGGCAATATTATAAGACATAATAAATGCTGGACATTTTTATAGCTTAGGCACGCAAGTTGTAAAATTTTCTTTGCTTGTCAGTGCAAATATATTAGTATTCTAGTGATGCAATGTGCTTTTATGCATTTATGGGCACTGTACTGCATTCATAATGTAATAATGTTTGCATTTTTATGAAATATGAGGCTTAACCCTTTTGATCACAGAATAACTGGAAAAGGATGAAAAAAAACATTTGTTGCAATAGCATGCTACCAAACACAAAAAGGATAAAAACCTCACTATGACACTATAGTACAAGAAGATTCATTGGAAACATATTGCCTGCTAAAAAATAAAGGGTGTTTTATTGATAAAGTGTATTTTCCTTTACTCTAGATATACAGTATTTAAATAGTATCTATGTATATTAGCCCTTTTTCCAATGGATCTACAACAATATTAAACCTTTACTGAAAAAGTAGGGGTATGGGTTTTTTTGAGGGTTTTTTCCCTAAAGGGGCCCTGCCGCTATATCACATGGCAAAGTCATATCTGTAAAAGAAGAGTTTCGAATTATATCTTTCCTGCTGCCTAAGACTGCTGTACTCATGTAAAGTCAACAGGGATTTCAGGATCCACAGGAACCAACACTTCCAGAAGTTGAACTCCTTGGGTACCCTACAGCTGTCACTAATTCCTCCTGCTGACCACCATTTCCCCTGTTATGACACAAGAGGGTCACTTTAAAGAGTAACTCCACTTTTGTTGAGAAAAAAACAATCCCATTTGGCTGATCAATGAACATTGCAGGGCTTTTAACCTCCCTGGCGGTATGATTATGTCAATATTTCTGTGTTCAAAATGGTACATTTTTTTGCATAGAAATATGTTGTTTTTTTATTGTAGGCCTGCAATTTTTAGGAATAACTCACTGAAATCTGTCCGAACAAGAGTCTAGTAAACATCCCGGGTATGATAAAATTTGAAACACAAAATCATAAATTATAATATAATAAATAATCATAAATAATAATAATAAATTTAATTCAATAATATAATCAAACCGAAAGCACTGAAATTTGAAATATAGCTCATAGTTCATAGCTCATAGTTCGCACATCACTGACCTTAGTTGCAAAATCGGTTTCAGTGGCTGATGACCAATTTCCCCACAAATCATTATCACTCAATTCTGCAAGTGGTTCTGATTTACTATCGCTGTTCTCTAGCTGGTCTAAAACCACTTTTGACGTAAAGAGACGCTTCTTGGATGCCATGGACGTTTCTCATTTTCCAGGCAGAAAGAACAGTAAAAATGCAGGCAGGGCACAGGACAAAGCACTAGGGACAAAATGTATGTGAAATGCTTTGAAACAGTAATGTTTTACTATGTGATTTTAGTGCAGTTCGTGAATGTCACTTTTTAAAATTTTAAAATTTCCCGCCGATTTCCGGCCCCCGTACGTCCCGTGCGTCCCGACGCTTGCAGGGACCGGACCCCGGAAGACGGATGCTGGTATCTGCCGGAGGAGATGGCCCGGGACGCTGCAGGGGGGACATCACGGGAGCGAAGGACAAGGTAAGTGAAACAGGGATACCGGAGCAATGCTGCAGGGTAATCCCGAGTGTAGCTCGGGGTTACCACTTTTGGCACTGATAATTAACCCCGAGCTACACTCGGGAATACCGCCAGGGGGGGGTTAACAAGCTTTTTACAAATTCCTTCCTGTTTCTGCTCTGAAGAAATTGCTGTTTGTTGAGTGCAGAGTGAATCTGAATAGGTATGACTTTTTCATAATTAATTAGGTGATGCACTTGCAATGTTCTAATGTGGAAAGGTGTAGGGTCTGCATCCCTTGAAGTAATTAAGCATTTGGGAGATGATATTTTTTGCAGAGGCTGCCTAAAATCTGACATATTGTATGTCTTAGTGCAAACTTCAGGGAAAATCAGTTAGACAACCACAGAAGCAGAATATTAAATTTCTGGGGAAGTTCTATACACCAACTGTGTACAGAAGGCCTCCAGGTTGCCATATTATAATATTCTCCCTGTCCCCACTCCTGGTTAAATAATTAAATACCATAATTAAATAAACATCTATATAGTTACAATTTATTATTATAATTTTTTTATGTATTATGTACAGAACGTATTTATATTACTTATAAATAAAGGGAAACACTGGAAATATAACCCTTAAAGAGTAAAAAGGAAAAGGAGAGCACCTTGACTCCAAACATAAGACTATTAAATACTACATATCAAAAGAACATTAGGTTCCTCTCCAAACATCATATTGTCTCTCCATGAAAGATCACAGTTGCACTGTGAGACCAACAGACATCATATTGTCATCAAGGTGTTAATACTTCCACCATCTCATAGTATGAATCAGAGTCCCAAAGGCATGTAAGGATTAGTCATGTCCAAGCTGTTAATAGTCTTATTTAGATGCAAGCTCTGCAAGGTATCCTCAATGCGAATGTGACTACCTTTGGTCTTTAGTTATTCTTTACTATTTGTACCATCCTAAAAAGGTGGTTATTTTGTAAATTCAGGGTCTGTCAGGAAATTTGAATGATTCATTAAGTCAGCGATACTGATTATTTAAGCGGTCAATATATGACGGTTGCCTCCAATATAGAATAAATTATTAAATATAACTCAGCTGACCTATGTAATTATTTCCTGAATTCATGCTCTATGTAAATTTTTTTTTAACACAGTAAAATTGTGTGAAAGTACAGACAATGTAAGTTTATTTAACAATTAAGTCATTAACATTCACGTATAGCAACAGGATTCATAGCATGACATAGACACACAAAATTCATATTCCACAATGCAAATCATGACTTATTTAGGGATAAAACGAAATTCCCATTAATAGCATAAATTGAATAACTTACTGTTCACTTGTAGGTATCACAACCAATAATCAAACTAATCTAGCAAACAACTAGATCCACGCTTATCACACCCTTTGCTTCCTCTGCTAAAGAATAAAGGGGCCAAGTTTATCTACAGGCTGTGATGATACAGCTTGGATTTAATTATTTATTTCCTAGGGAATTGTAATAACGTGAGTGGCAGGTAATGTTAAAATCTAGCACACAATAAGGAAATATATCTAGGTAAGTTATATTCAGGAGTAAGATGGAATTTTTCAAAATGATTATCAAATTATACGTTATCCAGAAAGAGATTAGTGTTGAATTAAACACACTTTTCCAGTAGGACCTTCAGGTGCTGTTCACACTAGGGTATTTTAAATTCTGCGTTTCTGTATGTGATTTCAAAACGCTCTGCTAAAATGACAAATCACAGAAATGCATGTTCCTCCTTAATCAGCATCTTTGATTGTTGGCATTATCCTCATCATCATCTCAAATCACAGAACCACATGTTCAGGTGCCATTCATGTTAATGGGACCTCAAAATGCGATGCGGTTCTGCAGCGATTGTTGAGTGATAAATCGCACGGCAGTAGTGGAAAACCGCATCACGTGACATGTCACCCAAAAGAAGTTCAGGAACTTCTTTTGGGTGACACACATTGTGCGATGAAGTTTGCAGTGTGATTTATAGTGCGACAATCGCAGCCGCAGCAGAACTGAAATGTTTTCAGGTGCCATTAACATGAATTGCACCTGAACACATGGTTCCACGATTTGGGATAATGATGAGAATAATGATGATAATCAAAGATGCAGATTAAGGAGGATGAAACTGAAGAGATCAAGATAAATCTCTTTTCTCTCTGAATTTCCTTTTTTGTCCCCAAAAATTCCCTTATCTATCGAGTAATATTACCCATTAATTACTTGTTTGCACAGTCAGTGGTTTCACTTGCCCACCAGATGGCACTCTAAGACTAGACATTAGTGGTGCACCGAAATGAAAATTCTAGTGCCAAAACCAAAACCAAAAATTCAAGATGCACGGCCGAAAATATTGTATATTTTTCAAAATCAATTTTTTGCGAAAAATTACACTTTAATGATTAAAAAAAACACAATATATACCCCATTAATTTGTAAAATATGAAAAATGATGTTATGCTGAGTAAATAGATACCCAACATGTCATGCTTTAAAATTGTGCACGCTCGTGGAATGGCATCAAACTATGGTACTTCAAAATCTCCATGGGTGATGCTTTACAAGTTTCTACAGGTTACCAGTGTAAAGTTACAGAGGAGGTCTAGTGTTAGAATTATTGCTCTTGCTCTGACATTTGTGCTGATACCTCACATGTGTGGTTTCAACACCGTTTACATATGTGGGCGTAACCTACGTATGCGTTCACCACTACATGCGAACACGGGGGATGAGGACACTTACTTTTTTTATTATTATTATTATTTTTTTTTAAATGTCCCTTTAAAAAAAAATTGTAATCACTTTTATTCCTATCACAAGCAATGCATGCATCCCTTGTGATAGAAATAATTAGTGATAGGTCCTCTTTATGGAGAGCTATTGGGTCAATAAGATTCCACATCTCTCCTTTACAATGTAAAGCATTAGATCAAAAAAGCATTGAACTAGTGCTTTAAAAAAAATGGCTTTATTTACAAGGCTCCGGAACCGGAAGTGACATTGCTCCGGTCCTCCAAGGGCATAGAGATGAGTGGAGGCCATCTTTCCTTCACTTATCTCTATGCCCAGCTCCGGGATCATTCGGTGGTTTCTCAGGTAAGGCTGAGAACTACCGAACAGCAGTGGGTAGCAGCAGCAGCAGGCAGGGGTAAGGGATGGCAGTGGTAAGGGGGCGGGGTTATTTTTGGCACCTGTATCTGTGCTTATTTTCATATCGCCCAACAGCCGATAGGGGTGTTTTCGGCTGAAACTTTTCGGTGCATGCCTGCTAGAAATGGCTATGCTGGGAATAAAATTAGATTTTATTCAAGTTAGTCTTATAGGGGATATAATAGTTTTATTGCTAGATTGATCTAAATATATCATTTTACTTATCACATATTTTAATATGATTTGTAATATTAATCCTAATTATATTATCATCTTAATGATGTAACACTGGCTGAAAGTGTGTGATCTTATCCAGTGATCCATGTCAAGTACTAATATTCTTTAAAGCAAAACTTCACTCAAAAGGGAAAGTATTTGCCAAGGCCCCCCCCCCCCAGACATCACAGGTCCCAGGAGACAATGGAGCCATTCATGGGACACAGTGCAGCTCATGCATGTGCAGTGAAAAGCCAACTGTGAAGCCGCTGGGAGTCACAGTCAGTGCCCACAGTATTTGTAGCTGCTGACTTTTAAATTTTTGTTTACAGGGTGAAGATCTCTTTAAGGGTGTCTGCATAATACCTCATTTTCTCATCCCATTTATTATAAAATATAACTTTCATTATTATGATAATACTTGTACATGATATTATATCTCTTTGTAATTGCATCCTTTTGGATACAATGATGTCTTACACAGCCGTGGCCAAATGTTTTGAGAATGACACAAATATAAATTTTCACAAAGTCTGCTGTTTCAGTGTTTTTAGATCTTTTTGTCAGATGTTACTATGGTATACTGAAGTATAATTACAAGTATTTCATAAGTGTCAAAGGCTTTTATTGACAATTACATTAGGTTTATGCAAAGAGTCAATATTTGCACTTTTGACCCTTCTTTTTCAAGACCTCTGCAATTCGCTCCTGGCATGTTGTCAGTCAACTTCTGGGCCACATCTTGACTAATAGCAGCCCATTCTTACATAATCAATGCTTGGAGTTTGTCAGAATTTGTGGGGAGTTTTTTTTGTTCACCCGCCTCTTGAGGACTGACCACAAGTTCTCAATGGGATTAAGGTCTAGGGAGTTTCCTGGCCATGGACCCAAAACTTTGATGTTTTGCTCCCCAAGCCACTTAGTTATCACTTTTGGCAAGATGCTCCATCATGCTGGAAAAGGCATTGTTTGTCATCAAACTGTTCTTGGATGGTTGGAAAAAGGTGCTCTCGGAGGATGTTTTTGTACCATTCTTTATTCATGGCTGTGTTCTTAGGCAAAATTGTGAGTGAGCCCACTCCCTTGGCTGAGAAACAACCCCACACATGAATGGTCTCAGGATACTTTACTGTTGGCATGACACAGGACTGATGGTTGTGCTCACCTTTTCTGGGTTCCCCAAGCAATCAAAAAGGGATTTCATCAAAGAAAATTACTTTACCCCAGTCCTCTGCAGTCCAATCCCTGTCCATTTTTGTAGAATATCAGTCTGTCCCTGATATTTTTCCTGGAGAGAAGTGGATTCTTTGATTCCCTTCTTGACACCAGGCCATCCTCCAAAAGTGTCCACCTCACTATGTGTACAGATGCACTCACACCTGTCTGCTGCCATTCCTGATTACGCTCTGCACTTGTGGTGCCTTGATCCTTCAGCAGAATCAACTTTAGGAGAGGGTCCTGGTGTTTGTGGTGCTTGTGGACTTTCTTGGGTGCCCTGAAGCCTTCTTCACAATTGAACCTCTCTTCTTGAAGTTCTTGATGATCCGATAAATGGTTGATATAGATGCAATCTTATTAGCAGCAATATCCTTGCCTGTGAATCCCTTTTTGTGCATAGTAATGATGACTGCACGTGTTTCCTTGCAGGTAAGGATTTCAAGCACCACCATCCTATTAAAGATTCCAGTTTGTTATTCTAACTCAGTCAGCATGACAGAGTGATCTCCAGCCTTGTCCTCCTCAACACTGACACCTGTGTTAACGAGAGAATCACTGACATGATGTCAGCTGGTCCTTTTGTGGTAGGGCTGAAATGCAGTGGAAATGTTTTTTTGGGGGCATTAACTTCATTTTCATGGTACAAGTGGACTTTGCAATTAATAGCAATTCATCTGATCACTCTTCATAACATTCTGGAGTATATGCAAATTGCCATCATAAAAACCGAGGCAATAGACTTTGTGAAAATTAATATTTGTGTCATTCTCAAAACTTTTTGCCAGGGCTGTATATACCATATATAAAATGAAAAGTGTTCTAATATATTTTAAAGCTATGACTTGCAATAGGGTCCATGAGGTTTGAATTATTTTTTTTTCATAATAGTGAAATACAGTCAATTCACCCTAGAATTAACTTTTCTTTATATTTAAGTCCTTGTAGAAAGATTCCAGAAAGCTGTAGTTTGGTAATGGTTTTCAATTTGTTCTTCAGTTGCTAGTATTTCTCATTGGAGAAGGTGTTGTTTCTAGTCAGCTGGATAAATATTGAGTCAGAAATTGTTTTCCTCAACCATAAAACTGGTGAGTTTGCTATTTCCTTGCATAAACAGCATTTATATTGTCTGAATTAGTTTCACTTTAGAAAGAATTTCCCTTTATGCAGGTGGTGTTTGAGGACAATTAAGATCAATTGTACACTGTGTCCTTGCAACCAGGGCCATGGATAAGGGGGTACTACCAATCCTTCTGCAGGGGGCCAAGACCAGCAGGGGGCCCCAAGCAGCTGGGTGAATCGGATGTGGCCAGGGAGGGTGATCAGAACAGCGGAGGGGCGATTACTGCAACTGATCCCCTGTTTGGCTCTTTAGGCAGCAGCTGAAAGCTGCCTTCTCTCCTTCCCATCGTCGTTCAGCTGCTGCAGAGAGATCCATACAGGGGATCAGTTCCAGTAATTGCCCCTCATCACCCTACTTGTACATCATATGTTTCCACCTGCTGCCCAGGCGCCCCCACGCCCACAGTGCTTCCAGCTACCCTCCTTTCCTTCCCAGGCACTAGGACAATAGATGGAGAGTGGGGGAAGGTTCCAGTAAATATCACATTTACCAGCCCCTTCCTTTCCTGAATGAACACATTGAGTGATTGGTACTGATCACTTGCTGTGTTAATTCATAACTGAAGTATAGTAAAATGTGTGTGTGGGGGGGGTGTCAAGTTGGCTGTATGGGGCCCCACGGTTTTTCTTTTTTAATATTATACGGGACTTATATAGCGCCGACAGTTTGCTCAGCGCATTATATTATGGAGGGAGACAGTACAGTAATAGTACAGTTCAATACAAGAGGGATTAGTGGGCCTGCTCCATGGAGCTTACAATCTAGGAGGGTTTATGCAAACTTTCCATACAGCAGACTCTCAGTGTTTTTTTAGTTTTAAAATCGGTACACCTGTGGTTCACCAGAAGGTTATTTTGCATATTTTCTTTAGAATTCATATGATAATTATAATTGTATATCAGAAAAACCTTGACAGGTCACTTGGCTTCATAACTTTTTCTTCTTTTTAATTGATTTTAATTTTGAGGGGAGGTTCTAAGCATTTACCTTGAGTTATTGGCTTAAAAAAGCATTTTGAATATAGTGTTTTGGATTTCTTGAATTTGTGGAGTATGTATACTATATTTATGCAATTTTTCTTGATGTTTGGAGAGGCAAGTGAAGCTGTTTTGATATCTAGTATTTACCTACATCTTTATTATTAATGAGTTTATTCTGCATCTATAGAAAGCGAATATGTGCTGATGATTGCTTCTCATGATCACTATATTTAGTGGCAAAAACCATCAGTTAGTCAAATGAGAGTGGCAGCAATGCAATTCATGGTCAAGCATTAGCACAACTAAAATAATGACATGGTTAGCAAAGCTCCAAAATATTTTCTTGTTCTTGGGCTTACATACACTTTACAGTACCATTTTAGGCTGATAGCATCTATAGTTAAACTTCTATAACATGTGCATCAATTTCCATTATTTTCATATCCTCAGAGGTAAACAATAGGGGAGATTTACTAAAACCAATGCACACAGAATCTGGTGTAGCTGTGCATAGTAACCACTTAACTTCTAACTTCAGCTTGTTCAATTAAGCTTTGACAAAAAAAACTGGAAACTGATTGATTACTTTTCACAGCTGCACCAGATTCTGTGTGTACCAGTTTTAGTAAATCTCTGTGAGTGTCAAAGTGACCATTGAACTTCCACATCCCTGGTGGATATGGTAACATTTACAAAAATGGAGAAGTTGAGCTTCATTTTTCTCCCTAAAGACATTGTACACTTTCAAATGTTTTTGTTGTTTAGTGTGGTTATATTCCCAGTGCTGTATTTTGCCTTACCTTGTAATGATGGGCTCACATATTGTGGCTGCAGTTTGTGATCAACAACCCTATGTCCATGTATTGCTTCAGCTATCTGGTCCCTGTACATCAAAGGGACAGGACAATTCCCTTTTTTGGGTCACAAAGCTTCCATTACATGACTCCCCATCCCCTATGTGTTGCATCACAAATGTAGGAGTGCTAACATTAATGAGCATTCTGTTTTTAAATACTCTGCCTGGTGGTGTCTGTTTCAGATCTAGTTACTGTGTAGCTCCCACCTGCACCAGGACTAGGCTTAGTGAACCAGAGATTATGGGATATGTAGTTTCTTAATAGGAAGAGGCAGTTCTCACACTACAGACAGAGGTCATGCATTAACCTATGCAATGCTATGCCGCATGCCTCATGTTTCAATACAAAGTGCTGAAACGAAAGTGAAGATTTCCTCTACTCGAAGTTATGTGTACACATCAAAAAATTACACCATGAAACTATATGATCAATGCACATTTTATGTGGGTGAACAACACAAGAAGAAGGTAGGAATGTTTACCATGCCTTTTAAGTAAATCTAAATAAAAATGTATTATATTGCAGCATACCTGTCCTTAGACGTGGTGGCTGCATTATTTTACTTTTTGCTGTCTAAGTACAGAAAACAAATTGAACTTGCCACAAATGCAGTGTTCTTTTTACTGCTTGTGAGCTCACCTTAAAGTGGAAGTTTAGTAAAATCCTAGCTTTTTACCTACTCTCTGCTACAGTCTAATCCTAATCTGCTCTGTTAAGAATAAAATCACTATACACACCTGTTCTGCTGCTGCTCCAGTCCATTCCCACGCTGAGCTTTCCGAGCCAGCATCAATGTGTGTCAGTGTGCAGGAGAGGCAGCCAACAATGGAAGCCCCATAGTAAGTCCATTGGCGACATCACGTTCCAGGCATTTCACAGCCATTGTTGGTTCTCTTCTACACATAGCAGCCTCCTCTGGAGACTGGACTGGAGTGGCTGCAGAAAAGGTAAGTTTAGTGATTTTTTTCTTTACAGGGCTAGATACATTAGGCTTAGAATGTGGCAAAGAGTAGGTTTTGACTAAACTTCCACTTTAAGGTGTAAACAATGTTGTCTTTCTTTGTTAATTTTTGCAAACCACATAGGTATGGTAGGAGGGGACTCCTGTCTCTAGAGAATTGGAATTGGGATTGTGGGTTTTAAAAATGTATTTCTTGCATTTCAGACATGCATTGTTATACTGATCTCGTAGTACAAGCAGTGTGAACACATTTTCTGCCAGCATATATATTTATAGGAGCTGATGTGGAGATCTCAGGGGCGTGAGCCTGATCTCTCTCACAATGGTTGGAGCAGCAGGTGATTGTGGTACCTTGGCCTGTCTCTTGATCAGTGAATTGAGAAGTTCCTCCAGATTATTATTATTATACAGTATTTATATAGCGCCAACAGTTTGCTCAGCGCTGTACATTATAATGGGAGACAGTACACAAGACAGTACAGTAACAATACAATACAATACACGAGGGGTTCGAGGGCCCTGCTCCTTGGAGCTTACAATCTAGGAGGGAGGGGAGAGTGGTGCAGGAGGAAATAGCTGTGGGGTATGGAGTGGTGGGAAGAGCGGAGGAGATCGGCCAATTAGGTGAGGGCGGGGTAGGCTCCTCTGAAGAGATGGGTTTTCAGGGTGCGCCTGAAGGTGAGAATGGAAGGTGACAGTCTGATGGATTAGGGTAGTGAGTTCCAGAGGATGAGGAAGCCCTGGAGGAGTCCTGGAGACGGGCATGGGAAGAAGAGACCAGGGAACTGGAGAGTAGGAGGTCTTGTGAGGAGCAGAGAGTGCGTTTTGGGTGGTAGATGGATATCAGGTCGGTGATGTAGTTTGGGGCAGTGTATGTTAATGTTAATATTTTGAATTTTATGCTTTGGGCAATCGCAAGCCAGTGGAGGGATTGGCAGAGGGAGGTGGTGGATACGGAGCGGTTGGTAAGGTGGATGAGTCTGGCCGCAGAATTCAGGATAGACTGAAGCGGGGATAGTCTGTGTTGGGGTAGGCCGGCGAGGAGGGAGTTACAGTAGTCAAGTCGTGATATGATAAGGGAGTGAATGAGTTGCTTTGTAGTTTCTGGAGTTAGGAATAACTCCAGATGACATAAACATTATATGCAGAAGCATAAAGAATATTGTGGATGATCACAATATCCTGCAGCCATTTGCTGGCAGCTGTATATTGTTGCCACCTTGTCAAAATTGTCCATTTTGGTGGCGTTGTAGTCTGAGAACATTTGAGGTTTTGTATCCTATCTGTTGTTTCACGATGACTTCTTATACACAGTGCAAAACAAACTTAGAGTTCACAGGACTTCACAGGTCTTTCCACCACAGTCAATGGCATTTTGTGAAGCTCTGACTTCTTTTTTTTCTCACAGTCCATAATATGGTCAGTTTCCTCTACTTTACTTCACTACCAGTCTGTAGGATGTGAACAAATTGTCCCATGTGACACTGTAACCTTGAAGTCCTTCATACACATACAACATCACCTGAATCACCTGGTTCTTTTCAGCTGTAGTAAATATGCAAAAAGAGATGTAACACTAATACTACACCGTGTTCCAAATTATTATGCAAATGATATTTTTCTCATTTACCTAAATAATTGATGTAAATAACAGTCAGCATAATTCTCATGTTATCAACTATTAAGAGTACAATTCACATTTTATTGAACAAACCTCCTAATAACAGTATTTTTGTTAAACATAAAAAACTTACAATGCACTGTTCCATATTATTACGCACAGTAAGTTTCAAAACACTTTATAGGCTGTAAAGAACTGAAAATTGTCATTTGTTGTGTTTGCAGCATATTTACTGAAATCAAAAGCTATTTCAATCAAACTTTTAACAACATTTTAACTTTTTAAACATTTTAACAGGTCACATTGTAACATAGGACCCCTTATTTGATAGCAGCTTCACAAGTCTTGCATCTATTGAACATGTGAGATTTTGGACAGTTTCTCTTTGAATTTGTTTTCAAGATGTCAGAATAGCCTCCCAGAGCTGCTGTTTGGATGTAAACTGCCTCCCACCTCATAGATATTTTGCTTGAGGATGCGCCAAAGGTTCTCAATAGGATTGAGGTCAGGGGAGGATGGAGGCCACACCATGACCTTCTCTCCTTTTATCCCCATAACAGCCATTGATGCAGAGGTATTCTTTGCAGCATGAGATGGTGCATTGTCATGCATGAAGATGATTTTATTACGGAAAGCATAGTTCTTCCTTCTGTACCTGGGAAGAAAGTGGTCAGTCATAAACTCCACATACTTTGCAGAGGTCATCTTTACACCTTCGGGGACCCTAAAGGGGCCGACCAGCTCTTTTCTCATGATTTCGTCCCAAAACATGACTCCACCACCGCCTTGCTGACGTCGCAGCCTTGTTGGAACAGGGTGGACATCCACCAACCATCCACTACTCCATCCATCTGGACCATCCAGGGTTGCACGGCACTCATCAGTGAACAGGACTGTTTGAAAATTAATCTTCATGTATTTTTCTGCCCAATGCAGCCGTTTCTGCTTGTGAGCATTGGTTAGTGGTGGCCAAATAGAAGGTTTATGCACAGTTGCAAGACTCTGGAGGACTCTACACCTTGATGTCCGTGGGACTCCAGAGGCACCAGCAGCTTCAAATATCTGTTTGCTGCTATGTAATGGTATTTTAGCAGCTGCTCTATTTATCCTGATGCATGGATCTGGCAGAAATCTTCCTCAATGTGCCTTTATCTGCACGAACCCGTCTGTGCTCTGAATCAGTTGCAAATCTCTTAATAGTGTGATGATCACGCTTAAGTTTTTTGTAAAATATCTAATGTTTTCATACCTCGTCCAAGGCATTGAACTATTTCACTCTTTTTGGCAACAGAGAGATCCTTTTTCTATCCCATATTGCTTGAAAATGGTGCTCTGCTTAATAATGTGGAACACCCTCCTTTAGTAGTTTTTCCTTAAATTGGGCTCACTGGCCAATCTAATTATCACAGGTGTCCGAGATTGTTTTCAGTGATCAAAAGAGCCCTGACCCACAATGCCATCCATGAGTTACACTGAGAAACAAAATATTTAATCTTTGTGATACTTAAATAGAATTTGCATATTAATTTGGAACGCGGTGTAATAAAATGTGAAACACACAATTACTCAATTATAAATCACCCAATATACAATACTTATGATAACAACATACCATATATATAAGATAATAAGTGAAAAAAACATGCAAAGTGAAGAACCCTCTCAGGCACTGCCTTTATTAAGAGGTCAAATGATGAGGTGAATATACACAATGAAATCATACACATCCAATAAGTGTAAACAACACTCACACCACTGTGTATGTGATATGATCCTCCTGGGTCCAAAAGGACTAAACAATAAATGGTGTTCAGGTGCTGACTGACCCCAAAACGCACTTAATACATAAACGAATCCCCCACTCTAACAAAAATTTCTTCCAAATATAAACGCACCTACAATGACATGCATGATAGTGCAATACAAAAACATATAATGTGCTCACACAAAAGAAATATAACAGAAACAATGCATGAAGCTTCATATGCGTTTGCTTCAAATACAGATAAAAGTGTCCAATGTGGCAAAATACCACCATAAATTCCTATACAGTGAATCAAAGTGTCCAATGAGGTTAAAAAACACCATAAATGTCTATACGTTGAAAACTCCTCGTGCTGGTGAATATATAGGTATGTCAAATGACAGGAAGCTATCCAAAATCAGCTGCAATGCACGCTCACCTCCATGCCTCAACCTGTAAGGGCCAAAACACTTATAGGACCACTAACATGGATCCTCCATGCCTGGAACTCCTCTGGGATCTGGTCACTCTCGCCACAATCGTCTCCCCTCAGATACAGGCTTACTGGTAAAGGACCTCCTCTCCAAATGGATATGTAAATTGTGGCCAATTATCTCATTAAAAAAACATAAATGAACACTATGGAGTAAAAATCCTCCATAAAATGCACTCACATTTAAATTCAGCTTGGTCACAGCATTGATATAAAAATCTCATGTATCAGGTGTAGTTGCATGGGTGTACCAATATGGCGTCCAAACCGGAAGTGCGCCACCACGTGCTGACGCGTTGCGTCACGTTAATCACATGACTTCATCATGTGGACTAGACAAACCTTTCTGCTTAGTAGTATATTGATAATAATCCCAGCACATCCTACACCTGTCCTTTTCTATGGAGATGTCTCACAGTGGAGGAGTTAAAATTGTTTTTGAGCCTTACGTTTAACATGGGGCTTACAAAAAAAAAGAATTGCATGCCTACTGGTACACCAATCCCATCCATCATATGCCTATCTATTCTGCTGTAATGTCCCGGTCGTGCTATAATCTGATCATGCGATTTCTGCATTTCAGTGATAACTCACAGTGCCCTCCCCAAGATCATCCCAACTATGACAAGCTATACAAAATCAGCCCCCTAATAAATTCCTTTGCTAAGAGATTTGCAGAACTTTATGTCCCTGAGCAACAAATTTGTGTTGATGAATCCCTTGTCCACTTCACTGGCCGGCTGGGATTCAAGCAATACATCCCCAGTAAAAGGGCCAGGTATGGATTGAAGCTGAACAAGTTCTGGGAAAGAGCTACAGGATATGTGCATGCATTCCATGTGGACGAAGGCAAAGACTCCCAGCTCCAGTCCCCTGAGTGCCAAACCTACATCGGCACAAGTTGCAAAATGTTTTGGGACATGGCATTCCCACTGTTCCAAAAAGATTATCATATCTACCTTGAAAACTATTATACCAGTCTCCCTCTTTTCCGGCATCTGTACCATGAGAAAACTTTAGCCTGCAGTACCACCCGAAAAAAATAGAAAAGGCTTCTGCAAAGTTTAGTACCCAAAAGGCTACAAAGGAGGAATCCGCAAGTCTGAGAAATGAGGAAGTGTTGGCCATGAAGTGGAGGGATAAGAGAGATGTTTACATCCTATCCACTATCCACAATGACACCTCGGTGGAAATTCATGGAAGACACAGTCCCATCCAAAAACTTGAATGTATCCATGATTATAATTGGTTAATGGGGGGGAGGTGGATTTAAATGACCAGATGCTACAGCCCTATTTGTCAATAACAAATCCCTCTTCAGGTACAAATAAGTTGCAATTTATTTTTTTCATATGGCCGTTTACAATGCATTTGTCATCTATCAAAAGTCAACAGAAAGACCCACCACCTTCCTCAAATATATAGAAGAAATTATCACTGCCCTGATCTACCAGCAAGGATCCCCCCCAGAAAACATTTGCTCTGATTGTGTGAGCAGACTTCACAAGCATCATTTACCAGAAAACATTCCACCCACAGAATCAGGAAGAAGACACTAAAAAAAATGGGTATGCGGCAGAAGAGGAAAGACACCAGTGTTCATTGTCCACGATGTCCCTCCCAACCAGGCCTATGCATTGGAGACTGCTTCCGACATTATCACACATCACTAAAATATTTGTTCCCCTAATATTGGGTGGGACAAAGACTCTACCCCGTGGCCAGGGCTTACCTGACCGAGGCCTTAAGCCTGATGTTCCTTTCTGCTGCTTGGACCAATACTGTGCTGACCATATCTCTGCCTGCTGCCTGTAATGACTACCCAGGACTTTTTATGGACCATGTTCTTGCCTGCTACCTGAACCAGTACCTTGGCTCTGCTGACCATATCTCTGCCTGCTGCTTGTAATGACCCAGGAGTTTTTATGGACCATGTTCTTGCCTGCTACCTGAACTAGTACTTTGGCTGTGCTGACCATATCTCTGCCTACTGCCTGTAATGACCCAGGATTTTTTTGGACTGCTGCCTGGACTATTTGTTTGGCTATTGCTGACTGCATCTCTGCCTGCTTTCTGGACCACTGCTTTCCTCTGCAGACAACTTCTCTACTACAACCACAGGTAATCTTCTGTTTACCCTTTGTTTAGCTAGGCTGTGAAAAAGTCTTAGGCATGTGGTATCACCATACTCAGGAGGAGTAGCAGAATGTATTTTGGGGTCTAATTCTTGCTATGTCCATGCTGTGTTTTTAGAAATATCTTATAAATTGACAACTTTGGGGAAAAAAATGTTTTCACTTTCTTTCCACATTTTTAAACACTTGTGGAAAAAAATTACAATTTCAAAATACTCATGCCTCATAGAACATACTTTGGAGTGTTTGATTTCCAAAATTGGGTAATTTTGTGGGTAATTCCATTGTCCTGGTGCTTCAGGGCCTTCAGAATTGTGATAGGTAGTCAGGGAATTAGATGTGTAATTTATGCCCCTAGAACACCTGATGGTGCTACTTGAATGTTGGGCCTCTGTATGTGGCCAGACTGTGTAAAAGTCCCACACATGTAGTATCACCAAACTCAAGACAAGTAGCAGAATGTATTTTGAAGTGTAATTTTGGTATGTACATGCTATGTGTTAGAAATATTTTATGAATTGACAAATTTGTGTAAAAAAATATGTTAACTTTCTTTCCACATTTTTCAAAAACTTGTGGCAAAAATGACACATTCAAAAAAAACATTATGCCTCATAGAATTTACGTTGGGGTGTTTGCTTTCCAAAATCGGGTCATTTTGTGGGTAATTCCATTGTCCTGGTGCTCCAGGGCCTTCAAAAATATGCTAGGTAGTCAGGAAATTAAAAGTGTAATTTATGCCTCTAGAATGCCTGATGGTGCTAATTGGATCTTGGGTCTCTGTGGCCAGGCTATGAAAAAGTCTCACATATGTGGTATCGCCATACTCAGGAGGAGCAGCAGAATGTGTGTCTGGGTGTAATTGCAAGTATGCATATGCCGTGTGTTTGAAATAACGTGTTAATATGACAATTTTGTGTTTAAAAAAAAATTCTTAATATTCCCAAGAATTAATGGAAAAAATAACAACTTAAAAAAATTCACCATGCCTCTTGCTAAATAGCTTGGACTGTCTACTTTCCAAAAAGGGGTCATTTGGGCAGTATTTGTACTTTCCTGGCATGTTAGGGCCTCAAGAAATGAGATAGACCGTCAGGTGTGATAAACTTTCAATGATTGGTACCATAGCTTGTAAACTCTATAACTTTCACACAGACTAAATCATATACCTTGATTTGGGTTATTTTTACCAAAGAAATGTAGCAGTAAAGATCTGGCCTAAATTTATGAAGAAAATTTACTTATTTGCAAATTTTTTTTAAAGAAATGAAATAACTGGTGTTGGACAGAAGGCTTGGCTCGCAGTTTCCACTGTAATTCATCTCAAAGGTGTTCTATCGGGTTGAGGTCAGGACTCTGTGCAGGCCAGTCAAGTTCCTCCACCCAAACTTGCTCATCCATGTCTTTATTGACCTTGCTTCGTGCACTGGTGCACAGTCATGTTGGAACAGGAAGGGGCAATCCCTAAACTGTTCCCATAAAGTTGGGAGCATGAAATTGTCCAAAATGTCTTGGTATGCTGACACCTTAGGAGTTCCCTTCACCGGAACTAAGGGGCCAAGCCCAGCCCCTGAAAAACAACCCCACACCATAATCCCCCCTCCACCAAACTTTACACTTGGCACAATGCAGTCAGGCAAGTACCATTCTGGCAACTGCCAAACCCAGACATGTCCTTCGAATTGCCAGACAGAGAAGCATGATTTGTCACTCCAGAGAACAAATCTCCACTTCTCTAGAGTCCAGTGGTGGCGTGCTTTACACCACCGCATCCGACGCTTGCATTGCACTTGGTGACGTAAGGCTTGGATGTAGCTACTCAGCCATGGAAACCCATTCCATGAAGCTCTCTATGCACTATTGTTGTGCTAATCTGAAGGCCACACGAAATTTGGAGGTCTTTAGCTATTGACTCTGCAGACAGTTGGCGACTTCTACGAACTGTGCGCTTCAGCGTTCGCTGTCCCCACTCTGTCATTTTATGTGGCCTACAACTTCATGGCCTGAGTTGCTGTTGTTTCCAGTTGCTTTCATTTTGTTATAATAACACTAACAGTTTATCATGGGATATTTAGTAGCAAGGAACTTTCATGGATGGACTTATTGCACAGGTGGCAACCCATCATGGTACCACACTTGAATTCACTGAGCTCCTGAGAGAGACCCATTCTTTCACAAATGTTTGTAGAGGCAGTCTACATGCCTAGGTGCTTGATTTTAAACACCTATGGTCATGGAGGTGATTGGAACACCTTAATCCAATGATTTGGAGGGGTGTCCCAATACTTTTGGCAATATAATGTATTCACCATCAGAATTCTTCTTTAATTTCAGAATAAGAATCCCATTAATGTACTAGATTGCATAAATGAGCAAGGTAGTCATATTAAATACCCTAACCAAACACCCTTTAATAGAAAGATTATATTTTTAGAGTATTTTTGATAATATTTGTTAAACCAGTAGTATTCAGACTTGACCGATATACGTAGAAGACATTTAGTGAAGCTCTGCATGACCTGAGGGCATAGTATGTGACTTCTAGATGTATCATCAGTTCAGTTTCATGTGCTCCTCTGCTTTTCATTGAACTTTCACTCACATCCACATAGCCTGCACAGAGATCTACGTTTGACATTTATGCAAGCTGACATCAAGTCATTGATGTAAAAACATTTATTCCAAAACAAGTTAGTATAAAAATGTGTGTTTACTGCATTATTCTCAGACATTAAAAAAAAAGGCGATGGATATTCTTATTTGTTACCTGTCAGACCATTGTAAACTATAGCATTCGTCATATAGATTATAAAGAATCTTTTTATGTTACGATTTCCACACTTAACGTTGCGCAAAGTTCAGTGTGTAAATGGAAATCCATAGTAAATATTTTTCCACTTTTCAAGTATGAAGAGCAGAAATTGATAAAAGCAAAAATCTTGTTGGCTTGTTATAAAGAATAGTTTTAAAAACCTACTGAGAGTGATTTAAGAGAATCAGATCATAAGTAATAAGGAAAGCAATTGCTCATAGCAACTAATCTGATTTAACATTTCAGATTAAGCAACAAACCTGATTTTATTGGCAGCTGCTTCATTTTTGCTTCAGTTTTCTTTTCCTATCCAAGTACTAATTGGGCCCGACCCTGCTTAGCTTTAGAGATCAGACGAGATCAGGCACATTCAGGATAGTATGGCCGTAGGCCAGTTTTCTTTCTTTAGCTTCACTGTCCCTTTTTGCAAGAATATGAATGAGGATGATTTGCGCCTAATCTTAGAATATGTAGTAGTGCACGCATTTCATGTAAACCTGTCAGTTAAAAAGAAGAAAGTGAGCTTGCCCTTTCTTCCTTCCCTAAACATAAAAGGTCTGATTGCTATACTATAGAGTGGTATATTCAGTATAAAGACAGGCTGATTTCACGTATAATACACAGCCCCCCCCAAAAAATAAATCTTTTTTCTTGGTGCCTTGCTTTTTAGACCTGTTCTTTAGTGTGTTGATTCAGAAAGTCACATTGGCTAGAATGTATCAGCACTAGTTTCTTAGATCTGGTCAAATTTATATAATTATTTAGTCAGTTTTTGAAAAGATCTTGCTGATCAACTTGTTCATCTGTTACCTATTTTGTGTTTTGGTGCACAAGTTCGCAGATATAATGAGAGAGTTTACGTACTTCCAAATGTAATTTTACATTGGAAAAATTGGATTCTAAAGTTTAAGTTATTTACTGTTTTATAGTTATGATCATATAAGAGGGGTGTGCATATTGCTACTAATATAGTTTCATGTTTGCAGCTTGAGCATCGTAGAGGTTATGGCTACTTTTTTTATGTATTTCTTTTATGCTATGAGGAGATTAAGTAAAACACTGAATTAAAATATCCTAATTTTTGATGGGCAACCAGAGTGAAGAGTGGTATATGGCATTTATGCTGTACCTCAGAAACTAGAGCTGATAGGGAAAAATCAGCTCCATTTTTGGTCAAATATACACAGGAGCAGGTCTAACATTCGAGGCACCAAAATGTGTGTTGGGCTGTATTATCTTTGTATAATGGGATACTGAACTGCATAAAGGAATACTGGAAAAGGGTCTTCTTCCACCCTCAATGAGAAAAGCATTAATCGTGCTCTCACTAAACCAAATAAGGATCCCCTGTATGGCAAATCCCAATCACCAGTCTTATTGATCCATATAGATGTCAAAATCCTGGCTAAAATGACAGAATGTAGATTAAATTTTGTTATTCCCACTTCTGTGAACTTGGGGAACAGGGTTCATAACAGGTAGGTTCACAAACACTATTATCTGCAGTCTCTTTACTAATCTTCAAATCTTTCACCATTCTTCTTCACCAAAGGCCATTTTAGCATTAGATACTTATAAAGCTTTTAACTCCATAGAATGGCCCTATATGATTTTGTAAAAACTTTGTTTTGGGCCTACATTCATTTGTTCATTTAATCTCTAATGCCTGGCACTTTTAGTACCTTCAACTTAGGCATGTGGCTGCAGTCCAGTTGAGTTTATGAGGTAGTCATAGTAGTCATAGTCAGATATAAAGAAAAGGGAAAGCAGATTAGAGGGAGGATTAACATATTAACATCTTAAGGCATGCTTCCCATGGGGTCATAACCTAGACATGTTTTTTTTTGGGAAGAAGTTTACTGTCATGGATTCCAGACTTTTGTAGGAGAATTCCAATTTTTCATTCAATAAGGGACATAATCAGCCTCCATTTATATTATATCTGGTGACCCTGCCATGTCCCTGTCCAGCCAATTCCTGTTATAGTGAGTATACCTTGTCCCTGTCTCTCAAATTCTATTCATCATTTTCACCCTGTCACATGTGCCCTGGGTTGAGACTACAAATGGCTGTGTTGGCTGGTATAACCACCAGGGAACCCACCCTAAGAAAGGCCATGAGGTGCTTGCATGTAGACTGTAAGTGGCTTTAAAGATGTTGCAGGAGGTCAGTGGCACCAAGATGGTACAAAGGAAGGTAAAACAAGGTAAAATGAATTACTTTATTTAAAAAAGGTAATTTTTTATGATACACAGTGCTTTGGTCAACTAATTTGTTGTCCAGCTAGGGCTTAACATCTACCAAGAGTCAAGACCATATCAAAGCTGCTATGCTGATATATAATTTCACCAGTAAACAAAAGTAACTAATTTTTGTTACACCTGTCTAACAATTCATGCTTTATTTTCACTGTAATAAATTATGGTGTAACAGCATTATAACTCCTGTGGAGACGTAAATTGATTATCGCGCTCCACGGGCAACAGGAATACTGAGAAAAATATGATAGCATCATATGTCCATGAGTCATACTAGATGGGACCAAGAAACAGCTTTTGTTTTTGTAACCTCCTTTCTAAATAGATAATTAGTCTACAATTTTCCAGCTATTCGGCAAATGCAGTTCAGCCTACGTTATGAGCTCCAGCCATTCTTTTATGTTTTCAAGTATGAAGCGCTAATAAATTGGGGAAACTGCAGTATATATAATGCATACATTTATATAACTTACCTTGAGCTACGCTAACTGAAAGGATTAAACATGGACCACCTAAGGAGGGCATGAAAACCTAATATACATGTTCTGCTTTTCAGACTTTCAAAGGGACTATTTTGCTTTACATTTTTAATGTTACATGTACTAATGTAAAAAGATAAAACCGTTAAACAATATTTATGAATTATTTACATAAACATTTATTCGATGATGGCATTCTAATAGCCCAGAGTTCCTACTGAATTGGTTGAGTTACTCTCCCAGCTTTGTGTATTATGATTAGCTTTTTTCTTTGACTTGGCAAGGGGAACACATCCCCCCCCCCCAGGTTTCTAAGATGGTAATGATGAAAACTATTTAGGCCAAGGTATTTTTCATCTGATGCTACATAGATTCAAGTAGATGAAGCAAATCCACAATATCATACAAATTTTACCCCTGCTTTGAAATGCAGAACGTTGCTTTGTGAGAATCAAGCAGTTCTTTGGAATTGTTTTGGCTTTCCTATTGTATGTGCTAGTGATGTAAAGGGTAAGGGCACTTTCAAACAGATTGTAGTTATCCTTTTTACCCCTCCTCCTACCTAAACAACCCCACCCTCCTCTGATACATTCTGATCTTCATCGTTTGGCCACAGCTTTTTGGCCAAAATGTTTTTTTAATTTTTTATGTGCCAGCCACATTTGCGTAGTAGGTCCTCATAGAACTTTATGGGGCTGTGTCCCAATTCTGGAAATACAAGATAATCTCTTGGAAGGGAATAGGAAACTACATCCCAGGCATGCCCAAAGCACAGAAGATTTGCTTGTCAGATGTTAACAAATGGCGGAGGCTGAGACCATGGGAATGTAAATTAACGAGAAGCTTCAGTTAGTCAAAAAGTTAAAATACAGTTTTTGTAGCTGATGACTTTTAATAAACAGACACTCAGCTGTCCAGGGATGCAGCGCTGTCCTCACCTGGGTTGATTCCTCACTGGTCTTCAGGGTCTCCGAGGCTCCTTTTGGGCGAAGTTCTGCTTTAATATACATCCAAGGAGGGGAAAGTTAAGATAGTTTAGGTTGGGGGAGGGGTGAGCAAAGAGATTAGTGCAAGCTGTGCTGTCATACTAATGGTTAGCTGTTAGCTAACTAACAAAGCTGACAGAAGCAACGTTGTGTTTCATTCCAAAGCTGAATTTACTTCTGTGAATAGTTCTGTAAAACTGCAATACAATCACAAAGTGAAATTGCAATATGCTTGTGTACATGTGTCTCACAAATGCATACAATGAACACATTTCTTGCAAACAGCTACCTACAAATCACATTGAATATATTGAAATGCTATCTAGATATATATGTGACTTTGAAAAACACCATGAAGAACTTACAGGCATATGTGTATCAAAGGGAAGAAGGAGGCCTTCATTGGTGTTCTGGAAGCTAAACTGGTACTGGACTGATGTGTGAGTGAAACTTCCTGTTTCAGGATTTCAATAGACTGCAATTGCAGTGACTGCCCAATAGATGGCTCCCTACTCAACAGAATGATGTGAATACAGAACATGTGTTGTTTAACCTCCTCCCACTGGCCCAGTGTCAATCAATTCACATCTATGCCACATCAGTGCCTACCAGTGCACATCAATGCCACATTTCAGTTTCAGCTATCAGTGCCAGTCAGTGTCGCCTATCAGTACCAGTCAGTGATGCCTATCAGCGATGCCTATCAGTGCCGCCAATCAGTGCCAGTCAGTGCTGCCTATAAGTGCCAGTCAGTGCCACCTATCAGTGGCCATCAGTGCCGCCTATCAGTGCCTGTCAGTGCCACCTAACATTTCCAATTAATGCTGCCTTACAGTTCCAATCAGTGCCGCCCATCAGTGCCAGTCAGTACTGCCTATCAGTGCCATTCAATGCTGCCTATCAGTGTCCATCAGTTCCGCCTATCAGTGCCCATCAGTATGGCCTAACAGTTCCAACTAGTGCTGCCTAACAGCTCCAATCAGTGCTGTCTATCAGTGCCCATCAGTGCTGCCTTTCAGTGCCCATCAGTGATGCCTGTCAATGCCCACCAGTGCCACATACCAGTGCCTCCTCATCAGTGCCACCTATCAGTGCCCATCAGTGCACCCTATCAGTCCCCATCATTGCAGCCTCATTTGTGCACATCAGTGAAGGAGAAAAATTACTTATTTACAAAATGTTATAACAGAAACTAAGAAAAAACTTTTTTTCCCACAATTTTCAGTCTTTTTTTAGCTTGTTTAGCAAAAAATAAAACACTCTGTGGTGATTAAATACCACCAAAAGAAAGCTCTATATGTCTCAAAAAAAGATGAACATTTTGTTTGGGTACAGTGTTGCATAACCGCGCAATTGTCATTCAAAGTGCGACAGCACTGAAAGCTGAAAATTGGCCTGGCAGGGAGGGGGTAAAAGTGCCCGGTAGACAAGTGGTTAAAAGTATATTTATTTAGACAGATGTCCGAGTTAGCCCAACATCCCACCTTACCTATCATCTGCCAAAAAAGATTTTATATTCTGTTGGAAAATTCATTTATGATATATTTTTCTGTACATCAGTCATTTTGTAATTATTGTTGTAACTATTGTTGTAAAATAAACTAACCAACATTGATGCAAGTTTGTCTATTTTTTTGTCAGTTGAGATGAAAAAATGCTTCATCTAGGACAGGGGTCTCCAAACTCTAAATAAAGGGCCAGTTTACTGTTCTGCAAACGTTACTGTGACTGTGACCAGTGGGAGAGGAAATGTCTTTGTGTCAGTGGGAGTAAACAGTGTCCTCTTTTCGGTATTAGGGGGAGGAATAGTGCCCCATTGTTGGTGTCAGTGAGAGGAATAATGCCACATCCTTGGTGTCATTGAGAGAAATAATGCCCCATTGTAGGTGTCAAGGGCAGGAACTATGCTCCATTGTTGCTGACAGTGGAGCAAAAAGTTGCCCAAAGGTCGGAAAAAAGCAAGCAAAGGGCTGCATCTGGCTGCAGTTTAGAGACTACTGATCTAGGACAAGGCTTAGGCAGAAAACATATCCTTGCCACACCTCCTATTACTCTTTTCTTCATTTTATATAAACTATCAACACTCAACTTGATTAGATGCATTTACAGACATCTGCAAAGATATACATCAGCAAAAATATAATTGTACAAATTAAAACCCTTTGGCAATTGCTAAAAAAACATGTTTGAGCTTAGCAAGAAAATTCCTTTATGATTTTTGAGAAAGGAAAAAAAAAATAGTGACTGCTAA
This sequence comes from Staurois parvus, assembly GCF_062004578.1. Classification (NCBI taxonomy): domain Eukaryota; kingdom Metazoa; phylum Chordata; class Amphibia; order Anura; family Ranidae; genus Staurois; species Staurois parvus. The sequence continues at coordinate 3,954,125 of NW_028317926.1, read as the reverse complement.
TTTTCCTCTGGGAATGATCAACCTAACCCAAACATTTGCATTATAGGCTATATGAAAGTTAAGAATAATTCAAATGCATTTAGTAATTTTGGTATTTAAATAATGTGTCTATGTGTGTAGATCTGCACATCTGACCTAGAAGAGAAGACAAACAGTTGTGGGATATTTGTATCCAAAAAGGAACTGCGCCTTCAAAATAGGGAAAGAAGTTCTAATACCTTGTCATGCTATCCAAAAGTAAAAAAAAAGTTTCTGTGGAGTTGAGTTTTAGGCTGCTTTCACACTAATAAGATTTCAGATGCGACTTGAGTCGCACAGAATGGCATGACAATGGAAATCACATTGTTTTCAGTGGTGCCTGTTTACATCAATGTAACTTATCAATATAATCAAGCGTTCATGTACTACTTTGGTGCACTTTCAGTACGAGTTTCACCCAGGGGCGGACTGACCATATGGAAACTCGGGCAGTGCCCGAGGGCCCAGGGTCAGTAGGGGGCCCCATGAGATGCCCCTGGTACTTTTTTCATAGGCTTTTTTGAGTTTAGGCAAGGACACAGGGGCCCCATGATCCCCTAGTTGTCAGTCTGCCCCTGGTTTCACCCCAAAGAATATGCACATCTAAGCTGCATACAAGTTGCACTACATAATTGCACTGAAAATCAGATCAAAATCTGATTGCAGCTGTGTGAACCTAGCATTAAGCAGCTAAGGACTCCTGTTCAGGGTATCAGAGCTGCTATGTGCAGCTATTAAGGCTCATATACTAAAGCCCAATACACATGGTAAGTTTTTTTTGTTCCACCCAATGGTGGTAACATATTTGAGCTTCCTCGAACCTTATCAATAACTAATGTCAATACTTATAATGTAGGCATCCATACAATTACAAGAGACAGCATCCATATACATTCATTAAAATACCCCTCCCATTTTGAGCAGTTGACTCCTGACTGAGTCAAGGAGAATTTCTGATAAACGCTTAGCAACTGCTATGTAGACTTTTAGTATGTGCTTATTTACTGTTAACAGTGATATTCCCAGCTCTTGGAAATTCATTTATTATTCCAGACATACCAAAATGTTCACCTGGAAGGCCTTACTTTGACATCCAAAATATTTCTAAAAAAGACTAAACACTATGGGGTTTATTTACTAAAGCTGGAGAGTCCAAAATCAGACTCCCTTCTGCATAGAAACCAATCAGCTTCCAGGTTTCATTGCCAAAGCTTCATTGAACAAGCTGAGGTTAGAAGCTGATTGGTTTCTATGCAGAAGGGAGTCTGATTTTGGACTCTCCAGCTTTAGTAAATAAACCCCTATGGGTCTATTTTTTTTAAGTAAAAAGCTTGGAGCATGTTACCCCCATATGTAGGGTGTAAGGTGTAACATGTTCCAGCAGTCTCCCAGCACCCCCCCTGATCCCTCCTTCCCGCTGTCACTTTTCAATAACAATATGGCTGTGTGGAGCTCTGCCCACACAGATGACCCATTCATTATCAGCGATCTGTAAAAGAATGAACTACAAGTCCCGTCTGTCACTGTGGGACACAGCTTGCAGTTCTCAATGAATTACGAGGGCACTGCTAAGCGCTCTCGTAGTTCACTAACAAGCCTGCAGCTTTCAGTTAGCCCATGTAAAGGTGCAGGCTGAAAGCTGTAGGGCTTCTCTGCAGAGGACTGATGTTGCACCCATGAACCACTGATCGCAAGTGTAATACTGTGCAGGCCCCTGTGGGAAAAAATACTAAATGCAAATTTTTCCTGCAAAAATATGTGTATTTATGAATTTTCCCCCAAAGGGGAACTTATCCTTTAAGTTTTGTTTTTAAATAAAAGTCTTCAGTATTTGATCCTTTGTTAAAAATCAGATCTAGTTCATTCCTTCATTATCCCGTTCTCCTTAGATTTTTGTACAATTTTTGTTACTGTTTTATACTGTTGCTTTTACTGTTCATAAAAATATTCTTGTTTTTGCTTCTTTAACCTTTAAAATATAGGAAAAATTCATATTTAAAGAAAATATGACCCGTTTTTGTTAACCCAATAAAAAAGCAGTATGTCTCATTTCACATAGTTATTGCTGATATAAAGTATATGTATAGCCAAGCTTTTTTTCTTAGTTTTGATAGGGTTCAAATTCTTCTCTGCTCTACCCAACTGTCCTTTGCTGCCTGTGTCCCCACAGAGGGATTCACCTTCTATAATTGCCCTGATGACTATTGTTGATACAACCCAAAGTGAAATATTTTACAGTGGCAACTGTTCAAGATGAGGATTCCTCTCACTAAATAACCCTTCTCCCACCTCCTGTTGCATTCCCAGGACAGGAAGTGAATGGAAAGATCCCCAAAGGGGCATAGACAGTAAAGCATAAATGGAAGGCGGTTTTAACACTTCCTTCTATTTTTTCAAAACATTTTGGTACATTACAAGTGGACTTTCCCCTCGAAACATAAAAAAAACATAGATGCATGCCATTCATACGCAAAACAATGTTTTTTTCTTTAAACTTACATTTTGATTTTTTGAGCATGTCTCTTTCCTGAGGCATAGGTGATCTAGCCAGTGCCTCCCAGCTGCCCCCTTTGAAGGCTATGTCATTAGTATCTTCAAGGGAACACTCATAGGTAAAGTATGAGATCTTGTGAGTCTTCACAACATTTTTCTTTTTTTCCTATATAGAGCTGGAGTGGATGTCAAGGGTAGGATGGCCTTGAGAACAAGAACGAGGAAACTGCCCACCAATGATGTCTACTAGTCAGAATGGCGGTGGGGGATTATAGGAGGAGTATTAGTATGTGTGAAAACAGAAACTAAGGCAGCAAGAAAATATAGTTAGATGTGCTTGTATATATATAGTAATTACATTAATGGTGGCAGTTTTATATGAGGAGGAGAGTTCAGAAGGACTGCTTTAATAGGCCTATAGCCAAAAAGTGAAAGTGGCTCTTAAGCTCGACTGGCTAACTCTGGAGTGGATGTCATCAGTGGCCTGGCCTAGAGAACAGGGAAGAGGAAACTGCCCACCAATGATGTCAACTAGTCAAAATGGCGGTGGGGGAGTACAGGAGCAGTATTAGCTTGTGCAAAAACAGAAACCAAGGCATCAATAAATTATAGTTAAATGTGCTTATTTTTATATAGTAATTACACCAATGGTGGAAGTTTTATATGAGGAGGAAGGGGGAAAAGGTCTGTTTTAATATGCCTATAGCTGAACAGTGAAAATGGCTCTGGAACTTGATTGGCTAGATTTGGAGTGAATGTCATTGATGGGCCAGCCTAGAGAACAGGAAAAGGGAAGCCCTCCACTGATGATGTCTACTAGTCAAAATGGCAATGGGGGAATATAGGAGGAGGAGAAGGGAAGTATCAGCATGTTACCATTGAGAACCACAGCACAGCCATTGGTCTCTCCCCACATGCCAGGGTGCTAAGTGTAATCCTAGACTCTGACCTCTCCTTCGGGCCCCACATCCTATCACTGGCTAGATACTGCCACCTCAGCCTCCATAACATTTCCAGAATTCACACCTTCATGACTATTTACACCATAAAACAACTTATCCATGCCTTGGTTATATCCAACCTTGATTATGGCAACTCCCTCCTCACTGGTCTACCTTTACACAGGCTATTCCCCCTTCAGTCTTATACGAATGCTGCTGATAGATTTATATACCTTAATAACCGATCCGTGACTGCTGCCCCTCTCTGCAAATCCTTTCACTGGCCTCCACTACCCTAATGGCTCTGGAACTTGACTGGCTAGATCTGGAGTGCATGTCATTGCTGGGCTGGTCTAGAGAACAAGGAAAAGAAAGCCCTCCACTGGGGTGGATTATAGAAGGAGGGGAAGAGTAGTATTAGCATGTTTGAAAATCCTTAACAAGGCAGCAAGAAAATAAATGTCTGCTTTAATAGGCCTTAAATTTTGCAGGTAAAAGAATGTGCATTTAATATTTTTGTGCAAAGGAGCCTGTAAAGCTTTGCCCCAGTGATCAGTAGATCGCTGGTGCCATGCAAGTCTCCTGCACACGTGTCAGAATATCTGCTTGCCACACAGGATGTATGAGCAAGTAGATATAGTGACAGGAAGCTTCAGTGAACTACCACGGCGCTCCACAGGTTTGGAGGCTAATTTATTGCACATACAGTAAGGTTCTCAGTGAGTTTAATTACCACCTTAATCAGCAACAGAAATTGTGTAATTAATATGTGTTTGGTTTTAAAGGGATGAGGTGGCAGCCCTAATGGGAACATGTTACCACCCTAAAAACAGATAGAACAAATAACACGTTCCAAAGGTGACCTTATCCTTTAACTACTTAAAGTACTGCCGATTTCCAGCAATTGTCAGAGGACAGAGCGGCACCGATCATCAGGGCACTGATGATCAGTGCCCTGATGATCATTGCCCAGCAGTGCCACCCACCAGTGCCACCCACCTGTGCCCAGCACTGCTGCCCACAAGTGCCCAGCAGTGGCACCTACCTGTGCCCATCAGTGCCCAGCAGTGCCACCTACCTGTGCCCATCAGTGGCTAGTATTGCCACCCACCTGTGCCTAGCAGTGCCACCCACCAGTGTCCAGCAGTGCCACCAGTCAGTGCCGTCAGTCAGTGCCACCAATCAGTGCCCATCAGTGCCGCCTATCAGTGCCCACCAGTGCCGCTTAGCAGTGCCCATCATTGTTGCATATAAGTGCAATATCATCAGTGCTGCCTCATCAGTGCCAGCTCATTAGTACAGCCTATCAGTGCTGCCCATCAGTGCCCGTCAGTGATGCCTATACTTGCCACCTCATCAGAGCCCATCAGTGCCGCCTATCAGTGCCCATCAGTGTTGCATATCAGTGCACGTCAGTGCTATCAGTGCAGCCTCATCAACGCACATCAGTGAAGGAGAAAAATTACCTATTTGCAAAATTTTAGAAACATGAATAGAAACAAAGAAAAACTTTTTTTTTGATTTTTTGCTCATTTTTTGTTTATAGTGCAAAAAATAAAACAGCCAATGGCGAGTAAATACCACCAAAAGCTCTATGTGTGTGGGAAAAACATTCTAAAAATTAAATATGGGTACAGTGTTGCATGACCGCACAATTGTCATTTAAAGTGCAACAGTGCTGAAAGCTGAAAATTGGCCTGGGCGGGAAGGGGGTATAATTGCCCAGTAGGCAAGTGGTTAATTAAATAGAAGATGCCATTTCCATGTTACTGGGCTGCATTCTAGTTACCAGGCAGTGAAATTACAATGAGGCTAAATGAGTTCAGGTTTGCTGCCCACAACTGTTATGTGGCTTAGGAGTCAAACATTCTTCGGATTCACTTTAATTATTACACACCAGTCTAATGTTTTCTGTGCAGGGCAATCAAAAGGAGCACACACGTTTATTTTAGTATGTGATATTGGAAGGCACATATACTCACATATACGGGGCAGCACAGTGGCTAAATGGTTAGCACTTTTGCCTGCCAGTACTAGGGTCATTGGTTCAAATCCCAACCATGGCAACCTCCTGCCTGGAGTTTGCATGTACTCCCTGTGCCTGCGTGGGTTTCCTCCCACACTCCAAAGACATGCTGGTAGGTGAATTGGATCCTGTCTAAATTGTCCTTAGTATGTGTATGTATGAATGTAAACTAGGGACCTTAGATTGTACGCCCCTTGAGGATTAGGGACTGATGTGAATGTACAATATATATGTAAAATGCTGCATAAATTGACGGCGCTATATAAGTACCTGAAATAAATAAAATACTCCATTTTTTTCTTTGTGTGAATATGCCACAGTAAAATATTAGAGGATCCTGTGGTATTTTAATGGCTAGTTTAATCCAGCTTCTTATTACTTAAATGAATATTTAGTTGATAACATGTGGCCATGCCATTATTAAGCCAATTAGCTTCAACCACCACATCTTTAACCTTTAAAATCCTTCCATGGGAAGAAACACATTCAGGAGAAATGAGCTTAAACGTGTGGGCACATGGCTTAAGTAGCAGCAGCAGTAAAAATCAAATTGCTGGATTATAAACTGGGTTCACTAGGGAGGATTTATCAATGTTTTCATCAGTAACCCTCATGCACACAAGAAGTGTGTGTGTGCGCTAATACACATGAATCCCAAAATCAATACACTGCAGGCCAAGAGGCAGCTAAATTAATTACATGACGCCAGTACAATTCATAGCCATGCTGAATTATGGAGGAGGGTTAAAATGATTAGCGATGAAAATGTTACAGTTCCTATTAGGTATTATGCTATGAAAAGTTCCAGCTGTGGCAGAGAATTTTTTTTTTCACATTTATATCCATGTGCCCACAGTGCAAATAATTATTTGTTTGTAATAATAGTACACATGGGCTTGCAAAATCACCTGGGTTTTAAAGCTGATCTCTGACCTTGTACAGTTGTGCAGGTTCCTGCTTACTCTGATTTCACTGCACACTGTGAGCTTCTCACATAGTGCACTAGAAGCTGCTGCAAGTCTGATGATATTTTCAGACCCTCCCAGCAGTCATTGCATAGTGAAGCATAGGGACCTATTGAGTAGATCATTAGGTCTAAAATAAGTTATATAATGAAAACAGAAATGGGTTATTTAACCTCTCTATCGGTCTGATTATGTCAGTATTTCTGTGCTCAAAGCGGTACATTTTTTTGCTTGGAAATATGTAGTTTTTTTTATTGTAGGCCTGTAATTCTTAGGAATAACTCACTGAAATCTGTCCGAACAAGAGTCTAGTAAACATACCGGGTATGATAAAATTTGAAACATGAAATCATAAATTATAATATAATAAATATTCATAAAATATAATAATATAATAATAAAATGTTTAATTCAATAATATAATCAAACCAAAAACACTGAAATTTGAAATAGAGCTCCAAGTTCGCACATCGCTGAGCTCAGTCACAGAATTGTTTTCAGTGTCTGATGACGAATTTCCCCACGAATCATTATCACTCAATTCTGCAAGTAGTTCTAATGTACTATCGCTGTTCTCTAGCTGGTCTAAAACTGCTTTTGACCTAAAGGGACGCTATATGAACGCCATGAACATTTCTCAGTTTCCAGGCAGAAATTGCAGTAAAAATGCAGGCAAGGCACAGGACAAAGCACTAGGGACAAAATGTATGTGAAATTGTTTGATACAGTAATGTTTTACTATGTGATTTTAGTGTGTTGAGTGAATGTCACTTTTTACATTTTTGAATTTCCCGCCAGTTCCGTCCCCCCTACGTCCTGTATGTCAAGACGCTCGCAGGGAATGGAACTCGGAAGACGGATGCCGGCATCGGCTGGAGGAGATGGCCAGGGACGCTGTAGGGGGGACATCACAGGAGCGCAGGCAAGGTAAGTGCTGGAGGGATCCCTGATCAACGCTGCAGGGTAATCCCAAGTGTAGCTTGGGGTTACCACTTCTGGTACTGAAAGTTAATCCCGAGCTACACTCGTGAATACCGCCAGGGGTGTTAAGGCTTTTTTCAAATGAGGCGGACTCGTCAGTGGATCCGCTTGCTCAGTGGGGGATCTCTCCACTGATTCCCGCTGAGCTAATGGATGACAGGTCTGTGTCTGTTCTGTTACTGCAGAGCAGACACAGCCCACTGTTTTCCATGGGGCAGTCGGATAGAAACGGACCACCTGTTCTACCTGACTGTCATCCGATCCACCAGACAGATGTGGAACAGATCCCCATCCATCTGTTTTTAGTGTACTGGATCAGATCAGATGCCGTCAGTTGTCAGCTGCCACTCCATAGAGAGCTATGGATGGTCCTACCGGGTCTGACTGAAAAAGTGACTTGCTGACCCAAGTCAGTGTGAAAGGGGCCTAAAACTTACATTATCATATTGATCGGAGGGGCTAAATATAGGCGGATTAAATTTTAGCTCTCCAGTGACCTACAAATGTATATACTCTCCAGCACCTCCAGGAAATCAATGCCAAGGGAAGGCCAGGGGGACAAGGACAAAGGAAGCCTATGGATAGCATTTCAGTGATGCAGCCCTCCTCAGTTGGGGAAATCAACAACTAGAAAAAAGCAAATAGCTGGGACAAACACCTAGTGCATTATCCAAGGTTTATTAAAAGTGTAAAAAAGGACAAAAAACATACAAACATAGCATGTGTATTGATAGCTCTGAGGAAAGGGATTCATCCCTGAAATGCGTCAGAGGGCTGATCGGTTTGTTAATCGGACACTCTACCATTCGTGTGGCCATCTCCATGGTTTTATGGGCTTTATATACGTGCTATGTTTGTGTGAGTATGTTTTTTGTCCTTTTTTACACTTTTAATAAACCTTGGATAATGCACTAGGTGTTTGCACCACCTGTTTGCTTTTTTCCAGTGACGTAGTCATGATTGGGGTTATGGAAGAATCTGAGCATTGAATCTTAAAGGCATAGTACACTTTCAAACGTTTTTGTTGTTTTAAATAGGTATTAGTGTAGTTATATTCCCTTTGCTGTTTGTTTGCCTTACCTTGTAACAATGGACTTACATGTTGTTCCTAAAGTTTGTTGTATCATGGCTGATCAGTTCTCCTTTGTCCATGGTTTGCTACAGCTAGCCTGTCCCTAACTGCAACGGGCAATTCAACTTCCTGTTCTGGGCAACGCAGCATCCAATGCATATGCTGTCGTCCACTTTACATCACATCAAAAATGTGTGGATGCTGATGTAATAAAAAAACATCTGCATGGTGACCCCTCTATGTATCTGTGAATGTTCTGCCTGCTTGTGTCAAATCTAACTATTGTGTAGCTCTCACCTGCACCAGTACTAGACTGAGGGTCCAAGGGATTGTGGGATGTGGAGTTTCTTCATTGGAAATGTCAGTTCTCAGACTACAGACAGAGGTCATGAATGAAACTGTACAGTTGCATGCCGCATGATTCTACAGATATAAATTGCAGACACTGGAATGTGAAAAATTACTCTACTATAGACTCTACAAACAGAACAGCTAATTACACCATGATCAATGCACCCCTTATGCAGATAAAAAAACACAAGGTGCAGGTAGGAATGTTTATAATGCCTTTAATAATTAATTTTGCTGGCTCCTTGATAGAAGGACTCTACTCCTTCAACTGGACTTATGCCCCATACGCATGATAATAAAATAGTACGAAAAATTTTCTCTTAGTTGATGAGCAGGATGTTTTAACCAATAACGATATTGTGAACGAAAAAATCCAGTTGAACAACAGTGAAAAATGTTGTCGTTTCGCCTACGAATGACCGATTTTCTATGCGGTGGTATGACTATCACACAAAAAAAAACCTATCCAGCGCTATCACACATAAGTGGAAACAGAAGATGACCCGGATGTTTATGTCCAAGGACTCAAAAAAAAATCCAAATGTTAAAAGTAGATTGGCCTAATGAGATAATGAAACCAGAATTCTGCATATTATATTTTTATGTATCACTATTTATGTATATAGATAATGTAATAAACTATATTATACTCATTGCTGTTAATTGTGTATATCGCTCGTTCTGGCCGGAAGGGCATGGCTACAAGGTCACACGCTCACTGCATCACTTCCACTTGTACGGAAGACGTCAAGACTACGTATTGCCCGACAAGCTATTTTTTTAGATTGGTTAATGTGGGCCATGATTTTGAACAACGAACGAACGTCTCTCGGTCATTGGATGACCGATCGGTCGATTTTCTAATCATGTATTCCCACCTTTAGTGAGGAGAGGTCATCATAAGTCAGGTAGTGGAAGCTTTGCCAACTGCCATAACCAGGGGCGGACTGACAACTCATGGGGCCCCTGGGCAATAGGAGATCATGGGGCCCCTGTGTCCTTGCCCAAACTCAAAAAAGCCTATGAAAAAGGTACCAGGGGCATCTCATGGGGCCCCCTACTGACCCTGGGCCCTCGGGCAATGCCCGAGTTTCCAAACGGTCAGTCCGCCCCTGGCCATAACTCATATACTGTCTCCCAGCTTCTGAGTGTGCAGTTTGTGAGGTCAGGCATTTGACACAGCAACAAATTAGATATCTAGAGGAATTCTCTACACAGTATAGATATTTCCTCAAGATGCTGTATCCGCACAGAAAAAAATGGTTTCAGGTTTAGAATGTCATAGCTGGCTGCTGATAGAAATGAAAGAGGAATGTCTGATAATATCAAATCACAGCATGCCTTCTGTAGGCACCTTGTATATTCAGTTTCATATGAAAGCTGAAGTATTCTTTAGGCTGCTTTTGCAGTGATCTGTTATTTTTTTTCATTTTTGCTTTAAGAATAAATAAATGATCTTTAAATCCTCTGGAACTCTTAACACCCTTCTTTAGTTGTGGGTCTGATGCATTTTGCAAACTCCTGCTAGCTGTAATTTTATTGAAATGTCACAATATGACATTTCATCGCTTGCAGTGCGGTGTAATGCATCGCAACACGCTGCGCTACATTAAAATGCAGTATGTCTTATATTTTTTCTGCGTAAACCATCTCCACACAGTAGTATTAACTGAACATAAGTGGTATGAATAAGACATAAGGCAAATTGCCTTGTGTATGCATTAAGACAGCATTCAGCAATCCAGCACACATTCCCTGAAAATCATAAAGACTACCACACACAGACTTTGGGAAAGTTTCTCGCTTGTGTTCTAAAAGTTTTGCAGTGTGTGCAGGGATGGGCTGACAACTCATGGGGACCCCGGGCAATAGGGGATCATGGGGCCCCTGTGTCCTTGCCCAAACTCAAAAAAGCGTATGAAAAAGGTACCAGGGGCATCTCATGGGGCCCCCTACTGACCCCCGGCCCTCGGGCAGTGCCCGAGTTTCCAAATGGTCAGTCCGCCCCTGAGTGTGTGCCAAATTCATGTGCCTGTCTGGAACTTGTACTTGAATTAGGTGTATGCTGCACCACTTTTAGAATGCATGTGAAACACTTTCACAGAATCTGTCTCTGTATGTGAAAAGAAAGTTGGTCTCAATTAGCTCCAATTTATCAAGGTATGAACTGTCTGTACTTTATTTTGAATTTGGAGCAGGCATTGCACCACAATATAGAAGTGGAGCAAAATAGAAAGGTTGCAGGTGTTTTTTTAATTAAACATGATACATGAACAAGAGCAGTTAAAACATATGTAGACCCTCATCTTGTAAAACAACCCATTCAGTTTAAAATAGAAATTAAATGAAAAAACATTTGTGTATAGATAAAATTATTAATACCTTTTTTTCCTCTTTTATGTGTGATCACATTCCCTCTGTTCTCAGCTGCATAACGATCTTAGAGAGCTAGGGGGAGAAACAACAGAACAATGAACTTGAAATGCTGTGCAGGATTTGCGTGTCAGCAGAAGTCTGATCAATGGAGGAGAGCAGACTGAGTTCTCAACACAGTCAGAAAACTGACTACACTGACTACAAAATACATATTTTTTTTTATCAAATTTCCAGTTTTTTGGTATATATAATTTTGTATTTATGGTGTGTAATATCACAGTTTGAATCATATATATATTTAATATTGTGATATGAGGGAGCGCCACATTTATAGGTATATTTAATAGTCAGAAAACTGACTACACTGTGTTCTTCTACTTAGTGTGGTCAGTTTTTAATGGGAAAGCAGAGAGACTGGCAGAAACACCAGTAAGCAATACAAAGAGAACAGGATACTTCCTCATACAAGTACATGGTACACCAGGTACATATCAGGAATATGAAATTTTGGGTTGGCATATTCTTTAACACAGAAAAGAAATGCAGCAGCTTTATTGAATTCCCCCTTGGTGTGAATGGGCCCCATCGCAGCAAAATTGCACTGCACTTGGAGTGCCAAAAAGAATAACTGGCAAAGAAGCGTGCATTACGTGTTTTGCTGCAATTTTTGATTCGAGGGGCAGAGTTGGACAGATTGTGCCCGTGATTCCAAATCACTAGGTGTGAACGGGGCCTAATAAAGGTTTTTCCTAGTATCATTTTGTCACAAATGTTTACATCTGTCAGTACTAACATACAGTGGGTATAGAAAATAATTACCCCGCTTTAAAATAATCACATTTTGTTGCTTTGCAGCCTGAAATGAATACAGACACAGTTTTTGTTTTATCCAGCTGTATTTATCCAGTGCAACCTATAACATCCAAGTGAAAGATATAATACCAACATGTCAGAGAAAAATATAAAAAAAATCAAAAACAGGATCACTGAGTTGCAAAAGGATCACTCCCCCCCCCCTCCTAAAAATGACTCAATTAGGTGTAGCTGATCACTTTCTCAATGGCACACAAAGACATTTGACTTTCAACTGTGATCAGCTGTGGTCATCATGAAAAGAGCTTTCCGGGGTCATTTCAGTCCCTGATAGTGCAACTGAAACAAACAATCAACTATGGGTGGCAAGGCAATGTTGAAAGATCTCTGGGATAAAGTTGTGGACAGGCACAAGTCAGGAGATGGATACAAAAACATTTCAAATGCTTGAAGTACAGTGAAGTCTATTATTAAGAAGTGGAAGGTATTTGGTACAACACAGACCCTCCCTGGATCAGGAGGTTGCTCTGAACTGGATGAAAGAGCCAGGAGGAAACTGGTCAGAGAGGCTACCAAGAGGCCTACGGTAACTCTGTGGCAGTTGCAAGAATTTATGACAAAAGAGTGGTCATTGTGTGCATGTGACCACAATATCACAAATTATCCACAAATGTGGCTTGAATGAGAGGGTTGCAAGAGAAAGCCACTCCTCAAGAAAGGCCACATGCAGTCACGACTAAGCTTTGACAAAACGCACCTTGAAGATTCTCAGGTCACATGGAAAAAGGTGTTATGGTCAGATGAGACAAAAATTTAATTATTTAGCCTCAATGTCAAACGATATGTCTGGCGGAAATCCAATACAGGTCACCAACCAAATAACACCAGTCCTACAGTTAAAAATGGAGGTGGTAATATCCTGTTATTGGGGTGTTTCTCTGCAGCAGGGACTGGAGCACTTATCAGGATAGAAGGAAAAATGGATGGGGCAAAATACCATCAAATTCTTGAGGAAAATCTGCTGCCCTCTGCCAGAAAGTTGTCAATGGGAAGAATATTTACCTTCCAACATGAGAATGACCAAAAGCACACAGCAAAAATGACCACACAGTGGTTGAAGGAGAAAAAGGTGAATGTTCTTGCATGACCATTGAAAATCTGTGGACTTACCTGGAGACTGCAATCCACAAATGGTCACCATCAGACTTAACTGAACTTGAGCAGTTCTGCAAAGAAGAGTGGGCAAATATTGCAAAGTCTAGATGTGCAAAGTTAGTAGAGACAAATCCCAACAGACTAAAGGCTGTAATCAAAGCAAAAGGTGGTTCAACAAAATACTAACACAAGGGGGCAATCCTTTTTCAAACTCGGTGATTCTGTTATTGAATTTTTTTTTCTTCTCTGATACACTATATTGCCAGAAGTATCGGGACACCTGCCTTTATACACACATGAACTTTAATGGCATCCCAGTCTTAGTCCGTAGGGTTCAATATTGAGTTGGCCCACCCTTTGCAGCTATAACAGCTTCAACTCTTCTGGGAAGGCTGTCCACAAGGTTTAGGAGTGTGTCTATGGGAATGATTGACCATTCTTCCAGAAGTTTATTTGTGAGGTCAGGAATTGATGTTGCTTGCAGTCTCCACTTTAATTCATCCCAAAGGTGTTCTATCAGGTTAAGGTCAGGACTCTGAAGGCCAGTAAAGTTCCTCCACCCCAAAAACTGTCTTCATGGACCTTGCTTTGCGCACTGGTGTGCAGTCATGTTGGAACAGGAAGGGGCCATCCCCAAACTGTTCTCACAAAGTTGGAAACATGAATTTGTCCGAAATGTCTTGGTATGGACACCTTAAGAGTTCCCCTCACTAGAACTAAGGGGCCAGACCCAACCCCTGGAAAACAGCCCCACACCATAATCCCCCCTCTACCAAACTTTACACTTGGAACAATACAGTCAGGAAAGTGCCATTCTCTTGGCAACCGCCAAACCCAGACACATCCATTGAATTGAGTCCAGTGGTGGCGTGCTTTACACCACTACATCCGAAGCTTTGCATTGAACTTGGTGATGTAAAGCTTGAATACAGCTGCTTGGCCATGAAAACCCATTCCATGAAGCTCTCTGCTCACTGTTGTTGTGCTAATCTGAAGGCCACACAAAGTTTAGAGATCTTTTGCTGTTGACAGTTGGTGACATCTGCACACTGTGCATTTCAGAATGTGCTGACCCCGTTCTGTCATTTTACATCGCCTACCACTTTGTGGCAGAGTTGCTGTCATTCCCAGTTGCTTCCAAATTGTTATAATACCACTAACAGTTGACCGTGGAATATTTAGTAGCAACGAAATTTCACAGATGGACTTATTGCACAGGTGGCAACCTATCACAGTACCACGCTTGAATTCACTGAGCTCCAGAAAATGACACATTCTTTCACAAATGTTTGTAGAAGCAGTCTGCATGCCTAGGTTCTTGATTTTATACACCTGTAGCCATGGAGGTGATTGGAACACCTTAATCCAATAATTTTGAGGGGTGTCCAACACTTTTGGCAATATAGTGTATGTTGGTGTGATATCTTTCATTTGGATGTTATAGGTTGCACTGAGTGAATACAGCTGGCTAAAATATAAACTGTATCTGTCTTCATTTCAAGCTGCAAAGTAACAAATTGTGATTATTTTAAAGGGGGGGTGATTATTTTCTATACCCACTGTACATCTAACTTCTGTAACATTGTCTCGCACTGCATGATTATGGAATGCATGATTCTGCAATAATAACCCATCATAAAACATTTATTAGACCCCATATAGATTGAAATCCAAACTGTATTACAGTGCCTTTGTTCTGTATGTACCTCTGCTGCAGGCAAGGCGGCTATGCTGTGATGTGCTGGCATTCTAAGACAAACACTTGAAGCCAGGCTAACCTTCCTTGTGGAGTCACCGCCAGTCCCGCAGACGTCCAGCCCAGAGATCAGTAACAGAAAAGGAACACAGCCCACTTCCTTTAGCTTGTCATTCTCTGGGAGCGAAAGGTCGGCAGAGATTTGGCCTTGTTTTTATTCGGCAGGAAGATCGGCCTATACTGCAGCACAAAACAAAAGAGGTCTCTCAGGCTTTCAATTTTATGTTATGTGAAAATTGTGTTTGGCAGGAACCGCTCTTTGGAGATTTCAATTAGGTTTTGTTGCACTCATACATATTTGACTAGCCGTATAAAAATGTCATCCTTTATATGTTATTAAAAAGGCCTGCACTGCATTATGGACTATCTGACCTTCTCTTTGAAGCATGTATAATGGATTGTGTACGAAAGCTGCATAGCCAAGGTTTTCATTATTTGTTTTTTCTCTCTTAAAGGGAATGTATGAGTGTACAATTATTTGTTTACTTATACTATGCATGTAAAAAAAAAAATATTTGCTGTAAATAATGTTTGTTAAAGGATAAGTTCACCAACATGTTCCACCCATTTTTACGGTGGAATATGTAACATATTCCCATAGCTGTAGGTAAAGCCCACCCCCAAAAAGTCTTCCCATACTATCTGTCAGATTTGAAAACAGCGAGTGAAGGTGGGGCTCCGCCCACACGGCCGCGTCACTCATTCACAGTGTTCTGTGAATGAGTGCCTACAAGTCCCAGCAGCCTTAGTGGCTGTCAGCTGGTAGTTTTCAATGCTGTGGAGCGCCGTGGTAGCTTCCTGTCAGTATATCTGCTTGACCTGAACATCCCGTACGGCAACCAGACTTTCTGACAGGTCTGCAGGAGACCTGCATAGCATCAGCAATCTAACGCTGGTGCAATGCTTTACAGGCTCCTTTGGACAAAGGAAACAGAAAACACACATACATTGAACACCAAATGAAAAACAAAACTACCCTAAACAACACCACAAATGGGATTTTAATATGTAAAACTACTGCCGAGGTTAGCAAAAATTAAGTCTTGTTTTGTTGGCCTCATTCACAGTCTGCCCCCAGTTCCAAATTGCACTAGAATTGTGGCAAAACATGCAAAACGCATTTGGTGCCATTCATTCTTAATGGCACCCAAAACACCATGTGAGTTTGCTGTGATTTTTGCGTAACAAAATGCAAGAATGCTGCAGCAAAATGTGCCTAGCTCAGGGCCAAAATTTGGCCCCTAAGCTTCTATGCCATGGCAAATGCACATAGAGCAGCCTATTCATGTGAAGTCTGCATTGGATCAGGAAAACCCTGGACAGGTAAGTGTCTCTTTATTACAAATCAGCAGCTACAAGATTTGTAATTTTAAAAAAAACTGCCTGAAGAACCTCTTTAACCACTTCAGTATTGGATATTTTCACCCACTCCCTGTCCAAGCCACTTTTCAGCTTTCAGTGCTGTCACACTTTGAATGACAATTGCCTGGTCATGAGACAGATAGAGATTTCTTATGGTGATATTTAACCACCACTGGTATCTTTTATTTTTTGCTAAACAAACAAACAAAAAAAGACCCAAAATTGTGGAAAAAAAAGTTTTCCTAGTTTCTGTTATAAAATTTTGCAAATAAGTAATGTTCCTACCTCACCGATGTGCTCTGATGAGGCTGCACTGATGGGCATGATAGACTGTACTGATGAGCACTGATGAGGTTGCACTGATGTGCACTGATGAGGCTGCACAGATGAGGCTGCACCGATGGGCACTGATATGCTGAACTAATGGGCACTAATAGGTGCCACTGATGGGCACTGATAGGCGGCACTGATATGCTGCACTGATGGTCACTAATAATCCGCACTGATGGGCACTGATGGGGCTGCACTGATGATCAGCGCACTGATGATCAGTGCCCTGATTGTTAGTGTAAATGTGTCCTGTCAGGATTTCCGGTTATTGGCTCTCCTTTCTTCACACAGTGACAGCGCGTGAGGAAAGGAAATGCTGATAACCTGCAAGTTTCCTTACATGCGATCAGCTGTGATTGGACATAGTTAATCACATGGTAAAGGACCACTGTGATCGGCCCTTTACCTCGATCTGTGATCAGCTGAGTCTAAAGGACACAGGGGGGCATGCAGGTGGTGGGGTTCTTGGAGGACGTCTATAGACGCCCTCCCAGAACTATAAATGGAGTGGTGTATTCAGGTTTTGTGCTGCCCAAGGCAACACAAAAATCAGACGCCCCCCCTCTCTGGCAGAGAGAGCCTGGCACCAACACTAGAATCCCCCCCCCCAGAGAAAGCCTGACAGTGACCAATACCCCTGCTCCATTCCCCCCCCCCCCCCACATGAGAGAGCTTTTCACTAACACCCCCCCCACCTGACGACAGAAAAAGACACTCACCTTTACAGCTCTGTACATCCCAGGGAAAGACAGATGGGCTCTGCATACACCATCAAGCAGCCCACAACCTTTCTCAGATCCCGCCTGGTCTCCATGCCGCACATGTCCCCTCTTCTGGGTTGCACTGCTGTCCCCCTAAAAAATGCTGCCCTAGGCAAATGCCTTGTTTGCCTTGTGGTAAATACGCCCCTGGCTATATGACTGCACTGTAGCTGTCTTTCGGCTATAGCACAGTTGGAAGGTGGATAATTACTTAAAGTGACCATACACTAGCAGAATTTTATGTGCAAACTTTCAGTTCAGGAGGGTTCATTTGCTTTTCTAGTTGTCAGTGGGGTCAAATCGATATTCGTTTTTTAATGCATTGAGAAGAAAATTTAAAAGAGCAAGATGGAAACTTTTTTTCTACAAAATTGTAACAAAATTGTAACAGTGTATGTGGTTTTCATTTGAGTAATTACATTCATTCCAAAATCAAGTGTCAAAAGCAAATGAAATTCTGAAGTATGAATGTTCATATGAACATTGATTCTTAAATCTACTACTAGTCTTCTAGAGCATAGCCAACAATTGTTTTATGATGCACAAACTTCAGCAAACAAAACAACATTTGTTTAGGTGGGATAACCATGAAATTGTTCCTGACATAACCCATATATGTCCTCCACCTTAAAAAAGATCAGTGAGGTTGATCAAATTATACTCCGATATTGGGACCTGTTCACAGCTAATATTACCATTATTTGTATGTGTTGCTGATTGGTGAGAAAAGCACTAAGTAAAAGCTGGCAAGGCAAAATTAGCTATAGCGACATGAATTAAGCTGCTGAGTCACTCCTTATCCCTTGATAAATAAATGCCTTATAGTAGTGTACTTGTATCCTGCTGTTTGTGAGCTTTTAATACCTGCTGGCTTCCATTTTTAATGCAATTCAAATCCATCATTATATAAGGCTCCCCTCTGGCTTTTCCTTATTCCAACCACTAAGTCAACTCGTGCGGATCTATGAAATATGTAATATTAACGTTGTGCATACATTGTGGAAAAACAGCGTGTTCCAGAATGTGAATAAGTATTTGAAAAAAATACATTTGTATTGATTTGGACTTGTTGTGCAGGCTATTATGGCTATAAACACCTTAAATTTAAAATAAATCTATTATACATTTTTACAGGCATCAAACATTTTTTCTAGGTGTATTCGTGTTTTTATGTGAGTGGGTCTAATGACAAGTACATGCAGACATTTTACAATGGGGCATTATAGGGTCTCATGTACACAGGGCGTTTGCCCAGCTCTTCTGAACACCTTTCTCTTGGCAAGAGAAAAGCAGCACTGATAATGCACCTAAAGTCCTGTTTTTCAAAGGTGTTTAGGCACATTCAGGTGCACCAAGTGATTGGGCATTCATTCATTTCATTGGCCAGGATGTATGTATTCTTGCCATTGAAATGACGAACGCTCAAGCACTAAACACAGCTAGTATTTAGGCACGTCAGATGTTTTTTTCTCTCCAAACACTCCTCTCCTGATTGCAATTTTAGTGCCTTCAAATTTCTGCCCCTACACATATCTAAACGCCTGTAAATGCTTATGTGAGCATGAATACATAGACTAACATGAAGGAGCGTTTAGAGGCAGAACCCCCCCCCCCCCCATCAAACACCTATAAAATGGGCATTTTTTTAACTGCATTGTGCTTGAGGCCTAAATGAGCTGTATTCAGTGCTCTGAGGACAGAACTCAGAACAGAGTGCATGTAAGAAAAAATTGCAGCAGTGTCAGATCTAAACCTGACCATACACTGGTAGAATTTTATGGGAAAATTTTCATTTTTAGAACATTTCTCAAATTTTTCTGCTTATTAGTCAGGTCAAATAAATGTTAATTTTCTACCAAAGTAATGAACATTCGTTTAGAAATCTGCTAGTATAAGGCCAGTTTAAGAGGTCCAGGAATGTGCATTGTAAGACATCAGACATAACAAAACAGTGTTCAGTACAGCCCTGGCCAAAAGCATTGAGAATGACACAAATAATAATTTTCATAGTCTGATGCTTCAATGTTTTTAGATCTTTTTGTCAGATGTTACTATGGTATACTGAAGTATAATTACAAGCATTTCATAAGTGTCAAAGGCTTTTATGGACAATTACATTAAGTTTATGCAGAGTCAATATTTGCAATGTTGGCCCTTTTTTTCCAAGACCTCGGCAGTTCACCCTGGCATGCTGTCAGTCATCTTCTGGGCCACATCCTGACTAATGGCAGCCCATTCTTAATCAATGCTTGGAGTTTGTCAGAATTTGTAGGGGAATTTTTTGTTCACCTGCCTCTTGAGGATTGACTAAGAGTTCTCAATGGGATTAAGGCCTGGGGAGTTTCCTGGCCATGGACCCAAAATTTCAATGTTTTGTTCCCTTAGCCACTTAGTTATCACTTTTGCATTATGGCAAGGTGCTCCATCATGCTGGAAAAGACATTGTTTGTCACCAAACTGTTCTTGGATGGTTGCTCTTGAAGGATGTTTTTGTACCATTCTTTATTCATGGCTGTGTTCTTAGGCAGAATTGTGAGTGAGCCCACTCCCTTGGCTGAGAAGCAACCCCACACATGAATGGTCTCAGGATGCTTTACTGTGACACAGGACTGATGGTACTGCTGACCTTTTCTTCTCTGGACAAAGTGTTTTCCAGATGCCCCAAACAATCGGATTCATTAGAGAAAATGACTTTACCCCAGTTCTCAGCAATCCTTTTGCAGAATATCAGTCTGTCCCTGATGTTTTTTCCTGTAGAGAAGTGGCTTCTTTGCTGCCCTTCTTGACACTAGGCCATTGTCCAAAAGTCTTCACCTCACTGTGCGTGTAGATGTACTCACACCTGTCTGCTGCCATTCCTAAGCAAGCTCTGTACTGGTGGTGCCCCGATCCTGCAGCTGAATCAACTTTAGGAGACAATCCTGGCATTTTCTGGACTTTCTTGGGTGTCCTGAACTGAATTGTTTACAACAATTAACCCTCTGTTCTTGAAGTTCTTGATGATCAGATACATGGTTGATTTAGGTCCAATCTTAGTAGCAGCAATATCCTTGTCTGTAAATTCCTTTTTGTGCATAGCAATGATGACTGCCCGTATTTCCTTAAAGGTAAATTAATATTTGTGCTGTTCTCAAAACTTTTGGCCAGGGCTATATATCTGTCATTTGCAGACAGCACAAGTGGAACATTTTGCTAACAATTGTTCATTGACTTCAGTCAAGACATTGTGGCTATCACAGGTGAAATGTCTGTAAGAGATTAAAGTGGTTGTACAGGTTTAGTTTTTTTTTCTCTAAAATAATAAACATGTCATACTTACCTGCTCTGTACAATGGTTTTGCACAGAACAGCCCCAATCCTCCTCTTCTAGGGGCCCTCTGCCAACAGTTCTGGCTTCTCCTGCCTTTTGAGTGCCCCATAACAAGCTGCTTGTTATGGGGCACATACACGGGCTTGATCCCTAACTGCGCCACTGTGTGCATCTATTTACACACACAGTGCAGCTCAGCCCAGCTCCCTGCTCTCTGCTCAAAGGATTTGATTGACAGCAGCAGGAACCAATGGCTCCTGCTGCTTCCAAAGCCACCTTTGAGAAGAGGGAAGAATAGAGCAGCGCTGCTGCATATGGGCACAGCGCTGGATCGGGATCAAACTCATGTAAGTATTTAGGGGGGCTGGGAAGCTGACATGGAAAGGTTTTTTTACCTTAATGCAGAGAATGCATTAAAGTAAAAAAAAAACATTTACCTTTACAATCACTTTAAACATTTGGTGGTCTGTGCATCTATGGGTTCTCAAACAAAACTTCGACAATGACATTCCTATTTCTTAAAGTGACACTAAACTCAGGTTTTAAAAGAAAAATTCTATTGAAGTATGTATTGTTAACTCAAAAAAGTACATTCTGTTGCTCCTCCGAATCTCCAAATGTCTTTTTTTTTTGCTGCTATTCACTCTGCATTCACAGGACAGAGAGGCAGCAGCAGGTGCCATTGGCTTCTGCTGCTGCCAATCAAATCCTGTGAGCAGAAAGCGAGGGGTGGAGCTGAGCAGTGCTTTGTGTATTTATAGATGCACAGCCCGGCTCAGGAGTGAGCCTGTATGTAGGATCCCATAGAAAGTGGCTATCACCCCTTCACCCTAATTATACTTATCTGAGCCCTCATTCAATCCATAACTGTGTGGCTTCCCATGGTAGCACACGGAAAAGAGGAGGAGCCAAGATCTCCGGTAACGGACCCAGAAGAAGAGAATTGGTGCTGCTATATGCAATACCATTGCACAAAGCAGGAAAGTATGATTTTTTTTTATTTAAAAAAAATAAACAGCCTTTACAATAACTTTAAGCAGCCCATAGATGATTCATTTTTAGTTTTTTGGTTGTTGTTCAACCAGCGGGATGATATGGATTGGGGATCCTCCCCACTGAACTATTGAGACTTCCCTGCTGTCAAAATACACTGAGCAGTGTTTCTGGCTATGGTTGGCGGTGCTGATCGAGTGGGGAAAATCTGACAGGCTGATTGTACAGAAGTCAATAGGTAGACCGATTTCTGTACAACCAGCCTGCCCAAACATGGAATGAAATTTGGTCGGTCCCTGGTGAACAGGATGAATTTCGATCCATATATGGCCGGCTTAAGTCCATGAAAATGTTGCGTTGTCAGCCCACAACAGAACTTTAGTAGCTGAGTGCATTTCTGCACACACACTTTGGGCCACCTGTAGGTTCCAGAGATTTAAATCTGTTCCTATGCTGGACTTATAATATCCATGATACAACCTCTGCTTGTTCACAGTGTTGCAATACGAAGGAGACACCACAACCAAGGGCTAAGGAGCAGCTCAAATTTTGAATGAGGTCACTTACATCATTAGCTAAATTTTTCTACACTATACCTCTCTGTGAGACAAACTCTGGTCCAGAAATCAAAACAGTTTAAGTTATGCATTACTGGCCATCAACAAAACCAGTGATTTAAGCACACTGACCCACAAATCTATCTCTCAACCCCCCACCTCACCCCCTCGGTCTTCGCCCGAATCACACACCTGCTGAGCGACATATCAGACTGGATGTCGCTCCACTTCCTTAAACTGAACCTCTCCAAAACCGAGTTTCTTGTCTTCCCCCCAGCCCGGACACCACCCCCCATTGACTTCTCTATCACATCGAACAACGCTACCATCAAACCCGCCCCGCAGGCCAGAGTACTTGGTGTCATTCTGGACTATAACCTATCCTTCCAGCCCCAAGTCCAATCTATAACAAACTCGTGTAGACTCCACCTCCGCAACATCGCCAAAATACGCACGTTCCTAACCCCAGAAACCACTAAACAGCTCATCCACTCCCTCATCATATCACGACTCGATAACTGCAACTCCCTCCTCACTGGCCTGCCTCGCCGCTGGCTATCCCCGCTTCAGTCGATCCTGAATACGGCTGCCAGACTCATTCACCTTTCCAACCGCTCCGTCTCCGCCACCACCCTCTGCCAATCCCTCCACCTTCCGATTGCGCAACGGATCAAATTAAAAATCCTAACGCTGACATACAAAGCTGTCCACCATACTGCCCCGAACTACATCACTGACCTAATATCCAAGTACCGCCCAGCACGCACACTCCGCTCCTCACAAGACCTCCTTCTCTCTAGTTCCCTGGTCTCCTCCTCCCATGCCCGCCTCCAGGACTTCTCCAGGGTGTCACCCATCCTCTGGAACTCCCTGCCCCAACCCATCAGATTATCACCTACTCTCCTCTCCTTTAGGCGCACCCTGAAAACCTATCTCTTCAGGGAAGCCTACCCCACCCCCTGCTAACTTGCCGACCTCCTCCACTCTTCCTACCACTCCATTCCCCACAGCTATCTCCTCCTGTGCCACCATCCCCTCCCTCCTAGATTGTAAGCTCTAAAGAGCAGGGCCCTCGATCCCCTCATGTTTTGCATTGTATTGGTATTGTTCTGTCACATGTTCTGTCCCCCTTTGTAATGTACAGCGCTGAGCGAACTATTGGCGCTTTATAAATACTGTATAATAATAATAATAATGACTAATGCATTTGCAGTGAACCTACATTAATTTGCCTTATCACTATAATTGCAGGATGACTAAAAATATATAAATATTAGAAGCAGTTTTCTTTAAGAAACAACAGATCTTAGATTTTTATTCTTAATGTTCTTTATCAAAGTGCAAAATTGCATTGAGGGTAGCGTGTTTTTTGACATGAAGGTTAAACTAAAGGTTCTAGACGTAAATTAATTGATTCATGTCTAGCTGTTCCACCAGCAAATCTTGAAGTATACGAGCTGTATTACATAGGCACCAAAAATGCCATGCTTTTAGGCATTTTTTTAATGATCTGAATGCATAATATGTGTAAACTAGCACAGTATTTAGATCAATTAAAAAAAAAAAATCTGCGTTACTGGTCAGTATTTTACAGGCGTACACATCAATACACATAAACATCAGACCTTCCCTCTGGAACAGAAAATTATATTATTTGAATAATTGCCGTTTTGGGAGCTAGAGGAATTGTTATGCATGTACAGTTGTGACCAAAATTATTCAACCCCCAATGCTGTAAAGGGGTTTAGGGACTATAGTGTACATTTGGAATTGTATTCAGAATCAAATCCTACAAGGACGTTGTAACTACCCAAATGCAACTAAAATGACATCAATTGTTTATGTAATACAGTAGTAAATGGTTCTTATGTGGTTTCTTCATTGCCACAATTATTCAACCCCTTAAAGACTACCACTCTGAAGAACAGAGGTTCATACAGGTGCTTTCCATCAGGTATTGAAAACACCTGTGGATGTCACCGAGCAGCAATCAAGCATAATAAGCACCAATTAGGCAGCTTTAAAATGACTGTGATACTCAGCTCCTTCTAGACATTTACTGGTGTGGTTACAAACATGGTGAAGGCAAGAGAATGGTCCAGGAAGACAAGAGAAGAGGTGATTTCTCTTCACAGGAAGGGCAATGGCTATAAGAAGATTGCAAAGATGTTAAACATACCAAGAGACACCTTAGGAAGCATCATTCGCAAATTCAAGGCAAAGGGCACTGTTGAAACGCTACCTGGTCGTGGCAGAAAGAAGATGCTGACTTCGACTGCTGTGCGCTACCTGAAGCGTAGAGTGGAGAGAAGTCCCCGTGTGACTGCTGAGGAACTGAGAAAAGATTTGTCAGATGTGGGTACAGAAGTTTCAGCCCAGACAATAAGACGCACACTGCGTAATGAAGGCCTCCGTGCCAGAACTCCCAGGCGTACCCCCTTGCTGTCTCCAAAGAATAAGAAGAGTCGACTGCAGTATGCCAAAAGCCATGTGGACAAACCACAAAAGTTGTGGGATAGTGTTCTGTGGACTGATGAAACAAAATTAGAACTGTTTGGGCCCATGGATCAACGCTATGTTTGGAGGAGGAAGAACAAGGCCTATGATGAAAAGAACACCTTGCCTACTGTGAAGCATGGTGGAGGGTCAATCATGCTTTGGGGCTGTTTTGCTTCTGCAGGTACAGGGAAGCTTCAGCGTGTGCAAGGTACCATGAATTCTCTTCAGTACCAGGAGATATTGGATGGAAACGTGATGCAGTCCGTCACACACCTGAGGCTTGGGAGACGTTGGACCTTTCAACAGGACAATGATCCCAAGCATACCTCCAAGTCCACTAGAGCATGGTTGCAGAGGAAAGGCTGGAACATTTTGGAGTGGCCATCGCAGTCACCAGACTTAAATCCGATTGAGAACCTCTGGTGGGACTTAAAGAAAGCAGTTGCAGTGCGCAAGCCTAAGAATGTGACTGAACTGGAGGCCTTTGCCCATGAAGAATGGGCGAAGATACCCGTAGATCGCTGCAAGACACTTGTGTCAAGCTATGCTTCACGTTTAAAAGCTGTTATAACTGTAAAAGGATGCTGTACTAAGTACTAAGATTGAATGTCACTTGGGGGTTGAATAAAACTGATAATGCTGTGAGCACAGAAAAGACATTTGTGGTTATTTCATTATAACTGTTATGTTATATTTGTCTGACCTACAAGTGCCTCTTTAATGTAAATGTAAGCAAGATGACTGAATGATCAAAAGCAATGTCAAACTGGCCAAAACACTCAATTTCAGTGGGGGTTGAATAATTTTGGTCACAACTGTATAAGCGCATATATATGCGTGTACGCGTATGCACTATACAAACCAAACATATGTTTTTTGTGCAGGAACTTTCTGCCAGGAAGATCCGCCATTCATTTATCAGTACCATACATAACAACGCTAACAGTGCGCAGAACAATTGCACTTAAAATATATTTATAGCCACAACCTCTTCTTTTATTTTTGGAAGGGAAGGCTTCGGCCCTATTCATACCTGCAAGTGGTTTGAAGTTACAATCTGCAGAGCTCAGTGAGGAGAGCTGATTGAGGTAAGAGACTCAACCCCCTTCACATAATACACAGGAATAGAGCTGAGGCTCTCAATCACAGGCTGTGTGTTGGGGCTCCTCTCCATACATTTTTTCTCTTGGTGTCAGGAAAACTTCTCAGAAGTGACTTATGTAGATAGCAAAGGAATGAGGCGATCAGACAAGTACACACTACAGAGGGATATGCTTTGTTCATTTTTTATGTCAGAGGTATACAACCACTTAAAGTGGTGCATAAAAACAATCTCTTCGCTGCCTCTTTGATGCACTTTCATAAAAATGCAGGTTATGTAGAGTTCAGTGGTAACATGCCTAAAACCCTTGTTAAACACACCTAAAACGCACTGTACAGATGAACCAGATAACTGCAAAGTCCATCCAGTCAGGGGTGAATTTATCACAAGGCAAACAAGCATTTGCCTAGGATGGCATTTTTCAGGGGGGGGCAGCACTGCCCCTCGGAAGAAGAGACACATGCGACATGGGGACCTGGTGGGTTCTGAGAGAGGCTGTGGGTTTCATGATGGTGTATGCACAGCCTGACTCTTTTTCCCAGGGGATGTCGGAGCTGTGAAGGTGAGTGTCTTTTTCTGTCTTGCCGTGGCAGATGGTGGCTGGTGTATGGGGGGCAGTGGTAGTGTAAGGCTCTCCATGCAGGGGGTGGGGGGGCACTGATGCCTAAGGCAGCACAAAACCTAAATGCACCACTGCATCCAGTTGGTTCCACAAAGCTTCCTCTCTAAAATGCTCTTGGCTGCATTTGCACTCCTGTCTCCTTTGTGTATCGCCCTGCCAATGTCCTGTTTTACACATGATAATACAGAGAGACCGCCCACAGACCAAAAGTTCAGGGAGAAGCTGAGAGCACCAGAGACTGCCAGAGTGGTGAGTCAGGCCAGCTAATACAATCTGTTTCTTTACCCCCCGGATATATTGCGCATTTAACCCTTGCAGTGTGTATGGGGGGGAGGGTCCTATTGCAAGGGTAGACTTTGTGTAATTCCTGGTGTTGCACTTTAATGTTTACCATAGCAATATGAGTCTAGCCTTGGAATCATTGCTGTGATCTTCAGGACATTTGAGAATGAATTACTTACGAGTACACGCAGCTAGAGAAGTCACAGATGCTTTGTTTTAAAGATCTTATACTACTAGTCAAGAATATGTACATCATTTAATGTCATAGTTTAGACCAGTGATTCTCAACCAGGGTTCCTTCAGGTATTGCAAGGGGTTTCTTGAACTTTTACTGTCTGACCTCCTATTTAGTGGTCCCTTCATAGTTCCAGGGCCAATGCCATTTGGTAGAGCCAGCAGCATGATACCAGTGATCTTTTTAGCTGCCGGTAAGGGTGGCATTCTGACTACCACTGTATGGGCTTCAATCCTTCTACTGACCACCAGTGCAAGGGGCATTTTTTCTACTGACCCCCGATGAGTCGCTTTTAGTAAGGGTTCCCACGAGACCTGAAAAGTATTTGAGGGGTTCCTCTGGAGTAAAAAGTTTGAGAAAGGCTAGTCTAGACACAGGTGCATTTTATAATTCAAATCTTCAATAAACAGTGTGCTGTAGTCACAGGCTAGAAAGAAAGGTGCATTCCTGTAAAGATCACTGGCTATTAACCTTTGTTTGTTATCTGCTAAGTAAATGAGTCAGGTCCTGCAATGAGTGCCATATACAACCATTATCCAGCAGTAGATGAGATGTGATTATGTATAACTAGAATCAAACTCTGATTGCCTTCCTCTACTAAACACTGCGGCTACAGCACTCTTATCCTGAGAATGAGCAAAGTGCATCAACCAGCAGAGATGTTCCTACGGTGTTCTTCAATACAGAGTGATTCAAATGCTATTTATGGCAGCAAACACAGTGATTTCCAGCCCTGTGGGAATTTTCCAACCATTAGTGGCTATGACAGATTGCACTGTTTATAAAAAGAATTGTAACAACAGTTAACTTTCTTACTCTGGAATTTGAATTACAGATGGGACAGTCGATTTTGCAGTGGGCCTATTTGGGCTCTTTTGTTCTACAGCATTCAGTTTATAAAACAAATTAATATTAATGAAAGTGCTGAAATATTACCTTTTCTGTAGAAGGCGCTGTGCTGGAAAGATCAAACGACCAATACTTAGGCATTTGCTTGTGTGCCTGACACTGGAGGATGCCCAGAAGAGTTGTTTCTGCAAAAAAAAAAAAATACAAATTTCCACACTTTTATTACCATTTATTGACCTCAAAGACCCAGTTCACAAAATGTATTATCATACTATAATAACTTGACTATAAGTCTGTTTTAATGGCTAAGGCAATACTAAATAAATTATATAAATGTTATGTATAAAAATAGTATGGTAAGATAAGGCAACAGATAATTTAGTAGGCTGACTCTAAGGCACGTTCAAACTGAGGAGTTTTGAAGTGCTTTTGCGCTAAAAAAGGTGCCTGAAAAGCTCACGAAAAATGCTTCCCTATGTATATCTCAGGGGTGGAATGACCATTTGAAAACTTGGGCGCTGCCCGAGGGCCCGGGGTCAGTAAGGGGCCCCATGAGATGCCCCTGGTACCTTTTTCATAGGCTTTTTTGAGTTTCGGCAAGGACACAGAGGCCCCATGATCCCCTATTGCCCGGGGGCCCCATGAGTTGTCAGTCCGCCCCTGGTATGTCTATGTATGTTTTCACACTGCGGCGTTGCACTTCCGTTGCAGTGTAAAAACTCCTGCTTGCAGCATCTTTGGAGCACTTTTGTTCAGTTAAAAAAAAACGCCCCAAAATGCCTCTTCTCATTGAAATCAATGGAAAACGCCTCTGAGAAGCATTTTTGATGCAGTTTTTAAGTCCTTTAAAAAACGCCTATGCGTGTTTGCTGTGTTTTTGCGCAGATCAGTGAAAGTAGCCTAATATACAGTATGTTGGCTAAACAGTGGTGAAATGTCATGTTTTAACCTCAACAGCAATAATAGATAATGCATGGGTTAAACTGAAACTAATCTGGAATGAATGGATGAAGACTGTCAGTCTTTGGTCATCTAATAATTGCATGTCTGTCACTGTGCCCTGAATTTATCTTCATATCATATCAGTCTAGAGAGAGTGTCAAAGCAGTATTAAACACAAAACCAAAGATGTAATATCCCACATGGAAGAAAAATATATTTGAAATATATTTTTAAAATTTTCCTTCCCAAATATATTGACATATATTTGAAATGCTACAATTTTGGCTATATTCAATATATTTAAAAAAAAAAAAAAAAAAAAAAAATATATATATATATATATATATATATATATATATACTGCATGTTGACATGCGTATTTATTACAAAATATATGAAAAATATTATTAAAAATAAATTTCAAATATAGTGTATTTATATGCAAATCTACATTTTTGGAATGTATTTACAAATATATGTAAAAATATATGTTAAAATTACTTTTTTATATGTTAAAAAAATCCGTAGAATATTTTTTAAAAAATATATTTTTAAAAATATATATTTTTAAAATATATTCTTCCGATTTTTTTTAACATATAAAAAAGTTGTTTTAACATATATTTTTATATATCTCTCTATTACATTACATTACATTACATTGAGTTTATATAGCGCCAAAGGGTTTGCTCAGCGCTGTACAATAGAGGGGGGGACAATACATGAAACATTACAGCAGCTACGAACAGCACACGAGGGGTAAGAGGGCCCTACTCTTTCGAGCTTACAATCTGGGAGGGAGGGGGTAGTGGTACAGGAGGAAGTGGCTGTGGGGGATGGAGTGGTAGGAGGAATGAAGGAGAGCAGCAGTTAGGTGAGGGTGGGGTAGGCTTCCCTGAAGAGGTGGGTTTTCAGGGAGCGCCTGAAGGTGAGGAGGGAAGGTGACAGTCTGATGGATTGGGGTAGTGAGTTCCAGAGGATGGGGGAGGACCTGGAGAAGTCTTGCAGACGTGCGTGTGAGGAGGAGACCAGGGAGCAAGATAGAAGGAGGTCCTGTGAAGAGCGAAGGGTACGGGTAGGGTGGTACTTGGGAATCAGGTCGGTGAGGTAGTTAGGGGCAGTGTTGTGAATGGCTTTGTAGGTCAGAGTGAGTAGTTTTAATTTGATGCGTTGGGCGATAGGGAGCCAGTGGAGGGAGAGGCAGAGGGGGGTGGCAGAGGTGGAGCGGCTGTTGAGGTGGATGAGTCTGGCAGCTGAGTTCAGGATGGTCTGAAGCGGGGAGAGTTTGCACTGGGGTAGGCCGGTGAGGAGGGAGTTGCAGTAGTCAAGGCGTGAGATAATCAGGGAGTGCACAAGTAGTTTAGTGGTGTCTGGGGTAAGGAAGGTGCGTATTTTGGCGATATTGCGGAGGTGGAGCCTGCATGTGTTTGTCAGTGATTTGACATGAGGTTGGAAGGAGAGGTTAGAGTCCAGAATGACCCCAAGGACTTTGGCTTGCGGGGCGGGATTGATGGTGGTGATGTTAGTAGTGATGGATAGGATGGGGGGGGGGGCGCGGGCAGGAGGGAAGACGAGAAGCTCAGTTTTGGAGAGGTTGAGTTTGAGGAAATGGAGCGACATCCAGTCAGAGATGTCGTTTAGGAGGTGAGTGATGCGGGCGGAGAAAGTGGAGGTGAGGTGAGGGGTGGAGAGGTAAATTTGAGTGTTATCAGCATAGAGATGGTAGTTGAAGCCGTGGGAGTGTATGAGTTTGCCAAGGGAGGAGGTGTAGATGGAGAAGAGAAGGGGTCCAAGGACAGAGCCCTGGGGGACCCCAACAGAGAGGGGGAGGGAAGGGGAGGTGGCACCATTGTAGGAAACGCTGAAGGAGCGTCGGGATAGGTAAGAGGAGAACCAGGAGAGAGCGGTGTCTCTGATGCCAAGGGAGAATAGTTTATTAAGGAGGAGGGGGTGGTCAACTGTGTCGAAGGCCGCGGAGAGGTCCAGGAGGAGGAGGACAGAGTAGTCGCCTTTGGCTTTGGCGGTAAGTAGGTCGTTGGTGATTTTGAGGAGGGCGGTTTCGGTGGAGTGTAGGGGACGGAAGCCGGACTGTAGTGGATCAAGGAGGTTGTTGTCAGTTAGGTGGGCGCTTAGGCGGTTGTAGACTAAGCGCTCCAGGAGTTTGGAAGTGAGTGGCAGCAGGGAGATGGGTCTGAGGTTGTTTGGGTCAGAGGGGTCCAGGGAGGGCTTTTTGAGTATGGGGGTGATGTGCGCATGCTTTAGGGGGGAGGGGAATACGCCGGTAGAGAGGGAGAGATTGAAGATGTGGGTGAGGGAGCAGATGAGGGAAGAGGGGGGTGACTGGAGGAGTCGAGAGGGGATAGGGTCTAGGGGGCAGGTAGTGAGGCGGGCTTCAGAGAAGACCCTGGTGACTTCCTCAGTGGTAGCGGGGCTGAAGGAGTGCAGAGCTGGTGGGGTTACGGTAAGCGGGGTCTTGGGTGTGGAGGGGGCAGTGCGGTTGCGAGGTCAGAGGAGGGAAGAGATGAGGGGGAGATAGGGGGGGGAGGCTAGGTGGGGAGGTAGATTGCGAGTTGACTATGTCCTGACGGATAGCATCAATTTTATTGTGGAAATGAGTGGCAATCTCGTGGGCGGTGAGTGAGGTACTGAGTGGAGGAGGGGGGGGAGAAAGCAGGGAGTTGAAGGTGGAGAAGAGTCGGCGAGGGCAGGAGGAGAGGGTGTTAATCAGGTTTACGAAGTAAGCCTGCTTGGCGGCGTGGAGGGAGGAGGTGTAAGTGAGGAAGGCAGATTTGTAGAGGGAGAATGAACGGGGGGACCTGGTTTTGCGCCATAGTCTCTCCAGCGCACGACTGCGACGTTTGAGGCATTTAGTGTGGTCGTTCTGCCATGGTTGGAGCGGTCTGGGTTTGATGTAGCGTGTGGTTAGGGGTGCCAGAGAGTCTAGGGTAGCTGATAGTGAGTCGTTGTACGTGTTAGTGGCTAGGTCAGGACAAGACAGTGGAAGGATGCTGTCGTGTAGGCGGTCGGCAGCTGAGTGGAGGGGGGCCGGGTTCAGGTTGCGAAGGTTGCGGCTGGTGATGGTTTGGCGCTCTGGGGGGGGGGAGTTAGGGGAAGGGGAGATGGAGAACGTGAGGAGGTGGTGGTCGGAGAGAGGGAAGGGGGTGTTAGAGAACTGGTTGAGGGTACAGAGGTGGGAGAAGACGAGGTCCAGGGTGTTCCCAATGATGTGGGTGGAGGATTGAGTGTGCTGTGTGAGCGCGAAGGAGGAGGTTAGGTGGAGGAATTGGGAAGTAGCCGGGCTGTTGTCATTGATGGGGATATTGAAGTCCCCGAGGATGATGGTTGGTAGCTCAGAGGAGAGGAAGAAGGGAAGCCAGGCAGCGAAGTCATCCAGGAAGCGGGGTATGGATCCGGGAGGCCTGTAGATCACTGCGATCCTTAGGGGGGTGGGTGAGAAGAGCCGGATGCAGTGAGCCTCGAAGGAGGAGAAAGTTAGGGAGGGAGGATTAGGGAGGACCTGGAAGGTGCTCAGCGGTGATAGGAGCAGGCCGACCCCACCACCTTTGTGACCGCTCAGTCTTGGTGAATGGGACCAGACGAGACCTCCATAGGAGAGTGCCGCAGGGGAGGTGGAGTCAGTGGCCTGTACCCAGGTTTCGGTGATGGCTAGGAGGTTAAGGGAGCGGGAGATAAAGAGGTCATGGATGGCAGTAAGTTTGTTGCAGACCGAGCGGGCGTTCAGGAGTGCAACCGAGAGAGGGGGGATGGATGCGGGGAGAAGGGGCACAGATATGAGGTTGAGGGGGTTACGGCAGCTGGCGGGAGCAGGGGGGTCCCTAGAGGAGGGGTGAGGTGGCGAGGGGCCAGGGTTCGGGGAGATGTCCCCAGCAGATAGGAGAAGGAGAAGGGTGAGGAAGGTGGCATGGGAATGGGAAGTGTAGGAGCGTGTGGGTCTGATAGTGGTGGCACGTGGGTCGACGGGGGAGTGGAGTAGCAGGAGGAGGTGGTGAGTGCCGTAGTGGGGAGAGGGGAGTAGTGAAGGGGCAATGTAGAGCTGTTTTGGGGGGGTAGGCGGGTAGAGGGAGGCGATTTTTGGGATGGTGGAGAGGAAAATGAGGAGGAGGAGTGCAGGAGGCATGTTGGGGTGGGTGCGGTGACAGTTGGGTCAGGGGAGGTGAAGGGATACAGGTCAGGGCAAGGTGTGTGGGGAATCTGTGTTACCATGGGAGAGTCATTTGAGTCCTTCTGTAGGGGTAGAGTGAGGGTGGAGGGCGGCAGCTGGTTGGCAGCAGTCTGTGGGTGCAGTAAGCTGGCGACCATGGGTGCTGTGGCATGTCTTCAGTGGGTACGGTGGTTCGGCTAGTGGAGGGGTCGTAGGGTGCGATGGCTGGGGGTGATGGTAGGCACGGCGACTGGTGATGCTGGCGGCTCGGTGACTGGGGTTGTTGAGGCCAGGCGTCGGGTGCTGAGGGCTCGGCGTCATGAGGCGCTGAAGGTGTTGAAGGATCGTCATCAGAGTCGAGCGGGGCGTTGCGGTAGCGATCGTCGGCCCTGCGTGGTTTGTGCTCAACCGTGATCTGTTGCGGCCGGTAGGAGAGACCGCGGCTTCAAGGGTCGTGGTGGGCCATTAGTCGCCGGGGCGTCGCCAGAGGGAATAGCGTGCCGGAAATCAGGGTGCTGGGCGAGCGTTCCCTGGTGTGGTGGCTGGCTGGTAATCCCAGGTGGGGTGGTGGGCAGGGGATCCCCGGTGGGATGGTGGCCGTGCTATCCCTGGTGGGGTAGTAGCGATCCCTGGAGGGATAGTGGCTTAGGGTCCCTGGTGGTTTGGGGTTTCAGGTGGATGGTGGGATCCCTGAGTGAGTGAGTCCCTGGAGGCTGGCGGTGTGATGGTGGTTGGGCTCCCTGGTGGGTAGTGGGCGCCCCTGGTGAAGTACCTAGTGTCCTGGAGCGTCGGGGTGGAGGTGGATCCCTCCTGGGTTAGCAGGACCGTTGGTGGTGGTGGTAGCTTCCCGGAGCAGCGGAGGCGTCCCGCCGCGGCCGCAATTCCCGCCGCGATTCCAGCCACGGCTGGCAGGAAACACCGCGGCTTCGGGTGCCGCGGTAGGCCTCAGGCTGCTGCGAACCGCCGGAGCTCCGCTGGAGGGACGGAGTGACTGTGGGTGTTGGTGGGGACGATATCACTTACCAGCTCCGCTGGAGGGACGGAGTGACTGTGGGTGTTGGTGGGGACGATATCATTACAATATCACTTACCTTGTCCTGTGCTCCCGCGATGTCCCTCCTGCAGTGTCCCCGGCAATGTAATCCGGCGGATGCCAGCATCTGTCTTCTGGGTTCCGTCCCCTGCGAGCGTCGGGAAGTATGGCGACGGAACGGCGGGAAATTTGAAAATGATAAAAAGTGACATTCACTAAAATCACATACTAAAACATTACTGTATCAAACCATTTCACATACATTTTGTCCCTAGTGCTTTGTCCTGTGCCCTGCCTACATTTTTACTGTTCTTATTGATTGGAAACTGAGAAACGTCCATAGCGTCCAAAAAGCGTCCCTTTAGGTCAAAAGTGGTTTTAGACCAGCTAGAGAACAGCAATAGTAAATTAGAACCACTTGCAGAATTGAGTGATAGTGATTCGTGGGGAAATTCGTCATTAGACAGTGAAAATGATTTTGCGACTTGCCGCTATATTTCAAATTTTAGTGCTTTTGGTTTGATTATATTATTGAATTAAATTTATTATTATATTATTATTATTTATGATAATTTATTAAATTATAATTTATGATTTTGTGCTTCAAGTTTTATCCTACCCGGGATGTTTACTAGACTCTTGTTCGGACAGCTTTCAGTGAGTTATTCCTAAGAATTACAGGCCTACAATATAAAACACCAAACTTCCATGCAAAATATTGGTACCGCTTTCAGCACCAAAAAATCTGAAATAATCATACCGCCAGGGAGGTTAAGGTTGTACCCAGCATTCAGTAATTATTGCAGAGTGCCAGAACACCTAGTCACAAATGAAGCCTGTGTTACAGCTCTGAGGAAGGGGACTGGATCCTCGAAATGCGTCAGCGGCTTGTTGTCATCTCGTCTCCAGGTGGAGTTGGAGAGTGGATTTTTCTACATGACTTTATGCATTTTTATGTTTTTAAGCTTGCAATGTTTATGAGTATATTTATGCTTGTTTTGTACAATAAAATGTCAAGGGTAATGCGCTAGGCGTTTGTGCCCTCTCTGTTGTTTATGGTTTAAACAGTGCTGGATTTCCCCGATCTGAGGAGGGTTGTACTGCTGTTTCTCTTTCTATACCCTGGTTGTTACTAGACTGGCTATCTCAGTCATATGATGGGTGCCTCTGTTTACTTCTGAGCACTTGGGTGTCAAGTATGCTTGTTCTATTTTTCTCACAGCTGTTAGCACTAGTAATCAAGGAGTGGAAAAACATTGTGATTGAGCCACATTTTTTCTGCCCTCTAATCACTCCCCCTTTAGCTGCAGAGGCAGCCGCTGGGGAAATGTACACATGTTGTGGCAACCATGGTTTGCTTCAAAGCCGGGGCAGGATTTATACCCCCTGTTTCTACAACCTCTAAGTATTACCCATTCATGTGAATGGGACCACTCTGCAAGTGCAAGTGAGCACTAATTCAGGGCTCAAAGGGTTAAAGCAGGTGATGAGGAGGTGATACAGTGCCTCCTCACTGCCTCTCAAATGTTCTCTGAAGAGCAATGCGCAGTGCTAGGGCCTGCCTGATGGGATATAAAAATGATTGGATGGACTAACCAGGTCCTCATAATACATTGGGTCCAGGGGCGGACTGACCATTTGGAAACTCGGGCACTGCCCGAGGGCCCGGGGTCAGTAGGGGGCCCCATGAGATGCCCCTAGTACCTTTTTCATAGGCTTTTTTGAGTTTGGGCAATGACACAGGGGCCCCATGATCCCCTAAAGCCCGGGTGCCCCATGAGTTGTCAGTCCGCCCCTGATTGGGTCTATTTACTAAAACTGGAGAGTGCAAAATCGGGTACATATGTTCATAGAAACCATCTTCCAGGTTTTATTGCCAAAGCTTAATTGAACAAGATGAGGTTAGAAGCTGATTGCCTACTATGCACAGCTGCACCAGATTCTGAGTGCTCCAGTTTAGTAAATCCCCCCCATAGTTTTGGTAAATCTAAGGCCTGTAGAAGAGCTAGAAGGTCCGAGTGCATAGCCTGATTGCCTGTGGTTTCTCCATTCCTCCTCCACTTCCGGTGACATCATATCTACCTTGCATTCCACGTTGGTTGGTGTGAACAACCTGAGTTCCCCAGCCATCTCCATACCAACTACACCATCTACAGCTACGTGAATTTGGCAGGCGGTACTTGCGGAATGGAGAGGAGCGACGGACCATGCATAACAGATGAGCCCTTATTATTCTTTCTCTTGTAAGTGTTTTTAA
This sequence comes from Staurois parvus, assembly GCF_062004578.1. Classification (NCBI taxonomy): domain Eukaryota; kingdom Metazoa; phylum Chordata; class Amphibia; order Anura; family Ranidae; genus Staurois; species Staurois parvus. The sequence goes on along the minus strand of NW_028317926.1, from coordinate 3,917,882 downwards.
CCCTGTGTTAATAAACCGCATCTCTTAATATTACACTTAGGTGGTGTTTCCACCCTTCTTTCTCCTTTATCTTATGCATTGCTGGACAAACTCTGAGGATAGCAGCTGCCGGTGTTACAGCCATGTGTTTATTTATATGGACTCTGGACTTTTATGGATTCTTGAATACTTGTCCAGTCCCAGTACCTTGTTTGCATGTTATATGCCTGTGTGCCAGTCACCAATTTCTATTATTGTCTGCAGATTATTTGCACAGCACTATACTGTATTGCCACGTTAAATCTGTCACAGGAACTCATCAAAAATGCCCGGCTATGTCCTCACCTCCCATAGTGGGACACACTTATCTTCACATACTGCTGTAACTTTCTACTCAGTTTTCTCTTCCCAGTAATAATGTTGCACTTCATGGTTGCCATTGAAGGAGCCAGCAAATTAGGAGCCCGATGTTTGGTGTGTGTGGATAGCGGTGTAAACAGTCATGATGCAAAATATATGGGAATACAATGCAATCTTTAGAAATATAATTCAAATATAGCTAAATATATCTGTCCTTAGTTTTGGCTAGAGATGGCAATGGTTAAAAAGCATTGCCAGTTTTTACTGCCCCCTGTGTCCAATTGGGGTAAGTCTTCTCCACGCTTTGGAAACCCTCCATAGTGAGGAGACATACCTCTCATAGGAATATGGACCTTTGTTGATGGGCTTTTGCTCAGGTTAGGTGGGTTTTGCAGTCCTAAACATTTCTATAGGGTTGAAAAACCTGCTTGGAGCAGCTTAAATGCAGAAAAGTAGTTCAATTGCAGGTCAGATACCACTGACTCAAATCCCGAGTCTGTTCACATAGCCCCTAGCTGACCATTGATGATGTCAGTACAGACTCCACCCCGACATGTTTCGTCCCAGAAGACATTCTCAAGGGGTAGGACTCCTTGAGAATGTCTTCTAGGACAAAACATGTCAGGGTGGAGCCTGTGCTTACATCAACATGCTACTGGACTGATTAGTGCCTGGGTTTTTTGTTTTGCTCATATACTCTGCTACTTAGTCCTTGTTGCTAATAAAATGTAAAAATGGTTTTACACTATAGAGCTTATTATTTGTTTTCTTTGGTAAAGTCCTGACACATGTTGAGTGGAGGTCCTGGCTGCTGCTAAATCCCTTTGATCTCTGCTGGTGTGTCATGTGATTCCCAGTCATCCTAAGCCATTTCCATTGTGTGGGAACTGACCTCTGAAGCTTTGAAGTCTGTTCATCTGGTAAGAGGCTGCCATTTTATATATTGGTGATGGAGTAACATGGGATTTTGAAGAAGCTTTCCTAACACTGGATCACAATTATATGTGTTGGACATTTATACACATCAAAGGTATAGCGCATCAACGTTTGCTTATGGCTGTTTTACATGGTTTATTTTATATATGTTTAACTGCTTTCTGTCCATAGGTAATTTTTAAACGATCTTGACTTCAAGTGGTTAAAAAAAGCTCACGACTGCAAAAAAAAACTGCAAATCTGTCACCCTGCATACACACACAAATGCAAACAGATGCATAGGGTAACCATGTGTATGTAGGGCCATCATTCACAGTTACCTCCTAAATTAGAACCTGTAAAGGCTTTTAAAGCATCACCTAGGGACAGGTTTGGGTACTGCCATTTTTTGACATTTCACAGGCATATGTAATTTTAAGACTTAACATGCTGGTATCTATTTACTCAACACAACCCCTGTGTGCTAAAATGTATTTTATTCTAAAAGTAATGATTTGATAAACATTTATGCAAATATTGCATCTTATAAAAAAAATTGCAACTGCCACCATTTTATTCTAAAGGGCCGCTGCTTTCAGAAAATATATAATTGTTTGGACGTTTTAAGTAATTTTCTAGCAAAGAATGCACATTTTAACATACAGTTTGTGATTTTTTTTAAAAAATACCATAAACAGAGAGGGTTTTTCCTTTTAGGAAACTGTAATTTCAGATATACTTAACAGTTTACAATTTCTTCTTTGTTTTCCTGCCTAATTGCATCTGCCGTTGCTTAATAAAGGTGTCACTAAGATTAAGTTCAGACTGTTTTGTTAAGGCATACACTTAGGAAGTCTTCACATGTGATTGCTCAATGCACTGAGGAAATGTTGGCCTGGATGTTGAGTATGCTTTGTACTGTCATACTCCAGCATAATTTTCTGTGTAACAAGATAATGACTTCGTTATTCCGCTAGCTGTTCCTGGGAAGGAAGTCTGGCTTCAGTTTAATGAGGCAAAAAATGTTAGTAATGTCGGAATATGTGGCAAGTGCTGCAGAGCCTTTCAATATTGTTATTAGTTGAGAATGTTTTATTTTTAAATTGTGTTGGCATAGCTGTGTTGTCCAGATGGTGGCTGTAAGGCAGCCGTGTCATATAAAGCATAGGGGCATGTATGTTATTGAACTTTGCAAGGCTCAGTGGAGTAATCATTTAAAATGACTCTGTAATTATGATCTACTAAACAAGGTAATACAGCTGCTGTAAAACATATTACATAACATATAACATATTGCTGTCCATCTGCAAATTTACAGACAGTTTGTAAAAATTGGGCAATTTTTACACTGTCCACAAATATGCATTACAAACGGTGGCTGCCCAAAAAATTTTGCCACACGCCAGCCTCGGAACTGTGCATGCGCAGTTACTAAGCCAGCCAGGCTATGGTAGGGCACGTGGTGGCATCATGTCTTCTGCTTGGTGCCTTTTAGAATTTGTAGGAGGGGAAGCTGAGAGCGAGAGTGCCAAAATGGGGAAGGACTGTCTAATTGGAGTCCAGAATGAAGAGGAAGGATCAAGGAGCAAAGGAGGACCGTCACCCGGACCATTGTCTGATTGAGTCTCAGTGACAGGAGCGCCAAGATGGGCAGGAGTCCAGCTGGAGGATGAAGAAGCAGAGGGGGACCATGGCCTGACTGAGTCTGCAAGAGCAGTGGCATCTCCAGCTGCCCAGGCCACAAAATCTTTGGGGGGGGAAACACTGATGTGAAGGGGGACTCGGGGTGAATACACTAAAGTAGGGGGGGAAATTATATAAAAGGTTCCTCCTTATATCATTACTCCCCCCTTACCTTAGTGTATTCACTCTGCGGAAGGTGATTTGTGGTCACCAGAGTCCCCCCCACATCAGAGTTCCCAGTGTGCCCCCTTAAATCAGTGTCCTCAGAGCTCTCCTTTACATAAGAGTTTGCAGGATTCCCACTTACAGTGTAAAAAAGAACTCTGATGTAAAGGGGAATGCTGCAGACCATGATGTATGGGGAATGCTGCAGACTCTGTTGTAAGGGGGGCTCAGGTGATCAGAGACCACTTTTCCCCCTTACATCAGGGTCTGCAGAGTTCCCCTTTGCACTGGCAAAGGGAATCCTGAAAATTCTGATGTAACACAGAGACCAAACTAAGTGGTAGAAAAGAAAAGAGCTGGATTTTTAAACTTGACTCAATATTGACATTACTGTACTGCCTCCCCGGCTACTCCACCTGGCCTGTGTAATTGAAATGTCAGAGCCAAGGAGGAGGTGGCTGTGGTCCAGTTTTCAGTGAGTGCAGCAGGCAGGGAGAGAAATGCCTGCAGCTATAGAGATGAGGTTGCAGCTTGTGGGACAGTCGGACCCTGGGCACCCTGAAAAATGCAGTTTGCTGGGGCATTTCTGCACCCAGGGGCGGACTGACAACCCATGGGGCCCCCGGGCAATAGAGGATAATGGGGCCGCTGTGTCCTTGGCCAAACTCAAAAAAGCCTATGAAAAAGGTACCAGGGGCATCTCATGGGGCCCCCTACTGACCCCAGGCCCTCGTGTCCAAATGGTCAGTCTGCCCCTGTCTGCACCCCTCTAAATGTTGCGCCTGAAGCAACCGCACAAGCTCCCCCCCCCACACTACGCCACTGAAGGGTAAGTTCACTTTTCCAATAAAAGTTACTATGAGTTCAATCACCCCCAGAAAAACACTGTTCATCTTTAAAGGTGCTTCTTTTAACCACTTGACATCTGCACTATATGCGAAGGATGGCTACAGCGTGGTTGTCCAGTTCTGGGAGAGCGTCATATGACGTTCTCCCAGAACGTACCCCCAGCCACACGCACCCAGCGCTGTCAGTGATCGCTATGTCCTATGGAGACAGCTGATCACATGACTAGGTAAAAGGCCAATCACAGTGGCCTTTTACCACGTGATCAGCTGTGTACAATGACACAGCAGATTACAAAGTAATCAGTGCCTTGATTATCAGTGCAGATTTGCTCTGTGACAGTTGCCAGTTATCGGCAGCACTTTCCTCATGCTGTCACAGCATGAGGAAAGTACTGCCGATAACTGTAAAATGTCATAGAGCATATCTGCACTGATAATCAGGGCACTGATGATCAGTGCCCTGATCATCAGCGCCCAGCAGTGCCACCCATCAGTGCCCAGCAGTGCCACCCAGCAGTGCAACCCATCAGTGCCCATAAGTGCCACCCATCAGTGTTGCCCAGCAGTTGCGCCCATCAGTGCCACCCATCAGTGCCGCCCATAAGTGCCATCAGTCAGCACCGCCAGTCAGTGCTGTCAGTCAGTTCCACCAGTCAGTGCTGCCCATCAGTACTACCTATCAGTGCTCATCAGTGCTGCCTGTCAGTGCTGCCTATCTGTACCATCTCATCAGTGCCCACCAGTGCTGCCTATCAGAGCAGCCTCATCAATGCACATCAGTGAAGGAGAAAAATTACCTCTTTGCAAAATTTTATAATAGAAACAAAGAAAAGCTTTTTTTTCAAATTTTTTACTATTTTTTTTCTTTATAATGCAAAAAATAAAAAACTCAGTGATGATTAAATACCACCAAAAGAAAGTTTTAATTGTGTGAAAAACAATGATAAAAAAGTTCAATACAATGTTGCATGACCGTGCAATATTCATTCAAAGTGCAACAGTGTTGAAAGCTGAAAACTGGCCTGAGCAGGAAGGAGGGGAGTGGGAGGGAGCTGCTGCAAGACAAGGAAAGAGAGCACACCCCTCATATGTGGTTTTTGAACGAGGCAGAGCACGTACTCCTGCAGGGCTAGGGGTCACGGCCCAATGTATGGCATGTCCTGTCATCTAGGTAGGATGGGAAAAGTTGGTCACTCTAGGAACTTTGCTGACATGTTTGGAAAAAACTGCCCATAGCTTACAGTATATGGTTAGATTTAGATATGCGTCTAAATCTTCCTTGCCTCTAAAGTCCGATCCGCGTTTGGAATGTGCTCCATAGGCTACTGACAAGCAGTGAGGAAGTGATGCAATGTCTCCTCACCATCTCTTTTAACCTCTTTTTTCCAACAAACACGCTGCAACTGCATGCATTGTACACGGTTGTGGAGTGTTTGTGCCGCTTCCCCATTGACTTGAAAGTGTAGAGTTCAACAGGCTTGCTGTTTGCCTATTGCTATATGTTGGGTCAACCTTACCGCAGGTTCAAAGGGAAGCATCACAGCTGTGGCATGTGGGCAAAAAGGTCGCTCAATCATGCATTTTTGCCACCCCCAACCACAGGTCTAAACGAGGCCTAAAACACTTAACAAAGCTTTTTTCAAAGCTGAAAAGTGTTTTTAATCTACTGGATGCATGCATTGTAACTTTTATTGGAAAGATTTTAATTACGTGTAAATCAAATGGTAAAGATCTCAATTATAGCAAGGCTTATAGACCAGATAATTGCTTATTGCAACATCCATACATTTCTGCCAGTCTAAAAAAATATGGCTTCTTGTGTATAATAGGGCTTGTACAGTATAGTATATGATTGACTTCATTGCTTTTTATTCACGCTTATTAGAAATCCATCTATTCAGCCAGTTATGTAATATGCTTATTGTTTGCATATGATAATACCTTGCTGAAAAATTGCAGCTATTTATTATACAAGTGCCTAAGCAGCATAATATACATTGCTGATGTACATGGTATGTTGATCCATTTTTTATCCTAACAATTACAGTATCTCTCATGGGACAAAGTAATGTGAAGTTGAAGGACAAAATTGCTTTGTCAGCTGAAAGCTAAGAACTAAAATGCTAATTTTAGAGAAAAGAGAAGCAGTCAAATTGATTAGTTAAGGAAAACCTCATGAGCTGTATTTTCTAGGTTGATATGCGAATTTCATATTCTAACAGAATACCAAATGAGAAAATGTTTACAGTAGATTACAGTTTCCACCTGGCTGGTATCGTTAGCGACGTTATAAACTGGTAAACATCATTAAGAACATGTGGTTTGGGAAACAACTAGGTAAGAGGGAGATGCGTAGAGTGAGCATTGAAGCTTTGCGATTTAAAGAAACTCAGTCAGTCTCTAAAAGAAAAAATAAACAAACTTGAAGTTTTAAGAGATGGGCTTACCTCCACTCGCAGCTTAAATTAAACCCATAATGCTTCAGAATGATGACCACCCATATCCAAAGAAAGGTCTCTATGTCCCTCTCTGTGTTCCTGCTTAGAAGATTCCTTCTAACATTTTGCCCCAGTGACCAGACTGGAAGTGAAAGGAACCTTACCTTTTGACAACACAGACTGCATTTTAAATACTGATAAGTGTTCAAACCCTTATACCAGGAGTCACTAAATGGCAGGCCATGGTCCAGACATGGACCAAGTGACAGTTCTGTCTGGACCACGGCCGTACCACTTAGCAGACTGAGAGGACTTCTCTCCTGCTGCCACTGCTGCAGTTAAAACTCACATCACAGCAGATGGCTGGAGGCACAGTATGGTGGATTCCTTTTCTGTGTGTATTCACCTGCCTCCTGCCACTGCTGTTGAACTCAATCAGTGAAGAGGGCGGGAGGCTCGGAAGGCCTACACACAGAACAGGAGCTGCCCAACCTTTCAAATAAACAAGCGAGTGATGGGCTGCTGGGACATGAGGTGGCACTAGCAACCAATCACTTGCCTGTTAACAAGAAGAGTTTGGTGTTTCCCGCCCTCAGTGCAGACCTTCCGTGCCTCCCACCCTCATCCCTGCTTGAGTTTAGCAACAGCGGCATGCAAATACATACAGAAGAGGAATCCACCCTACTGTACCTCCCTCTATCTGCTGTGCTGTGGTAGAACTGTAAAGGGGTAAGAGATGTAACTGCAGTGGGGACTGAGGTTTAATGGGGGGGGGGCTGAAATTGATGTAAGTAGGAGGCGTCTGTGATGTGAAAGGGAGTTGTGATGTAAGGGGGTCTGTGATTGTAATGGGGGCTGTGATGTAAGGAGGGGGGAGGTTGTGATGTGAAAGGGGGTTGTGATGTAAGGGGGGGGACGACTGTGATGTAAGGAGGGGGGAGGTTGTGATGTGAAAGGGGGTTGTGATGTAAGGGGGGCTGTGATTGTAATGGGGGCTGTGATGTAAGGAGGGGGGAGTTTGTGATGTGAAAGGGGGTTGTGATGTAAGGGGGGCTGTGATGTGAGGAGGGGGGTCTGTGATGTGAGGAAGGGGGTCTGTGATGTGAGGAAGGGGGGGGGTCTGTGATGTGAAAAAGGGGATTGAAGACCCTGATGTAAAGAGGGTTGTGATGTAAAGGGGGGCAAGGCTGGGATGTGAAGGACCTCAGTCATAGAACAAAAATGAGATTTGAACCTCTACAGAAAGAAAATATTACTAACTGGATCTCCTTAAATTTTAATTCACTACCCCTGCCTTATACATTCTATTAAAACATAGCTTTTGTTGCTATGTGTCTCTGTGTTTTTATTTCCTCCTCAAGCGATCTCACTGGAAGTGAGGACAGCATGGACACAGTAAACAATAAAACCCCACTGTTTTGGCTAGCATTCCACTCAGGCCTGAATTTATTTTTAACCAATATCTCCCATCTCCTATAGCTGGAGGCACTGTGGAACAGATTCTTTGAAGAAATGTTGTTTTAGTTTGACAAGAATTGTCATAATAATGATTCTACAGATGCAAAATCAGGTCTCAATGGGTGGTCTTGTAAGATGCAGGAATATATTGCTGGAGGTCAGCATGTTTATTATGTTCTGCTTACAAGTAGGTATCCATCAAAAGTAGAAGTGTTGTCATGGGCCTGACTGTTGGAAGTAGCCTATTTATTATACAATGTGCAAATACAGCAGCATGTTGCTGCAGCTCACGGCATAGAATGATGTTTGGTTTGATGCTTCCCAAGTACTTCTGAGGTTCTGTATTTGTATATTGCAAAAAAACATTTTCAAACTGCAGTCAAGCAGAGGAATCGATTTCTACAGGTATAATGATTTTGGCAGCAAAGGAATAAACAAAGTGTAATGGTGGTCTAGACTTGGTGGTAAGTCTATTATAAGGCTTATTTTTCAGCCAAGGGAGTGTCTACATGTCTTGATTTAACCTCCCTAGCGGTCTGATTATGTCCATATTTCTGTGCTCAAAGCGGTACATTTTTTTGCATGGAAATATGTTTTTTATTTATTGTAGGCCTGTAATTTATAGGAATAACTCACTGAAATCTGCCCGAACAAGAGTTTAGTAAATATCCCGGGTATGATAAAACTTGAAACACGAAATCAAAAAATTATAATCTAATAAATAATCATAAAAAATAATAATATAATAATAATAAATTTAATTCAATAATATAATCAAACCAAAAACACTGAAATTTGAAATAGAGCGCCAAGTTCGCACATCACTGAGCAAAGTCGCAAAATCGTTTTCAGTGTCTGATGACGAGTTTCCCCACGAATCATTATCACTCAATTCTGCAAGTGGTTATACAGTTGTGGCCAAAATTATTCAACCCCCACTGAAATTGAGTGTTTTGGCCAGTTTGACATTGCTTTTGATCATTCAGTCATCTTGCTTACATTTACATTAAAGAGGCACTTGTAGGTCAGACAAATATAACATAACAGTTATAATGAAATAACCACAAATGTCTTTTCTGTGCTCACAGCATTATCAGTTTTATTCAACCCCCAAGTGACATTCAATCTTAGTACTTAGTACAGCATCCTTTTACAGTTATAACAGCTTTTAAACGTGAAGCATAGCTTGACACAAGTGTCTTGCAGCGATCTACGGGTATCTTCGCCCATTCTTCATGGGCAAAGGCCTCCAGTTCAGTCACATTCTTAGGCTTGCGCACTGCAACTGCTTTCTTTAAGTCCCACCAGAGGTTCTCAATCGGATTTAAGTCTGGTGACTGCGATGGCCACTCCAAAATGTTCCAGCCTTTCCTCTGCAACCATGCTCTAGTGGACTTGGAGGTATGCTTGGGATCATTGTCCTGTTGAAAGGTCCAACGTCTCCCAAGCCTCAGGTGTGTGACGGACTGCATCACGTTTCCATCCAATATCTCCTGGTACTGAAGAGAATTCATGGTACCTTGCACACGCTGAAGCTTCCCTGTACCTGCAGAAGCAAAACAGCCCCAAAGCATGATTGACCCTCCACCATGCTTCACAGTAGGCAAGGTGTTCTTTTCATCATAGGCCTTGTTCTTCCTCCTCCAAACATAGCGTTGATCCATGGGCCCAAACAGTTCTAATTTTGTTTCATCAGTCCACAGAACACTATCCCACAACTTTTGTGGTTTGTCCACATGGCTTTTGGCATACTGCAGTCGACTCTTCTTATTCTTTGGAGACAGCAAGGGGGTACGCCTGGGAGTTCTGGCACGGAGGCCTTCATTACGCAGTGTGCGTCTTATTGTCTGGGCTGAAACTTCTGTACCCACATCTGACAAATCTTTTCTCAGTTCCTCAGCAGTCACACGGGGACTTCTCTCCACTCTACGCTTCAGGTAGCGCACAGCAGTCGAAGTCAGCATCTTCTTTCTGCCACGACCAGGTAGCGTTTCAACAGTGCCCTTTGCCTTGAATTTGCGAATGATGCTTCCTAAGGTGTCTCTTGGTATGTTTAACATCTTTGCAATCTTCTTATAGCCATTGCCCTTCCTGTGAAGAGAAATCACCTCTTCTCTTGTCTTCCTGGACCATTCTCTTGCCTTCACCATGTTTGTAACCACACCAGTAAATGTCTAGAAGGAGCTGAGTATCACAGTCATTTTAAAGCTGCCTAATTGGTGCTTATTATGCTTGATTGCTGCTCGGTGACATCCACAGGTGTTTTCAATACCTGATGGAAAGCACCTGTATGAACCTCTGTTCTTCAGAGTGGTAGTCTTTAAGGGGTTGAATAATTGTGGCAATGAAGAAACCACATAAGAACCATTTACTACTGTATTACATAAACAATTGATGTCATTTTAGTTGCATTTGGGTAGTTACAACGTCCTTGTAGGATTTGATTCTGAATACAATTCCAAATGTACACTATAGTCCCTAAACCCCTTTACAGCATTGGGGGTTGAATAATTTTGGCCACAACTGTAATTTACTATCACTGTTCTCTAGCTGGTCTAAAAACGCTTTTGACCTAAAGGGACGCTTTTTGGACGCCATGGACGTTTCTCGGTTTCCAGGCAGAAAGAACAGTAAAAATGCAGGCAGGGCACAGGACAAAGCAGTAGGGACAAAATGTATGTGAAATGGTTTGATACAGTAATGTTTTACTATGTGATTTTAGTGTATTTAGTGAATGTCACTTTTTGTCATTTTCAAATTTCCCGCCGTTCCGTCCCCCGTATGTCCCGACGCTCGCAGGGGACGAAACCCAGATGACAGATGCCGGCATCCGCTGGAGGACATTGCCGGGGACACTGCAGGAGGGACATCGCGGGAGCGCAGGACAAGGTAAGTGACCGAGGGATCGCGGAGCAGCGCCACATGATAAGCCCGAGTGTAGCTCGGGGTTACCGCTTGTGGTACTGAAACTTTACCCCGAGATACACTCGGGAATACCGCCAGGGAGGTTAATGGATACAATTTTAATACATTTCATGTATTATTATGTTCAGTTATCTTTATAGTAGATGTTTTTTTTTTAATGTGGAAAGCATAGTCCACCTTTGGGACCATGTTTTATGTTACCTATATTTGGGGTGTAACATGAAACATGGTCACATTCCCCAACCCCACCCTCAAACCGCCTCACCTGCACACCTATCGGAGTCAGGTCGTGCTTCTCCATGGAGGGAATACCCTGTTGCTGCTTGAATTTAGCATCCATTCACAGGGATCTGTGAATAGAAGAACTAGAAGTCCAAGTCTTCCAAAAGAGCAGAGGGACTCACAGATCGTTCCAACACAAGTGTGGAAACATCACCGTATTTCAGTAAAGCTCCTAACTGTCCCTCATTTAGAAGGACTGCCCCTCTTTTGAGATCAGGTCCCTCTGGCCCTCTTTTCTCCTTAGTTGTTCCTCTTTTTTTGTTATTAAAAATGTGGTATTTATCAAAAGTATTGGAGCTCATTCAGTTAGGAGGCAAGAGATAGCTTCTTAGCTTACTAATTGGGCCAGTCTTGGTCAGTTAGAGTTCTTCTTTAGCCACTTTACTTTTCACTCCTGTTCACCCCCTATGGGCCAAAGCAATAACTTTGTCATTACTAAAGCTTACCAGGTTATCTTTACAGATATTATTTTTTAGGGACAAACAAGGCTTTCTTTTCATGTTGCAGCAATCATTTTTTTTCACAATCCTTTGACAATAAACCACAACAAAACTAAACAGAATGCACTTTTTTTTTTAGCAGTGTTAATTTAAAGATAAATAGTATGCACACTTTATCCTGTAATTTGTCCAGTTTAAAATGACACTAAAATTATGAATATGATACAAAGCATTGCAAGTTATTTACAAATGAAATAAAGTTGTTTTTTTTTTTTTAAAACGAAGTTTATCCGGTTCCGTGCCGCCCTATAGCAGAAATACTGCTACAGGGTGGCGCAGGTGCGTAAAATCACATGTACATATATAGGGGGTACCCGTGCCGCCATTGGCGGGTTCAGCTGTCAATCACCGGGTCCTGGCTGGTAATTACTCGCACCCGATGATCGCTGAGTATCTCCAATGGGGAGAGACCTTTGTATAAACAACATAGATCTCTCCTCTGTCAGGTCCTGCACACTGCTTTGTATGGTTCTGCATAGCAGAGCCATACAAAGCAGTGTGCTTACAGTGAATCACACACACAGTCCAAGTAGTGAAACAGCACACAGTTAGCTCTTTCATCACCCCAGATGTTAACCCCTTCCTGCCCAGTGCCATTAGTACAGTGTCAGTGCTTTTTATTAACACTGATCACTGTATTAGAGTCACTGGGGATGTCAGTGACACCAAATATGTTCCCACCAGTGTCAGAATGCCCGCCGCAGTCCCGCTGTAAGTCGCTGATCACTGCCATTACCAGTAAAAAAAAATTTTTAGTTTCTATACCACCATTTGTAAATGCTATAACTTTCACGCAAATTAATTTATACGTATTTGGATTTTTTTTTAGCAAACACATGTTGCAGAATAGATTTTGGCCTAAATGTATAACGAAATGTGATTTTTTAATTTTTTTTTACTGAACATGTTTAATAGCAAAAAGTCAAAAATATTGTTTTTTTTCTCAAAATTTTCGTTCATTTTTGTTTGTAGCGCAAAAAAATTAAAAACGCACAGGCAATCAAATACCACCAAAATAAATCTCTATTTGTGGGGAAAAAAGGACGTACATTTCATTTGGGTGCAGCGTTGCATGACCGCACAATTGTCAGTTAAAGTGACGCAGGGCCGTAGCGCAAAAAATGGCCTGGTCAGGAGGGGGGGGGGGTAAATCTTCTGGAGGGCAAGTGGATAATGAAAGAAAAACAAACAAAAATATGACCAGAAAATAATAGTTGAAGAAGGAAAGAGAATACGGAATTAATGAGGGCTTATTAGAGTAAATTAAATGTTAATAAGGGGTTAAACAAAGGCAGCAGTTATTCGCCCTGGGTGGCAATTTTCAGGGGGGGGCAGTGGTGCCCCCCCAGAAGAAGTGACACAAGTGACAAGGATGGGGACCTGGTGAGGCACTGCCTGAGCTCCGCCAGGAGGCTGCGGGCTGCTGGAGGGAGCCCGGCTGCTTCTTTCATTCCAGTGTAGTGGCAAGATATGTATTCAGTGAAGATTGGTATCCCTTGTATAAAGTATGCATGTGCTGGATTTAGGCACAAGAAGCCACACTGCTAAAGTTAACCCCTTACAGGCTACAAGCCGAGATCAGGGCACTGAGGGACACAGTGAGATTGGGGCACAGCTGGACACAGTGAGCTGCTGCAGTTTAACCCCTTACATGCTACAAACAGATCTGGAGACAGGTAGAATCATTTAACTGGTTACAGCCAAATGCTGTGCAGGGACACAGGCAGGACACAAGATTGGGCACCTTGACAAACAAGCAAGGACACTTGAATCTTCATTGTTAACAGTGCCCAGTAGTGTTTTTACCGTGTGGCAAACAAGGCGTTTGGTGGTGGTGCTGGAAGCTGGTGGGGGTTTGGGGGGTGTTGGTTGCTGGTGGAGTGGGGGCTCCTAATTTTAGTGTTGCCTAGGGCAGCACAAGGAATAACTAGGCTACTGAACAGAGGAACATTTTATTTAAAAAAAAAGACAACTTTTTTTTACTTGTTAGGTTGCTTTAACTGACACCATTTTCAGATCTAAGTTCATCCCTTTTGATCTGCAGTTGAATAAACAGAATGATACAAAAGTAACAATATGTTATATTGTATCTTTGTATAATATTGTGGCTTGGAGCAGTGTTGTTTATGAACATTGATTCAGACTGATTTTTTCACATTACATTAATGCTGGCTTTGATTAATCAAAACTGACATTTGTTGTATATTGGGAAGGAGGTCCCAGAAGCATGGCAGAGAAACTGGACATGCTACACACATCCTGTGTACAATGAAGATGTTTTTCCAGATGTGTGTAGCATACGCAAAGTCTGCAACTAGGTAAAGTAACCCAACATTGTGTCTCTTACAGAGAATATGAAGCCAGGCTGTCAGTCACAGCCAAGGTGTCAAAAGACAGCTCCGTCATCTCTGTGACAGTAACATGTCACTGCTCCCTGCACAGCAGTGACTATACATCAGGTATGGAAAGTGGTTAGAGGAAGGGATGAGGGTTTAGCTAGTGACATGCTTTGGGGAAAGAAGGAAGAAACAGCTGATAAGTATGATCATGAAGGTTATCAAATGCTACACTTGCTATTTGAAAGCAAATACATGCATTCAAATGCTAAGTTCAGAGTATAGCAATAAATGCCTATCAATGGGGCATGCTGGATTCTGAAAATGTAGAACAAGGCAAAGCAGGTCATAGGCAGCCTCTGAATTGCAGTGTGTACTTCTCAATTGAAGTCAACATGATTTTTCTGGTCTGCATTTGATTTGCAGTCAAAAGGCATGTTAAGCAGTGAAAAATAAAGACCATTGACTTGAGACCTTACCAAGTTTACAGGCTTAGGAAATAAAGAGGAGTTATTTATAAAGTAGAACCCTAATAACTTCATGACTTAATTCTTCATACACTATATTGCCAAAGGTATTGGGGCGCCTGCCTTTACAAGCACATTAAGCCTGCCCCTGAAAACCAACCCCACACCATATTCCCCCTCCATCAAACTTTACACGTGGCGTAATGCAGTCAGGCAAGTACCGTTCTCCTGGCAACTACCAAACCCAGACACGTCCATTGGATTGCCAGAAGCGTAATTCGTCACTCCAGAGAACACGTCTTCACTGCTCTAAAGTCCAGTGGTGGCGTGCTTTACACTACTGCATCCGACTCTTTGCATTGTACTTGGTGATGTAAGGCTTGGATGTAGCTGCTTGGCCTTGTAAACCCATTCCATAAAACTCTCTACCAGGGGCTGACTGACCATTTAGCCACTCGGACACTGCCCGAGGGCCCGGGGTCAGTAGGGAGCCCCATGAGATGCCCCTGGTACCTTTCATAGGCTTTTTTGAGTGTGGTTTGAGTGTGAGCGAGGACACAAGGGCCCCATGATTTCCTATTGCCCGGGGGGCCCCATGATTTGTCAGTCCACCCCTGCTCTCTACCCACTGTTGTTGTGCTAATATGAAGGCCACACGAAGTTTGGAGGTCTTTAGTTATCAACTCTCAGGCAGTTGGCGACTTCTGTGCACTGTGCACTTCAGCATGCGCTGACCCCACTCTGTCATTCAATATGGCCTACCATTTTGTGGCTGAGCTACTGGTGTTACCAGTTGTTTCCACTTTGTTATAATACGACTAACAGTTGACATTGGATATTTAGTAGCAAGGAAATTTCATGGATGGACTTATTGCACAGGTAGCAACCTATCACGGTATCATGCTTGAACTCACTGAGCTCCTGAGAGTGACTTCATTCTTTCACAAATTTTTGTAGAAGCAGTCTGCATGCCTAGGTGCTTGATTTTATACATCTGTGGCCAAGGAGGTGATTGGAACACCTGAATCCAGTGAATTGAAGGGGTGTCCCAATACTTTGGAAATATAGTGTATGTCACAATGTATTGCTTAAATATAATTTTTACAAAAGTTGTACCTTCTGTTATTAAAAGCAGTTCTTTAGGTCCAGAAGGTTCATTTTGTGAGAAAGATGTTGTTATGATCCACCAGTTGGTGCCTCCGGCTGCCCACTTGACAGACCTACCCAGAGCGTGGAGTCTAAGTCCCGGTCTGTGCTTTCACCAGGGCCCCTGATGGTGGGGATGGACTTGTAACAGACCAGGGCCAGGTCACGACCTCTGAGCAGGCCCACCAGTGGCAGAGGGAACGTCCGGGGATGTATGTAGGTACCGGGAGAGCCAGATGTGAGGAGGATGGCGGGACCTAGCAGGACGGGTCATGAGCAGTGGTCCCGTGGGGTAAGCGGGGTACAGAATCGGCAGGCGAAGAGTAGTCAGGTCACACGCAGGGTCAGCAGGAAAGGTCAGTTTGCAGATTGGTCAAACAAGCCGGGGGTCAGGAGAGGAGAAGTCAGAGTAGTCAGGGCAATCCGGGTCAAACACAGGAGAAGGCAACGTAGTCAGGACAATCCGGGTCAAAGCACAGGAGAAGGCAGTGTAGTCAGGGCAATCAGGGTGAATATGCAGGTACAGGAACTCAGGATCACAGATAGACCTTGCGGCAATCTGTGACAGTGCAGGGCATCTTTAAATATTGCGCCCTGCACTGTCATTGGCCGTCCAAGACGCGCCCCCGGGCTGTCATTGGCCGCCCGAGGCGCGCCCGCGGCTCCTACTGCGCATGCGTGGCGTCCTGTCAGCTGTGGCCCGCCGGGACCTGGTGCTTGTGTCCCGGCGTGAGCCGCCGCTAGTGTGCGTGCGCCAGGAGAGGCGCCGCACCGATCCCTGACAGATGTCAACTCTTCCATACAAAAAAAGGGTTTGAGCCTTGTAAGACACACAGCCCAGATCATAAAGGCTACTGTACAGGCACCATGGTTTACCTGTTGTGTCATCTAGGGAAAGGTTTTAAACCAGGAAAGAGAAGATGATGATGGATGCTACCTGAACAACAATGGCATTGGTCTTCTAAGAAAGGAAGAGATGACATTCTTAAGAGGATTACTTTTTTCTATCTCAGAAATAATAGGTGTGCTAAAAACCTGGTATGCATGCATACAACGTAAAATAATGTATGAGTCTAGGTCCGCTTTACAAAAATTAGCTCTCGAAAATGAATACCCTTTCTATTGAATAAGGCAATAGGTAGAACTTGAAGGCATGTTTAGAAATCACTGGTTTAAAACATTATCTAAATATATATTTTCAAATGTGGTTGTTCTATGAGGACAAATGCGGTGATTTGCTGTTGGGCTAGAAAGAGCCTGCCATTTGTCATGCAAATAAAACCTAGGAAGCAGGCTTTAGAAAATGTTTGCAGCTGAGTAATGTGGACTTTAAAGACAGAATAAAAAATGTTCTAAGTGATTTGCTATAAACTTTCATAGACTCCTTATATAGTGCTTTCACCCTCATGGAAAGGAGCGAAATCAAAAGAACAGTTGATTTTCTGCATGCAGTGCTTAGTATGGGTCACTTTGTTTTACCCTAGATTGCCCAGTTTACCTGATTTGGCCATACTTGTATGGCATTAACTTTAATCATAAATCCCTTACAATGGGCTTATGTTTTTCCTGAAATCTTCCTTCTACAAATGCCAAGCATAAAATAAAATACCGTGAAACAGTATTGTGTACTGAACTGGTATCGACACTAAAATATAGGATCAAGTGAAGAATATATATGCTGTCATTGATCCAAAATTGAAAGATTTGGGCTTGTCTGTGGGAATAGTGTTATCATATTTTCTGTCTGTATGAATGCTATGATACAGATATAAGCATATATACTGTATGTGTATATATATATATATATTTATGTATATATAGTAATATATATATAAATAAAAACGAACATACTATAGTAAAAGAGGCATTGACACATTTTGTTCTTCTTTACTTTCCTGTATATACAACATTGTTATTAAAAATAAATAAATAAATATATATATATATATATATATATTTATTTATTTATTTTTAATAACAATGTATATACAGGAAGGTAAAGAAGAACAAAATGTGTCAATGCCTCTTTTACTATAGTATGTTTGTTTTTATTGTGAAAATTATTTTTTTATAAATTCATGCTAATAAAGAATAATGTGAATATAATTCTTTAAATTCCTAGCTGTTCTGTCTTGAATTCACTCGGGTGATTTTATTATACAGTTACTAAGCAGTGCACTTCAGATTGTTCCTTTAGAAATGCCATCATTAAAATTTTATAGTTTTATTCTTAGGTCAGTTTTAGACAAGAGTTCTTTTTTTTCTCTGACCTTTGTTCAGCAACAGTTCTGATACCGATTGTCTTGTTGGCTTTCACAATAAAGTCTCCAAATAAGTCACCCAATCATCACAGGTGGCAAGTCACTGACAGATGGCTCTAGTGATCTTTTACACATCAGTTGTATGTGATGTAAACTGGATGACTTTTATTGGCTCTTGATAAATGCATTGTATAAATGTCGCATAACATTTTGTGGCATTTATTGGCACAGTAAGTACCGCATAGGATACCCTCTGCAGAAGCTTCATAGTGCAGTAGATGTCAAACTGTGTACATTGATCTTAGGTAACACAACAACACTACTCTCTATCAGCCAGCACTGAAAAAGATGCCAAGTTGAGGACTGGTCCTCATTTATTGTCTGTGGCTGGTCTGAAGATGAGAAAGTACAGGGCCGATAAATGAAAATGTTTTTGGTAGCTTCCTTAACATTGGATGGTGCACGGTTAGCAGTCACAATGATACACATATAACTTCCAGGTGAACTTCCACCAAATATTTTTATTAGATTTGGGTAGAATGGAAAAAGGATAGAACAGGGGGATTTTCTCTTAATTTTCTCTGCCTGTAACAATGACAGCCTAGTAGAATCACTAACCCATCACCATTCTGTCTAAAGTTAAAACATTTTCAGCATATGCAAGGTCGACCTCAACTCTCATTTTTGTATCAGATATCCTGGTAATCCTGTCATATGTAGATTTATATGTGCAGCAGGAGCTCAGACTCTTCCTAGGTTCTTCCTTCCTAGAAAGGAACTAGAGCAGTCAGTGATTATTTAAATAGTATGAGCAGCAACTGGTGTAATTTGTACTTGCTTGATTCTATTCAGAAGCTTCCCATTGGGGTCAGCAGTGTGTTTACCATAAAAGTTATTTGAACCGTAAAAGCAATGGACAGGATGGCCATTGCTGCATAGGCTGCATTAAGTGCAGTTTGGGGCAGCTAGAGTAGTCAGCAGCTCTCCATACACTGAATGCCACCCAGTGGGTGTAAGGGACCAATCCTGCTCCTGCTCACCCTGATCATTTTGCTAGCCTGAGAAATACATTCAAAATAAAAAAACAAACAAACAGAAGTAGGACAGGCTATGACAGGGGCTTTCTTTCCTACTAACCACCAATGTAAGTGGGCATCTCCGCCATTTATTACCAGTGTAATGAGGCTTTTCTCTACTGATCATCAATGTAACAGGACCCCTTTCCCACTGATCACTAATGTAAGGGGGCATTCCTCTGACGTCCGGCAATAAAAGGGGCATTTCTATACTGACCTCCAATGTAAGGAGGCATTTCTCCACTGATTATCACTAAAATTAGGCATTTATCCACTGACCCCCAATATAAGTGGGCTTCTATCCTACTGATCACCAATGTAAAGGGACCCCTTTCCCATTAACCACCAATGTAAGGGGGCATTCCTCTGCAGTCCACCAATAAATGGGGCATTTCTCCACTGACCTCCAATGTAAGGGGGCATTTCTCCACTGATAACCAATAAAAGGAGGCATTTCTCCACTGACCACCAATATAAGGGGCGTCTCTCCTACTCATCAGCAGTGTAAACGAGCACCTCCCCAGTGGCCACCAATGCAAGGGGCATTTCTCCACTGACCACCAATGTAGGGTAGCTTTGTACTGGCTACAAGTTGTTATTATTACAAGTTATTATTTTTTGTTTCCTTTTATGATTATTACTAAAAAATTATTTAGTTATAGCCAATTTGTATATAGCAAAGGGTGGTAAACAATGCTGTAGATGTCAAATATACTTAATATGCCACATTCTTTATTTTGTGTGTGATTTTGCCATTGGCGGCTACAGCTGTCGATCAACGGGTCCCAACAATCGCTGAGGAATAGTGAAAGGGGAGAGGTCTGCGTGTAAACAACACAGATCTCTCCTCTGTTAGCAAGAACAGGCTGCACAGCAGAGCAATACAAAGCAGCTTGTTTCCCTAGTAAAACAGCACGCAGTTAACCCTTTGATCACCCCAGATGTTAACCCCTTCCTGCCCAGTTCCATTAGTACAGTGTCAGTGGTTTTTGTTAGCACTGATCAGTGTATTAGTGTCATTGGGATGTCAGTGTCAGTTAATCAGTTTCCACCCACTGTCAGAATGCTCACTGGAGTCCCGCAATAAGTCACTAGTATATAAAAAAATTCCAGTATACAGTCAGGTCCATAAATATTGGGACATCGACACAATTCTAACATTTTTGGCTGTATACACCACCATAATGGATTTGAAATGAAACAAACAAGATGTGCTTTAACTGCAGACTGTCAGCTTTAATTTGAGGGTATTTACATCCAAATCAGGTGAACGGTGTAGGAATTACAACAGTTTGCATATGTGCATCCCACTTGTTAAGGGACCAAAAGTAATGGGACAGAATAATAATCATAAATCAAACTTTCACTTTTTAATACTTGGTTGCAAATCCTTTGCAGTCAATTACAACCTGAAGTCTGGAACGCATAGACATCACCAGACGCTGGGTTTCATCCCTGGTGATGCTCTGCCAGGCCTCTACCGCAACTGTCTTCAGTTCCTGCTTGTTCTTGGGGAATTTTCCCTTCAGTTTTGTCTTCAGCAAGTGAAATGCATGCTCAATCGGATTCAGGTCAGGTGATTGACTTGGCCATTGCACAACATTCCACTTCTTTCCCTTAAAAAACTCTTTGGTTGCTTTTGCAGTATGCTTTGGGTCATTGTCCATCTGCACTGTTAAGCGGCGTCCAATGAGTTCTGAAGCATTTGGCTGAATATGAGCAGATAATATTGCCCAAAACACTTCAGAATTCATCCTGCTGCTTTTGTCAGCAGTCACATCATCAATAAATACAAGAGAACCAGTTCCATTGGCAGCCATACATGCCCACGCCATGACACTACCACCACCATGCTTCACTGATGAGGTGGTATGCTTAGGATCATGAGCAGTTCCTTTCCTTCTCCATACTCTTCTCTTCCCATCACTCTGGTACAAGTTGATCTTGGTCTCATCTGTCCATAGGATGTTGTTCCAGAACTGTGAAGGCTTTTTTACATGTCGTTTGGCAAACTCAAATCTGACCTTCCTGCTTTTGAGGCTCACCAATGGTTTACATCTTATGGTGAACCCTCTGTATTCACTCTGGTGAAGTCTTCTCTTGATTATTGACTTTAACACACATACACCTACCTCCTGGAGAGTGTTCTTGATCTGGCCAACTGTTGTGAAGGGTGTTTTCTTCACCAGGGAAAGAATTCTTCGGTCATCCTCCACAGTTGTTTTCCGTGGTCTTCCGGGTCTTTTGGTGTTGCTGAGCTCACCGGTGCGTTCCTTCTTTTTAAGAATATTCCAAACAGTTGTTTTGGCCACACCTAAAGTTTTTGCTATCTCTCTGATGGGTTTGTTTTGTTTTTTCAGCCTAATGATGGCTTGCTTCACTGATAGTGACAGCTCTTTGGATCTCATCTTGAGAGTTGACAGCAACAGATTCCGAATGCAAATAGCACACTTGAAATGAACTCTGGACCTTTTATCTGCTCTATGTAATTGAGATAATGAGGGAATAACACACACCTAGCCATGGAACAGCTGAGAAGCCAATTGTCCCATTACTTTTAACCTCTTAACAAGTGGGAGGCACAAATGCAAACTGTTGTAATTCCTACACCGTTCACCTGATTTGGATGTAAATACCCTCAAATTAAAGCTGACAGTCTGCAGTTAAAGCACATCTTGTTCGTTTCATTTCAAATCCATTGTGGTGGTGTATAGAGCCAAAAATGTTAGAATTGTGTCGATGTCCCAATATTTATGGACCTGACTGTATATACCGCCATTTGTAGATGCAATAACTTTCACTTAAACCAATTAATTTACCCGTATTGGGATTTTTTTTTAGTGAAGACATGTAGGAGAATACATTTTGGCCTAAATTTATGATGAAATCTGACTTTTAAACATTTTTTTTACTGGATATGTTTTATGGCAAAAAGTCAAAAGTTTTTTTTTCAGAATTGTCTGTCTTTTTTTGTTTATAGCGCAAAAAATAAAAACCGCAGAGGCGACCAAATACCACTGAAAGAAAGCTCTATTTGTGGGAGAAACAAAATACATAAATTTAATTTGGTTGCAGGTTGCATGACCGTGCAATTGTCATTTAAAATAGTACAGCGCAAAAATGGCCTGGTCAGGAAGGGGGGTAAATCCTCTGGAGGGGAAGTGGTTAAATCTGAATTCTGGGCACAACTAATTTGTTACAAACATGGAGATGTCCCAGTAGCTTTGGGAAATATGCTTTTCTGCTTTCCTTCCCTTATCTGTAGATTCTCTAACTGGTGTCAGAAGGCATCTGTTTTGTGTCTATACAACCTATCACCACAGCCTGCTCCTATGTGCTGGGTGAGTGACCGTATAACTGCCCCTCTGTAACAGCTCTTAAATCATCACTAGCCAGATAAGAGCTCTAGGTGCCCACAGGATTAACGCTGCCTGTCTCTGCCTAGCACCCTCTGCTCCTCTTTGCTCTATCTCTCACTCAGCTAGTGTAAGAGGTGTAGAAAATAGGCAGCCATTCCTAATAAAGCACTTCTGGTTTCACCCGACCCATCCTTCGCACAGTGGAATTATTTACCGTATGTGCAACACTAGCATTACAGGCAGGCTCTTTCCTATAGTGACAGCAATTGGCAGAGATGATTTCTTACACTCATTGGAGCAATCTTACAGTATCCAAATCTCACAATATTAAAACAACTGTCCACTTTGGCTGTGACTCTATTCAGAATGTATTCACAACTGAACACTTTCTGTTCAGCTGTTTTAAAGTTTGCTGCAGTGCATCAAAATCTAAATGCTGTCTCAGGAGGAGACTCAACCCTCTAACCGATACATCTACAGGACAGCTTGTTCTGTTGAAAAACAACAGATGTACTGGGCAGATCACAAAGGTGAAAATAAAATAAAGTCTAAAAAAGAAATCTAATGCAGCCATCACATCTAGGAATTGGTAAGCTGCAATATAAAAAATGTATGCTTTTAGGTTTAATACCAATTTGAATGTGTAATTTTTTTTTAAATGGCTAAATGCCTACCCCTTACCCTATTAGACTTGCCAATAGCTAAGGTAGTGAAGGATGTAGATAACATGGTATCAGATACAACTGTATGCTTCACATGTATTGATCAAATGATGAGCTTCTGCTTTAGAGGTAGTCAGAACATTTTTAACTGATTGTGGCAGGTACGTTTTTGGTTACAGTATGCTACTTGAAATACTACCGCCAGAGATTCCTGAAACAAATCAGAGTGATCCATTAAATACATTAATATCATGCACTGTTATCTTCATAATTGCATTATATAGAGAGCTGCTATCCATTATTATCTACAGCTAATGGCATTTAGGACTTGGGTGATACTCTTCTGGTAGCAGTAAAAGTCAGATGATATAAATAGACATTAGCCTTCCACTTTTCACTTATAGGTAGTTATACATATATATATAAATATATATATATGTGTGTAATATGTCTGTTGAGAGAGGAGATTAAATTATCAGAGACTACCACATTTGCCGCAGTGGGGAGTTGAGATTTTGATCTTGTTACGGATTTTGCCATTACTGCGTAATATGGTAGGACATTCTACATTCTGGTTTTGTTCAATTTTATTTATTTTTTATGTTAACAAATTTATAAGATGATTTTTATTATAATGTTTCCATTACTTGGATATTTTTAAATTAATTGATATGGGGTCCTTACATAATTTTATATTTCTAATAAGACAGTGGCTTCTCGTGGTTGACTCCTTTACATCAACTCAGGTTTAAATAACACGCATATCTATTAGGTTCAACCCAATAACTTTCTAAATGAAAATCCATATGATAGTGTCCCTCCCTCTGACTCATGCACAGCTGTGTGTACTGTATGTGTTCTGAATAGTTGGTGATCAAATCACAATTTATTTACATCACATAGAAAAACCAATGTAGGAAATCTGCAGTCAGCAGACTCTACACATCCTCTGACTGCAGTTGGTAAATATGGAATATTCATATGCAATAGTTATATTTTCACATAGGATTCCTGAATATTCTATACTTTCTTACACAAGTAATATCCTTTTGTCTTTTTCATAGTCCTTGCCATTCAAATTTCAACTATCAAGTTTTGTACTGATCTTGGATATCATTATATATATATATATATATATATATATATACTGTATATATCAACTAAAATAGCCTCTAAGGCTTTTCTGTTGAAGGACCATGTTGGAAAAATGTTATAAATCAGATGTTAGCTTCAGCCGCTGATCAGTGTACTTTGAATGCGGCTGGTAAATTTGTCAGAATACTATGGCGTTGATTTACTACCACTGAAGAGTGCAAAATTTGGTGCGGCTCTGCAAAGAAAGCAATCGGCTTTCAGGGTTTTTTTTTCAAAGCCTAATTGAACAAGCTGAAATAAAGCTGGCCATACATGGGTCGAGTTCCAAAAGAATTTTCATTCAAATTTCGCACCATTAGTGGGTCACAGAAACGGACGATTTTCGTGTGACCATTGAATTTGAGTGATCGGGCATGTTGGAAATGTTTTGAATAAAGAATGAATTTCGAATCAATGATGGAAGAATCATGCTGGAAATATAAACAAAAAAGAAATGAGCTGTGACCTGGAAAGAACAGAAAATTCTTGGCCACAAAAATTCTTTTCTGTAGCAAC
Organism: Staurois parvus; assembly: GCF_062004578.1. Lineage (NCBI taxonomy): Eukaryota > Metazoa > Chordata > Amphibia > Anura > Ranidae > Staurois > Staurois parvus. The sequence continues at coordinate 3,893,372 of NW_028317926.1, read as the reverse complement.
ATGAGGTGAAATTGAAGGCTTGGTTGGTTGAATTTCAAAATCAACAGTGCCACCATCAGATTACAAAATGCACAAAATTTCCGATTTTCTAAAGAAAATTTGTTCGGAATTCAACCCATATATGGCCTGCATTAGAAGCTCATTGTCTACCATGCACAGCTGCACCAGATTTTGAACTCTCCAGTTTTAGTAAATCAACTCTATTGGTTGGGCGGAGAGGAATTATTCATCCACCTTGTTTATGTGGATGGAAAACTACTAACAATGTTTATGTAGATGGAAGATTACTAACAAAAGAGGAATCTGTTACTAGCAGTGTATGACCAGCTCTTGTGAGGTTGCAGAAAATAGACAGGGATTAGCAATGTAGCAAAAAAGTGTGTTCAATTCAAATACATGTAGCGCTACCGCATAAGGAGCCACTGGATTTTGGGACCCCCTATTTCTTGCACCGCCAGGCAACAATCATTTTCAGCAAATACACAAAGTCAAGAATCTAGTACTTGGGCTTGTTTGTATTGTTTTATTTAGTTGAAAACAACTTAGATGGGGTTTAGGCCTTATGGGATGCCTAGATTGACTAGAAGAACATACTGAGGACAAACTTCCTGCATTTATGTACAAACAAATGTGATGGATCCTGAATATTACTCCAGGTGGAGTTGTATCAGTCCTTTAAAAGATCAGTAGCAAAGTGGCTTCTGTAGCAATATGACTTAAGGAGCTCTAGGTCCCCATGGATGACCTCTCACAAAGTCCTGAAAGCAGGTGAGGAAATGCCATCCCACCTGGCTGTTAGGAAGTGTCCCAGAGCAAGGGATTAGGTTAGCTGTGACACTGTCTCTGTGAAAGCATGCTGGATATTGCATCTGGTAGCCTTCTCCTTTATAGGTCCCTGGGGGTGTAGAGGAATTCACTCAGTTCCTATATCCTGCAGATTGGCATAAGACTGCTTGTTCAGGCCTTTTAGCTGTGCTAGTCTTTCATGCTGAGAAGGGTACCCTCTGGATAGGACCTGTGGTGCAAATCCCTTGGTCTAAACGTCTTCTCTTTCCTTCCTTTCTCTTCAGCTCCAGCCTGGAGGCAGAAGCCCCTTCCCCCTGGATCCCCTCCCACTCTTTATGAAATTCATCACTCCATTTTCCAACTGATCACCCGACTCCCCTGCTGCTAGGTTCTCTCATATTTATGGGCTTGTCTGCCAAGCCTTCTGCTTGAAATTGGTCAGACTCCCATGAACATTCAGATTTTGGTCTCCACCCCTCCACCCACTAGCTTCTAGAATCTTCTGGAAGACTTCAGAAGCAGGGGGAGGTACCAGAGACCTGACCTGTAGAGCCCTCTAGCCTGGATAAAGTAACCCAAACAGACATGCTCAATTTAACTCTCTAGAACCCTAGAGGCCGTTATATACAGAATGAAATGCATACATAGATGCAGTATAACCAGTATATAATGTACAGTGCTTACAGGAAGCTAGAGAATATGATGACATATTCCCCTGACATCGCCAAAGAGGCTATGCATGGTAGCCAATCAGCTTCCAGGTTTTTTTTTAATCAAAACTTAATTGAACAAGCTAAAGTTAGAAGCTGATTAGCTACCCCACACATCTGCACCATACTTTGCATTCTCCAGTTTTGGTAAATCAACCCCATCACATTTTGTAACTATATTGCTACAGAAAGCCATCAAATACTACAGGCCTCTAACAGGAGATGTTCAGAGACTGCAGACATGCAATAGGAAATGACTAGAGACTGGGAAAATGGTGCAGAGGATGTTGGAGACTTGGGACATGCTTCAGGGAAAGTCACAGACTGCAGACATGTAATGCAAGTTTGCTAGAAATCACTCCTATTACAACCCCATTATGAATCAATACTTCCACATTTGAGCTCCCTAAACTATTTGTGCCACTTTTATCTCTCCACAAGATCCAATATAAAAGATCAGAGAAAAATATTAAAAGCGAAAAGAGCCCTATATACAACATAGTAAAATAGGAATAAGAGGAGTAAACCAACCATTTATCTACTAGAAGCCAGTCCTTCATAGGTAAGGAAAACACAGACAATTCTCTGCAGGACCCCGTGGGCCACACAAGGAGTGCCAAAAGTGCTGCAGGTTGGGCACCAGGGAACAATAGTGTATAGTATACAGCAGTTTTCTCAGTTTAGTAAAGTGAACCTTTGCTTTGCCCATGCAAGTCATACCAGCAGATTTACTTAACCACCTCCTGTTTGGCCGATGTATATAAATGGCCGGACGGAGGCAGTGCAGGGGCGGGTGGCCGTTTATAAACAGCCTCCCCGCCCCCTGCTTGTGCGCGCTCCCTGGGAGTGCGCAGCACCGCGATTCGGTGCCCGCTGTGTCCTCCGGACACAGTGGAACACCGATCGTCGTACGGAACCTCTGTGCAAGGTCCCGATCATGTGATCACTGATTGGCCAATTTAGTGATCACATGCAAAGTAGTAAGCAAGATGTCACTTCTGACATCATTGCTTACTACATGTGAAATCTGTGAATGATCACAGCGGTCACATGGTACAAGGCTATTCACAACAGCCTTGTACCATGTGACAAGCTGTGACCAATCACAGCTCACACAGTATTTCTCAATGGCTGCAAGAATGCAGCCAGAGAGAATGAGACATTATTTCTTTTACAGCCTATATGGGTGTAAAAAAAAAAAAAAAAAAATCATCATCACCCCCCACAAGTAGTACAGTGTCACCATGGTGGCACTGTACTGCTAGGGTGACAGTATGTAGAAAAAAAAACATAAATAATAATATAGAAAAAAAAATAAAAATGTAAAACTTTTTTTTTAAATTATAATTTTTGGTTATAAACTAATTTGGGTTTTTTTTTTTTTACTAAAAGAAAAACTTTTTTTTTCAAAATTTTTGGACTTTTTCATTTATATAGCAAAAAAAAAAAAAATCCCATTGGTGAATAAATACCACCAAAATAAAGCTTTATCTGTCTCAAAAAATGGTAAAAAATTCATATGGGTACAGTGTTGCATGACCGCGCAATTGTCATTCAAAGTGTGATAGCCCTGAAAGCTGAAAATTGGCCTGGGCAGGAAGGGGGTAAAAGTGTCCGGACTTGAAGTGGTTAAAGCTGAACTTCAGGCAATTATAACCACAAAGGATAAAAATCCTCTCTGTGTGCACCAAATGCTTTTAAAAACTCAGTTATCATCCTATAAAAGGGATACTCAAAGAACTGCAAACTTGAGGACAATCTGTTTAGCAACAATACTGTACAAAAATGTGGATCAAAATTGCAACTGTCTTGTCAGCATAGTGGGCTGGCTTCTTCCCTGCCGCTCAGGATGTCCTCCCTTAAGAAGCGGTGGAACAGTGAAAATCCTTCTGGCCAGTAGCCAGCATGTAGGTACAGTTGTGACCAAAATTATTCAACCCCCAATGCTGTAAAGGGGTTTAGGGACTATAGTGTACATTTGGAATTGTATTCAGAATCAAATCCTACAAGGACGTTGTAACTACCCAAATGCAACTAAAATGACATCAATTGTTTATGTAATACAGTAGTAAATGGTTCTTATGTGGTTTCTTCATTGCCACAATTATTCAACCCCTTAAAGACTACCACTCTGAAGAACAGAGGTTCATACAGGTGCTTTCCATCAGGTATTGAAAACACCTGTGGATGTCACCGAGCAGCAATCAAGCATAATAAGCACCAATTAGGCAGCTTTAAAATGACTGTGATACTCAGCTCCTTCTAGACATTTACTGGTGTGGTTACAAACATGGTGAAGGCAAGAGAATGGTCCAGGAAGACAAGAGAAGAGGTGATTTCTCTTCACAGGAAGGGCAATGGCTATAAGAAGATTGCAAAGATGTTAAACATACCAAGAGACACCTTAGGAAGCATCATTCGCAAATTCAAGGCAAAGGGCACTGTTGAAACGCTACCTGGTCGTGGCAGAAAGAAGATGCTGACTTCGACTGCTGTGCGCTACCTGAAGCGTAGAGTGGAGAGAAGTCCCCGTGTGACTGCTGAGGAACTGAGAAAAGATTTGTCAGATGTGGGTACAGAAGTTTCAGCCCAGACAATAAGACGCACACTGCGTAATGAAGGCCTCCGTGCCAGAACTCCCAGGCGTACCCCCTTGCTGTCTCCAAAGAATAAGAAGAGTCGACTGCAGTATGCCAAAAGCCATGTGGACAAACCACAAAAGTTGTGGGATAGTGTTCTGTGGACTGATGAAACAAAATTAGAACTGTTTGGGCCCATGGATCAACGCTATGTTTGGAGGAGGAAGAACAAGGCCTATGATGAAAAGAACACCTTGCCTACTGTGAAGCATGGTGGAGGGTCAATCATGCTTTGGGGCTGTTTTGCTTCTGCAGGTACAGGGAAGCTTCAGCGTGTGCAAGGTACCATGAATTCTCTTCAGTACCAGGAGATATTGGATGGAAACGTGATGCAGTCCGTCACACACCTGAGGCTTGGGAGACGTTGGACCTTTCAACAGGACAATGATCCCAAGCATACCTCCAAGTCCACTAGAGCATGGTTGCAGAGGAAAGGCTGGAACATTTTGGAGTGGCCATCGCAGTCACCAGACTTAAATCCGATTGAGAACCTCTGGTGGGACTTAAAGAAAGCAGTTGCAGTGCGCAAGCCTAAGAATGTGACTGAACTGGAGGCCTTTGCCCATGAAGAATGGGCGAAGATACCCGTAGATCGCTGCAAGACACTTGTGTCAAGCTATGCTTCACGTTTAAAAGCTGTTATAACTGTAAAAGGATGCTGTACTAAGTACTAAGATTGAATGTCACTTGGGGGTTGAATAAAACTGATAATGCTGTGAGCACAGAAAAGACATTTGTGGTTATTTCATTATAACTGTTATGTTATATTTGTCTGACCTACAAGTGCCTCTTTAATGTAAATGTAAGCAAGATGACTGAATGATCAAAAGCAATGTCAAACTGGCCAAAACACTCAATTTCAGTGGGGGTTGAATAATTTTGGTCACAACTGTAGGTCCACCCCCTGGGGACCCCTCCCAGGCTCCATACTCCAGCCTTCTCTCAGTCCATCTTCCACCCGTCCTTGATAACCATGCCCCGCCTCCTGCCTGGGGATTGGTCAAGGTCCCTCAAACATGCAAATCTGGGCTTTCTCCACCCCCCTTCCAGCACGTTCTCTGAATTTCTGGAAGGGTGGAAGGGCTCCAGAAGCCCTGACCTGTAGAGCCCCCCAGCTTGTCCTGAGGTGAGATCCTGCTTCACTCCAAGGGCACTACAGTTGAAAAGAAAAAACAATAAATTTTGTCGTGGGGAAAACACTGTACAGCCTTTTTAAAAGGTTAATGTACCTAGGCCGTGTTCAAATAGGTGCGTTGGGGTTTGGGTGCAGTGCGATTATATGCACATTTTACATATGGTTTTAGGTGTGCTCCTACTGACTTCTTTCGGACTCTGTGTTTTCTGAGAGCACATCAAGGATGCAGCATACAGGACTCACTTTCATGAAAACTCATAGTCCAATAGAAGTCAAAAATATCACACCTAAAACCACGTTTAAAATGCGTATACAGTCTCACTGTGCCTAAACCACGGCTCACCGGTGTGAACTTGGCCTTACTCACAAACTGACCATTCATGGTTCAAATGTTTGCTGATTTCTGCTGGATTGGCAGAAACTGTGAGCAGTGGGTGTCCCTGTATTCACCACCAAGCCAAACAAACTTCAAATGTAAACTCAAAGGAAATGGGTGGAAAATGGTTGGCCGAACAGTGACTGTATCTAATCAGATGGTCCAATAGAAGTCCATGGCATCACACCTAAAACCACATGCATACAATTGTGCTGTGCTCAAACTGCAGCACACCATTACGAACTGGGTGGTCCTGTTGGCACCACCTAACTTGACAATCTTCGAATGAAAAATCAAATTAGCCGGGCGAAAAATGGTCAGCCGAGCAGTGACTGTATCTAATCAGATGCAATCCCTGTTTGGGTAGTCCGACAACTGCAGGTGGCGAGGCTGTCTAAATTCAATAGCTGCCAGAGGAGATTCCATTAGATTTCTCTTGGGCTGAACAAGAGAAATCTGTGCATTTTTGGCAAGCTTTAGTGGGTCCAGATTTCCTTCCCCAGCATCAGTTAAAACCCATGACCTGATAGGGAAAGGGTCTATGTTGCACAGTGACAGAATAGGTTTCAGCTTGTAGCTTGTCAGGCATGCTGGTGGACGGTCAGTAAGGAAAACAATCTGCACTACCTCCACTACTCTAAAATGTTGATTTATTATAAAGACCACAGTACATGCAGTAGGTAGGTTGGCATGTTTCAGCTTACACAACTTTAGTTATAACCCATGCGTCAACCTACTGTATCTGTGATGCATGTACTGTGCTCTTTATAATAAATCAATATTTTAGAGCAGTGGCAGTAGTGCAGATCGTTTTCTTTACTGAATTACCTGCAGCTGAGAAACTGTGGATTGAGCACCTGCTATCTCATACAACAAGCAACTGAACGGGTAGTAGCACCTTTTTTCTCTCTTCTTTCTTATGCTGGTGGACAGGGGCGGACTGACCATTTGGAAACTCGAGGGCCCGGGGTCAGTAGGTGTACCCATGAGATGCCCCCTGGTACCTTTTTCATAGGCTTTTTTGAGTTTGGACAAGGACACAGGGGCCCCATGATCCCCTATTGCCCAGGGGCCCCATGAGTTGTCAGTCCACCCCTGCTGGTGGAGGAAATCAGAGGCCACTAAAGGTTATGTTAAGCAACCTTTTGAACAGGCTTACATTGCTTGCATTGAAAAAAAATTAACAATGTAATTATGATTACATAGCTGAATTAATGTGTCTTACACCTGCCTGGAGATCAGCTTTAAGATTATCTAGCTATCAATTTTCAAATATTCAGTGACCCCATAAAATTTGTTTTGAATAAGTATATATTTTTACCATTTGGATTCTGCAATATGGTATTGTTTGACCCCAGTTTGGGTCCTGTTCACATGTTAGCCCCTCAGCCTCGGGGTTAATTGTTTCGCTTCATCTTGCCATCTAATCAACATGAAAATTTCAGGAAGGTAAGATACACTACTTTCATGAATATACTGTATATCCATAGCAGGCTGTCAAATCTCAATTGCAAGACACCTCTGTGCGGTTCACCATTAGTTCATAGGATTGCTTAGAGCATATTTCTGTATATATTCTGGGAAGGTTCACAGAAAGTGCTTTATTGTTCTTCAGTCAGATTCTTCTATTCTCGTTGGAGGTTTGGTACATTTGGTGACTTTCTACCGAAGAATAAGTAGACATAAATAATTACTTTAATATAGCTCCCTGCTGAATGAGCGTCTTCTACACTCCATATGTTTCAGTCTGGAGTAGCAAAATGTGACAGAATCTGAAGACAAAAGTGCTGCCAAAGCACAGTATTGTAATTATGTGTGTTTCATTTTGAGGGATATTGCCTTGACAGTAAAATAGATCAATTTAATTAGCGAAAGCTAGGCTGATATCCAAAAACCCTACACAGGTTTTCAGTGTGGCATTTTCTTTATCTTTTCATTGTAAAAAGAGAATATTCCTTAGGATGACCGTGTTCCTTCAAAAAAAACAAAAAAACCACACACAGCAAAAATAATATGAAACTGAATAAATAAGAAATGGTTATCTCTTGTGAACAGAACTTAGTGAGCGACTTGTGCAGTGTATAAAGAGGAGAATTTCTAAGGATGCCAAAGTCTTTCATGATGTTTTATCACTGCATAGCACAAGCTGAAGATCTTTGGCACAGCACTCGCATTCCAAATAGAACTGAAAATTTGAACTAGCAAATAATTCTAGATGGCAACGATGCAGAATACTTGTTTTCTTCTTAAAATATTATATTCTCACTATCCGACAAACTGTATTTGCTGAATTAAAGCGCAAGTCTACCAGAAATTGTTATTGGTTGTTCAGTGGACACCTGTGTGTTGAAACATCTGTGAGCTTCTTACAGGATTGGTCATCCATCTTGAAAATTTTGACATTGCCTTCTCACTGTGAAGCTGGCCATAGACATTCTTAGAACATTCTTTCTTTACTACACTGAGTCAACTAATTTCATTCATAAGTCCTTAAAATTTCACCCAGGTATTTAACTGTAAACACAGACGTAGGTCCCTGGTTTCATGTATGATTTCTCCCGAATGAAAACCACATTTACAATTAGAATTAAATTTTTTCAAGAAAATGTTTCCATCCTGTTCCTTTGAATTTTTTTTGTCAATACAGTTGAGTCAGTATGACCCCACTATCCATTAGAAAATTGAACAAATGTCTCAAAAAAACAAAAATGTTTATATGACATTCCACTAGTGTATAGTCATATTTACTGTACCTTATTCTGCTTGGCTTTTTTGTGTTGTTAAAGTAGAACTATAGGCAAAACTTTTTTTTTTCATTTTAGATAGAAGTATAACCCCTCTCAAATTCTTTCCGCCATCTAAGTCCCATTGCAAAGATTTCCCTTTACTTCCTATCCCACAGGCAAACAGGACATGGGGGGGGGGGGGAATCCCTTCAAAAAAAGGGAGTTGCTTGGGAACCCCCAGGTAACTAGAACTAGTGTCGCCATTGGAAGAGTTCCCCTTTATTACGTTTCTAGGGACAACCCAAATTTAAGGATTTTCTTTTACTTTCATTTTTTATTTTTATTTATTTTTATTTTTTATTTATAAAAAATAAAATACTTTCATTTTCAATGATAATGTTAAACAGGACAAAAGGAAAGGGTGAATCTCTTTAACAGGGACACAGACAGCAATAAAACCTGACAAACTTTCTAATCCCTCTCCACTCTATCCAAAACTAAAAAAAAAGTGTTTCTTTGGCTATTCTCCAAGACAGCCACAGTAGGCATTTCCAATTATTCTTATAACAGAGGTCAAAAAGATGGCCAAAACGTTAGCCATAGTGAGCATTAAACCAGTATCTGCTGGTGTAGCAGCATCGGTGAATTGTATTATTTTTCAACCAATTATATTTGCTTGAATGCACTTCTAGAAATTCAATTAAAGCTAACTTAAGCCAATATTGTTGAGTTCAGCCCACTACCTGCCTCCATTCTTGCCTAGGCCAGAAAAATCAGCATCATTAAACCCACCAGTTTCTTCACTAGATACCAGCTCAGTTTTAATACAGTTCTAGCATTCTTATAAATAACACAGAGAGGCAGTGTCCACTCCTGTAGGGTGGCATTCCCATCAAATAATTCAAGACTGATAGAGAATATTGCACCATAAAACATCACTTACTTCAACAATGGAAAGCAGCTCTGGAATGTGCTTGTAACATTACCAGTACATTCATAGGAAGTTTGAGTAGATGTATTTCTTACTGAGCTACCATGGGTTATCATAAATTCAGGCCTTTAGGCCCCTTTCACATGGGCCAGATTCAATTTTTCTCAGCAGGGGATCCACCTGTGGACATCCGAGTACCCATACAACAGAATAGAGGGTCTGGTCAGGTACACCTGAAAAATGGACAAGCGGACTGAACCGACGTTTGAATGGGGCCTTTGCCTGTGCAAACAAAAGCAATAGGACTGCTTTAAAGTGTACATAAAAAGCAAACTTTGTTTTGAATGATGTAGAGAACCAAAAACCTCAAGTAAAGTTCTTATTGCTGTCTGTATGCCCGCTGAGGAGATTTGCTCTTTCTATTTGTCATTGACCATGACCATTGTCACCTACACACAAAGTGAAGGAAAAATCCAAAGAGTTTTCACTACAGCAATAGATTAGAGAAAGTCCTCCACTACCCCTAATTCTATGCCGACTCTCTGTAATGGGAACGCTGTTTACATTGGAGAAATTTCCTTTCATTTCCTGTAGCAGCTCCATAAGAGGTTAAAACCCCTGTACGCTGGTGTTAGGAGACCACTTCCCTGGGTGATGCTGGTGGGTAGAGTATTGTGCCCTTTAAAATCTGGTATGGGTGGAGCTCTGGGAAGAAAGTGGATGGAAGCTCCCTACCCCTGACTTACGGTATATAGGTCTGTAATGTGAAGAGTAGTAGGTCTTCTGGACCTGGGCCCACAGAGAGACTCTAAGTAAGGACCCACTGCTGGAGGAATCATGAAAGAGCATATGGGAAGATGGTTGGACTTTAAGAATTTGAGTTGGTAACACTGATGTGTTCTCACTGCAAATGTAAAAAGGTGACGTTAGGAAGCTGTTGTGCCAGTTTCTTGACCATGCTGTTATTCAGTAATCCTTTGGAAAACATCCTGTATGGACATTCTTTGTTCAAGATCACGGGCCTTGGGCCAGGATAATGTGAGTACTATGTAAGACATGGGACTCAGATCTGAAGTATGTGAGACACAATATTGTGGAGTTTCTCCTAAAGACATGCACAGTTGTGCTCAAAAGTTTGCATACCCTGACAGAAATCATGAAATGCTGGCATTGATATTGAAAATATGACTGATCATGCCAAACAACTGTCTTTTATTTAAGGATAGTGATCATAGGAAGTCATTTGTTATCAGTTGTTTGGAACCTTTGTAAATCATAATGATAACAGAAATCACCCATCAAAAATCAGATCAGATCAAAAATCACACTGATCAAAAAGTTTACATACCCTAGAATGTCTGACTTTGGTACAGACACACAAAGTGACACACACAGGTTAAAATGACAATTAATGGTTAATTTCCCACATCTGTGGTTTTTTAACTTGCAATTAGTGTCTATGTATAAATAGTCAACGGGTTTGTTAGCTCTTATGTGGAAGCACTGAGCAGACTAGATACTGAGCCATGGGGATCAGAAAATAACTGTTAAAGACCTGCGTAGCAAGGTAATGGAACTTTACAAAGATGGACAAGAATATAAAAAAGATATCCAGAGCCTTGAATATGCCAATCTGTACTGTTAAATCACTTATTAAGACGAGGAAAATTCGGGGATCTCTTGATACTAAGCCCAGTACAGGTAGACCAAGAAAGATTGTAGCAACAACTGCCAGAAGAATTGTTCAGGATGCAAAGAAAAGACCACAGGTAACCTCAGGAGAAATAGAGACTGCTCTTGAAAAAGACAGTGTGGTTGTTTTGAAGGAGCATAATAATACAATACTTGAACAAAAAATAAGCTGCATGATCGAGTTGCCAGAAAGAAGCCTCTACTGCGCCAATGCCACAAGAAAGCCCAATGAGGCATGTCATGGTGTTGTTGGGCTTATTGTAACCAGGCTTTATTGTGGTATTGGCGCAGTAAAGGCTTCTATCTTGCAACTCGATCACACAGATCATTTTTGTTCAATTATCTTTGTATTGTGCTACTTCAAAACATCCACACTGTATTTTTCCAGAGCAACCTGTATTTCTCCTGAGGTTACTTGTTGTCTCTTCTTTGTATCCCGAACAATTATTCTGGCAGTTGTGGCTGCAATCTTTCTTGTTCTACCTGACCTTGGCTTCATATCAAAGGATCCCTGAATTTCACACCGATTTAACAGTATTGACCAGCATATTCAAGGATTTGTATATCTTTTTATATCCTTTTCTATCTATATAAAATTATATTACCTTGTTTTTTTATAGGTTTTTGACAGTTCTTTTCTGCTCTGTATGGCTTAATATCTAGCCTGCTCAGTGCATCCACAGAAGAGCTAACAATCTCATTGACTATTCATACACAGACACTAATTGCAATTTAAAAAGCCAGAGAGGTGGGAAATTAACCTTTAATTGCCATTGTATCCTCTGTGTTTCACCTTATGTGTCTGTACCAAAGCCAAACATTCCAGGGTATGCAAACTTTTGATCAGGGCCATTTGGGTTATTTGTGTTATCATTATGATTTAAAAAGGAGACAACCAACTATGTGATAATAAATGGCTTCATATGATCACTATTCTTACAGTGTTACTAAACCCACAATGTAATAACAACCGGATCCACACTTCCACAGCACAAGTCAAATATAAATGCATTTTTTTTAACAATCAGAAACCGCCATCTACCTTTTTAATATAGGTGAATGCTGAAAACACATGAACTTTCTATCTGGCTGGTTAAGCACTGCATGTGGCTGTGGGAGGAGACTTCACTCTCTGACATCTCCTGCAATCCACACTGACCCTCTTCTGGTCAGCGCTGATTGGTGCTGTGCCAGTCACATGTCCAAACAGGAAAAAAAAATGTCTAACTTCATAGAAATGCATTTTAAACATCATAAAATTATATCTATTCATTATATGTAGCAACCTGTACAACCTAAAAGTTAATATAATGCATAACTAAAGTCAGGTGCGTGGAGTTATATGTGATTGTTATCACCAAATATATACCCAAAAATACCAGGGAGCAATAGAGTGAAGGGAAAGTAAGACTGTGCAGAGGGTCAGGCATTAAAGTGAACCTGGTTCTTTGCACCGCATGAGCAAATCTCAGGTTTACCTGCAGAATGAAAAGGCAATTGTTTAGATATGAAGCAATGGTAAAAGCAAAGAGCACAAATAGTATTTTATACACTACATAAATGGAGTATAACGGAACTTAACTGCGTCCATATATATTTGAAATTCAACAAAAATATAATTGGAAAGAACAACAGGTGGTTGAAATCTGTAGAAATGTAATGCAACATATACTGTATAGCAGCAACAAAGATAGCAGCTGGATGTTTTAGTATAACTAAAGGAAAAACTTTTTAAAGATTTGGATAGAGTGGTAAGGGTTTAGAACCCGTTTTATTGCTGTTTGTGTCCCTGTTAGGAAGAATCACTGTCTCTAAATGTCTGATAACCAGTGTCACTGGGAATGACAGTGAAGATAAATGCTAAATTCTCAGTCCACAAGAAAAATAATCTTGCTATGGGGACCCTGCTCAAGGGACAGTTGTTTTTTTTTCAAGGCCAGGTGTTTACCAATTCTATCCAAATATAGCTGCAGGTACAGAATAGGCACAAAATGTGGACCTGAGGTGGAAGTGTGTCAGCAGGAGGCAGAGAAACTGCAGTACACTGATCTACTCAGTGAAGAGCTGCGCAGAGGGGGCAGGTATCAGCACAAGTCTGACCACTGGAGGACAGGGAGGTTGTGACCACACTGGAAAGGATGTGCTTAGCATTGTCTGTTTGCAATAGGAAAGCAGAGGGATTGGCAGGATCACCATAAATTTTACACAAAGAAAGCAATGCCAGGGGAACAGAATACTTTGTAACATAAGTACATGGTACAATAGACACATACCAGGAAAATTAAAGTGTCACTAAACCCAGGAACATGCATTCACTATATCTGGTCTCCCACAGTGCACACAACATGGAAATGCAAGTATTTTAGTAAATATAAATTGCTAAATACCATTTCTCATCAGCAGTTAGGGCAGCCATGTGACTTCTATCAGTGTACAACCGAGCACTGGTTACAACTTGTAGGAGTTTTCATTCTCCTCTGATTGTCCTGTGAGGCTGCAGGACCTCTGAACCTCTGTTTGGACAGTGCTTATTTGCCCTGTGCTGATCACATCTACCCTCCCAAGGAAAAAAAACCTCTAGCAATACACACCAAACTGAGCATGTGCAGCTTGCTTTCAAGACTCTGTTCTGTCATCAGATGGATTGGGGACTGTGGAAGAAGAAGGATCAGAGAAGACAGGATCAGGCTGTGGAGAAAGGGGTACAATGGCAATGGTATATGGTGGGGTTGCCCAAAAATACAGGATTACTGGAGAGAAATAATTCAATGCATTCAGGAGATATGCAGGATAACCGTACAGAGAGATCCTTGGAGGTGTTTATTCTATAACTTTGAGCCCTCAGTGAAACTATAAAAAACAGGGTACTTTATCATCTAATTAGTGCTGCTAACGGTCTGATTCCCAACTTCTGGCAGGTTCCTGAAGCACCAAAAATGAACGAATGGATAAATAGAGTTGAAAATATTTATAGGATGGAGGAGTTATGTCACATGGAGGAGGATAAAATGCAAAAATTAAGGAAAATGTGGTGTAGTTGGCAGGGGCGGACTGACCATTTGGAAACTTGGCACTGCTCGAGGGCTCGGGGTCAGTAGGGGGCCCCATGAGATGTGGTGTAGTTGGCAGAGGCGGACTGACCATTTGGAAACTTGGGCACTGCTTGAGGGCCCGGGGTCAGTAGGGGGCCCCATGAGATGCCCCTGGTACCTTTTTCATAGGCTTTTTTGAGTTGGGGCAAGGACACAGGGGCCCCATGATCCCCTATTGTCTGGGGGCCCCATGAGTTGTCAGTCCGCCCTTGGTAGTTGGTTGAAATTTAAATCCTCTGAAAGCCAGGAGAAATCCCTAATTGTGATTTTGAGGGAGAACAGTGCTGGAGATAAATAAATAAATAGATAAACATGAGAGAAGATATAGGTCAGGAAGAGGATGTGGATGGGGGGAAAGGGGACGGGGGGAGGGGGAAAGGGTGTGGGGGAAGGGTATAATGGGGTATTATGGAATGTGTATGCGTGAATTATTTTCATAAAATGTTGTTTTTTTTAAACTGGAAAATCAAATAAAAGGTAAATAAAAAAAAAAGCAGACAGGATCAAACAATTCCTTTTTACAAAATGCAGAGGATTAACCCCTTAGGTGAGTATAACAAGCATGCTTTACTGCATGTACAGACTGCTTTTACTGTTGTGGGTTTAGTAACACTTTAAGTGTTGGGATAAGAAACAATTTAACCTTTGGCTGAAAACTGACAAAGCCACCCTGCCAGTTCCTCCAACAGTGATGCATTGAGTTTGTCATTGATACCCAACAGACTGCCCAATTCTTGATGGAGCTAGAAAATTGGTATCCAGTGTCACTCACAACACATAGGGGAAGCAGGAGTCTCCTTTGCCATTTGATGTATAACCTCGTCAGCACTTATTTAATCATGAAATGGTATTAATGAGCTACATTCCCCAGCATTCCACAAAAGCCTTCAAAACTGTGTGATAAATGCTTGCATTTCATCAATTCCTGCCCTTATGTGAACTGCTTTGTAGCTAAACGTTGGTCAAGCACAAAAAAGAACCATACTGTGTCAGAAGAAATATAATCTTTCCCAGCTACATGTTAATATAGGAACAGCTGCACCCATCTTCTAATTAAATTTTTTTTATTGTGATTTCCCTTCACAAAGGTATAAGAGATTGCTCTATCCTTCCTGTGTCCGTATACATGACAGGCCCTAAGCTGTTTCACTTAGGCAAACACCGGCTTTTATCTAGCTTGTAAACTGCAATGATTAGATTTTGTTCCAAAGTTGTATCCTCCTAAGGAAATGGCTAAATCACTTCAAATCTATCACAGCACTTTAAACTGCCAAACCCTCAGAAGCTACCGTGATCCATTTATAATCTACTTTTCCAATTCAAAATAAAATATCTTCATAGTGTTCCTTTTTTCTAAATGGTGATTAGACGGAAGTCTTTTCAGCTAAGCTGGCCGCTGAACTTTTAGCAAGTAACTCTTACAAGTTGGTTGCTGGCCAGTAGTTTGTAATAAACGTCAGCTATAGAGGAAAATTGCACAACGCCTTTCAAGTGCAATGTTGG
Organism: Staurois parvus; assembly: GCF_062004578.1. Classification (NCBI taxonomy): domain Eukaryota; kingdom Metazoa; phylum Chordata; class Amphibia; order Anura; family Ranidae; genus Staurois; species Staurois parvus. The sequence goes on along the minus strand of NW_028317926.1, from coordinate 3,877,782 downwards.
AAATACTTAAATGTCTTACAGTTTTCTTAGAAGAATATTGCAGATCTGTTTCCAATCATGGGCTGTAAAATCCAACACTAATGGTGTTTTTAGAAACATCCTTCAAATGTTTCTGCGGGGGGCAAGCAGTGCACTCTAAAAACAAATTACTTTTAAACTTTTTTACCTTTTGGGTTTTTTTTTTTGTTTCGTTTTTGGTTTAAAAAATCCTTAAGCAGGGTATACATGGATTGAACTGTCTGAATTTTGATGTATGTGTATCCCTATCGGTTCAACATGATCCCATGTTTTAAATATCAGGAAGCCATTACGAACAATGCTGTTCATCCCATACTGCACCACGCAGCAAGTGAATATAGAGAGGCAATGGAAAAACAGAATAGTTGGATGTAATGACTTAGCACGTGTTCGTGTGAAACTCGTCTACTGCTCCTCTGTCCTGTCTTGGAGCTGTCATGTTCTTATCATATTGCATGTAAAGGATCCCAATAAAGGATTTCATCCACCACATCGCTGTTTGTGCGGCCAACCATTCTGTTTTTCCATTGCATCTGTGATCATGGATCTGGCCAGCACCTTCGTGTCTGTGGAGGGGTTATGCAGATTCGGCACTCACCTGGAGTGGATATTTTGCTCTTTCAAGTGAATGTAGAGAGGAATTGTCTAAAAAAAGCTGGAGGAGATAAATCAGCATTCGTCTTATTTCATATTATACATTACCTAAAGGGGTCTTATGCATACAAGTGGGATCCCCCATAAGACAATCCAAGTCCCCTGGATAG